>NC_080603.1:2468104-2776617 GCF_027887145.1 Ammospiza caudacuta | reverse complement strand
ACTGAGGGTTGCTGCTCTCAAATTGGTCCCAAAATGAGCGCTTTCAGTATCACATCACAGAGCTGCATACAAGCTGAAAGGACAAAGATGCTGAAGGCAGAACTGCCGTGAAAAGGCTTTCACAGTTTATATGGTTTTGCTGGACCACCCAAGCACCACCCTCAGTCTGCTTCACTACAGATAATTATAGGGGGCCTCAGATTTCCACACAGTTCTCACTGGCATGGGGCAATCACCACTGAAGTGGGAATTTTTATGATTTTAAACTCATTTAGGCACCTAAAAGAGCAGATCGCCACCTGACAGACTCCACTCTGAGCACATTGTAGAGACCTGTAAAAGCAGAGTTCAATGCCCTCATGCACTGCTTTGAATGCAAAACAAAAGCCAGAAACTTGAAAGAGGATCCATAAAATCTGAACCACTAAGATCCACCCAAAATGTATTTGGATTATAGATGTAGTGAAGAAGAAGCATAATTGCCAAATTCAAACTTTATACAGTATCAGGCTTTCTCATTACTCCAACATCCAAGCTCCATCGTTCCTATCCTTACAAATATCTGGTCAAGGCACCCTCACTAACAAAGAAAAATGTATTCTAAAGTATTTTTAAGTGACTTCTGCAAGTTTTTTTCACATGTGGCCCCTGCAAAAATATTCTCCCGAGTACCTGTTAAACCTATTGGTTCTCTCTTAAAAACATATGAGTTTTTACCATTTCCAAAAACCAAAGGCAGGAGCCACTGCAAGTAACAACACACTCTGGCAAACACAATTGTCTTAGGGACACTTAATGTTTTGCTCCTGAAGAAATACAGACTGTCAGGACAAACCATTAAAGTGATCATTAAAGCTGATCCAATTTTCCCCTGACTTTGAGATGCAGTAATGTTTCTGAATGGGAAAAAAGGAAAAAAATAATTAACTTATACCATTGAATCTAGTGGGATGTTGGAACAAATTGTTGGCTTGCACTCTCAGCTCCCAAACCCAATCCTTACAGACACTGGAAAAAGTATACTTCATGTTCAGTGCCTTGGGATAGTCCAGTGAAACTGCAGTAGGCTGTCAATAAAGTTGAAAAAAATCAGGTTAAATGAACAAATGTGGGTGTTCTCAGAGAGAAACAGAATGTTTCCCAGGCATCGTTCTGGGAAAACTGTGAAAAGCTCGGAGAAAAGAATATAAAAATTCTTATCTTAACTTTCTGCACCTGGTATTTTGAACAGTTGTTTTCTCATAAGATGTTTACCAAAGAGTGTCTTCTTAATTAGACAGTGATGTAAAATGTGTTAATTAAATGACCAGTCATGTCCACCTGGATCAGAACAGTGTATAAAAGGAGGCGTTCTAATAAATTCAGGGCCTTTTGTCTTCTGATAATCTTGGCATCTGTGTTGCCTTTCTATTCTATTCCTGACTCAACAGTGACAAAAATAGTCTTAAATTTTCAGCAAAAATAAGAACTTCTCATAGGACAAATATATAATGTAGCATGAATTTCAGATACAGCACTGCCCAGCTAGATTAGACCTAAAGGTTTCAGAGGCCTTGTTGGAATCCTCTGAAGAAAATGTAAGAAATTTCATCTGGAAGATGAGGAATCTTTTGCTTTCACTGAATCACATATATCTATTAAAATCCCAGGACTATAGCTTAACAGCCTTCTGGAAAAAATTAACACTACAATAGTGAGTGCATTCCACAATCCACATCAATGGCTGCTCTCCAGAGCTCCCAACTTCTACAAATCCCTGGGCAACAAGTTTCAGAGGCTAATTCAATACTGTGTTGTCTTTGCTAATTTCATTAAAGCTCCTTCTTGTGTTCATACCAAACTGCCACCTCCTGCTCGCAGCACTCCCAAATCTCATGCAGTTTTTAAACTTCAGACATTGCATAACTTCATCTTAGCCATCTAATGAACTGTAAAATGACTCCTTTAAAAAACAGCCCTTTGTGCCTAAGAAAAGACTCCATATAGGACAATAAAACAGGAACCATGGAAAATAATGATTCATTTTTCAGCTTCCAGGAACATTGCTGGTTTCCATGCAGCCCACAGAGGACTCATAGAGGCTGCTTTGCTGAATTCCTGACTGACTGCAGTCATATATATCACCCTGGGCAAAGGTGGACTCTGGCAGCATCACTGGATGCCTTTGCCTCACACACCATCATTTCCAGCTGCAACTTGCTGGGGTTTCTGCCAGCCCATCCCTGCACACTGTGCTGTGCATGATTAGCAGCAATGGAAAAGAATTTCCTTCATACACAATGACAAAGGGTTACAGAGAACGAGCCAATAATTTTCTTGCTGGGCCAGTATCAGTACATCTCAACTCAGTTTGGGCTCTCAGCATCCACGGAGAGTGCAACATCTACTGCTCATATGCTGTGCTAAGAAGGTCAATGCCTGGTGAGCAGGTTTTATGCTTTCTCTACAAAACATTGGAATTCCTAGTGCATTTCTCTTGGTCCCATTATGTGCTGACTGCTTTTGTTGCTCACATATATTATAGAACACAACAGATAGGTGTTAGCCAGAAGTCCATGAGCTGTTCCCAAGGTTTGCCATACTATCTATTGTATAGAGCACTCTGTCACCTTAGAGGATAGCTTGGTGAATGAAGGCATTACATGGAGCTATGTTTAGGCTCAGTCCTTGCATGTGGAAAGCTTTCCAAATTCCTGGAGAAACCAGAGCCGAAGCGACCACTCAAGTTATGAACCTGAACCAGGTTCTTTAAAAAGCCTGTACATTTCTGTCTATTCCTTTTTATGCTGTATCCATTTTATGTTTCCTACCACATGTTCTCTGACAGAGACAATTCACATGGTACAGCTTAGAACATCAGCCCTGAAGAAAGGAGTTCAGTGCCTGGTCTCTGTATAAAGGATGAAGGACATCAAGCTGCTCCAGGGGTAAATTTGGTTTTGACCAGGAAATGGTTTCTTTATCTCTGTCTCCACATATCACATTTGTTCAAATGAAGAGTCAGATTTTCATTGAGACTGAATTACAAATTGAAATTTGCTTTTTTATTAATAAGGGCAGTGCAAGATTAAGTTAAATTAGCTGGTTTGTTGAATATGTTGAATACTTATGCTATCCAATTAATTTTTTTTAGAAATATATTAAGAGAAGATCACAATCAAAGCTGAATTAATTTCAAAGATGAATGCCACTTTTTATGCATCGAGTATGAATCTATTAGTAGCTCCTGTGAAATCAATTGGGCTTCTTGTAAGGTACAGCAATACTTTGCAGAAGAGGGTAAAGGATAGCTGCATCCCTTGAAACTCACTACATACTTGTGAAGAGTATTTTGTGATGCCATAGAGTTAAGTTAAATTATTTACACAATTACTACGAGACCCTGTCACAGTCATATTTTCTGAAAAATCCCTTCACCAGGATCTCTTCTCCCGGGAAGCTGAGAAGCCTTAGAGAAAAAGGAAAAGAATAATTATCTGATTCACTTCTCCTGTGTTTTGCTGCTTTGGAATGTGGTTTGGACATTGTTTACCAACAGGTGGTTGATTGATTGGTTTCATGTGAATTGTTTTGACTTAATGACCAATCACGATCCAGCTGTGTCGAGCCTCTGGAGAGTCATGAGTTTTTCATTGTTATCTTTTAGCCTTCTGTAAGTATCCTTTCTCTATACTTTAGTGTAGTTTAGTATCATATCTTATCAGCCTTCCAAGAACATGGAGTCAGATTCATCTTTCCTCCCCACGACGGGGGACCCTGAAAATACCAGAAGATTCTCTGGGAGATTATTTAATCCCCTACCCACAGGATATTGAGGAACCTTCCAAATGTAAATATAAGAACCAGGCTCATCAATAAAAGCCCAACCCAACCACTGATTGTGCATGCTGTTTGTTACATACACTGATGTCTCAGCAGTGTTTCCTTTAGCCAGAGTGCAGCAGCTACTGCAAACACAATTAGCAAACTAAAATTTATTTCACTGTGCAATAAAAATCTCCCAAACCAGCTGACATGTGGGGGTCAGAAACAGCTCCCCAGAGTACCTCAGCTATAAGTGCTCCAAGGTCTCTGTTTCAGTACAGTTTCTCTGGCAAGTGTCCCTCCACCCCTGATGCGCCTTACAAGGTTAACAGCTTCTGTATTTTGCCTGGTCTTTTCAATCCCTGCAGCTGCCACCCCTAAAAAGAAGAAATAACAGGTGGAGCAGAATCCTGACCCAGTATAAATCCAAAGAAGTGAATTCAGAAAAGTTAAGAACAAGACTGGGAAGCACAAACCTCCTTCCTGGTGGAGGCTGTATTCCCTTTGCTGAAGGAACCCCAGCAGCACAGAAATGCCAAGGGCAGATGAGAAGCAGCTCCTACATTTCCAAATCTCTGCCCCTCCACACACAGCTCCCAGCACACAAGCAGAAGCAGCTGCCCTGCAGACTAGGCCTCCATGGTCATTATGAAAGCTCTGGCCCAACAAGATGAAACTCTTCTATTACCGCGCCTGAGTGGGCGCAGCTGGTGAGAGAGAGACGGTGAATCTTGTTTCTTGAATCAGAAGGCTTGATTTATTAAGATATGATATAATTCATTAGAGTTATACTAATAGAATATAGAGAGAGATTTGCAGAGCAGCTAGGCTAGCTAGGAAGACATAGAAAAAAAAATCCACAACAAGGCTGTGGCCAAGGACTCAGTCCCCTGGCTTGCACTGGTGATTGGCTCTTAATTATAAACATAAAACATGAACCAATCACCAATCAAAATAGGTGCCCCTGTTGCATTCCCCAGCAGCTGATAATAATTGTTTACCTTGTTTTCGGAGGCCTCTGGCCTCCCAAAGACACAGAAATCCGAAAGAAAGGATTTCTGTGGAGAAATGTCTGCGACACTCTTCCCTCATATATTTTTCACTATATCATGATCTTCAAAGGCATTTTAAAAACCTACCCAGAGCTCGCAGCAGCCGTCTGTAAAGAATGGTTGGAAAAACCCCAAAACTGCCACAAATACCAAAAAGAACAAAAGAATATAATGAGATGAAGTGACTCAGATCCCCAAGAGGTTTATTGCAAGGTTGCCAGTACAACTGGAAACCTCTGATTCAGGAAGGATATACCCATACACACATACCTCTGTATCAGAAGCTATTTTGACCTGAACATAGAAGGTGTATTCACTGCCTGAGCTTCCACCTCTCTCCTACCCATCCCTTCACAGGGAGAACACCTTTCACACAGGAGAACCAAGCTTTCAGAGGAAAAACCCAAACAAATAAACCCAGATCCACTGTCAAGGCCTGAAATCAAGCAGCAAGCCTCAATCCGTGCCCATTAGGAGAACTCTGGTTCCAGGGACTGTTTCCCTGGTTGGAGAACAAGGCAGACTGAGCACATAAAGGGTTATGCACAGCACACTCCCTCTGTGGACACAACCTGCAGACACAAGAGCCAGAGCAGGAACTGGGCTTTTGATAAAAATTGTATTATGGAAACCTAGAGAACAGAGCTGTTTCTTAGACAGTGAGCTATAAGAGGCAGTTTTTTCCAGTTCTGCCACAGAATACACATCTGGCTGTCTTGTACTGTGTACAGAAAATACCCTTCTATTTTAAAAATATCTTTATCTGGTCTATAAAAATCATCAAGGCATGATATGATCTAAAATGTGTCTGGGCATGTCACTCTCCTTCCTGTGCCCCAGGTAACCAGGTAACCTTGGAGCTTGGAATGCTTGCTATCACACAGTTATCCCCACTGGCAGGGCTCTGACTTGAGATAAGTACTCATAATGTGTTCTTCTGATGTACAGGCTGTTCTGAATGGTCAGCAGAATGCTGTGCTGATACACAGCTTTTCCACAATGGCACTAGGCATCAAAATGCTGGTGCAGGAAATGTGAGCACGAGTTCAATTTTAGAAAGCAGCTCTAAAAACAGTGCCTCCTTATACAACACGTCTGTCAATGAGTTCCAGAGTTATTTTTTTGACAAGGATAAACTGGGGGGCCTATCTTCTGCTCCTGTCAGTGCTGTGAAAAGCTTCGGGAGAGAGTCAAATGTCACCTTCTGCCAAACAGTTTGCAAATGTGTAGCTCTGTCACAGGAGATATTAAGGGAATCACCCGGGATATCACAACAACTTAGAAAGCCATCTGGGAGACAATTTAACTCCCTGAGATGTGGCAATAGCTTTCTGCAGAGTAGCTGTGCTGTCACCATGGGATAGTTGTGGTTCTTCCACAGGGGATGCAGCTTCTCTGCTGAAAACAAACCCCCAGATTCTGCCAGCCCCAGCCACACCTTGTCCTGCCCCCTGCCTGGGCTGCCTTGGCAGCTCAAATGCTGCTCCGTACAGCAGTGATCAGACCTGGACTCAGCAGCTTGTACCTTGCTGCATGTGAAAAATGCCTATTTTATGACTGGCTTTTTGCAAATATTAAAATGAATATTATATGTGTTGTGTTAGAAAGTTATGCTGTATTAATTCTCTTAAGTAGTGTGTTAGTTTTAGGTTAAAGCAAAATGTTGAAGTAGAAACTATGCTATGATACTTTTTTCCTAAAGAAAGGACTGGCAGTGAGATAGCAGCCACAGAACACCTAAATCTTTCAGGGAAAGAGAATTTATTGCTCCATTATCAGAAGAAATTAATTTCTTCCTGCCTTGCTCAGCCCTGAAGATGCTGTCAGGATTCAGAGGAAGAAGCTGACACTGACCAGACAGAATCCTGTGTTTGAATGGAATTTATGCATCATATATGAGGTGTATGAATATGCAACAGGCTACTGTTTTTAAGGGTTAATCCTCTGTTAACGTGGGGCCTTTTTCCACCTTATTTTGCCCAGAAAAGGTACCCAGACATCCAGAACTCTTTGTTTTTATTGTCTCATATTGTCCTAATCCTAATTGTCAAAAATTTTTATTACTTTATTATATTGCTATTTTTATAACCATTTTATTACTATTAAACTTTTAAAATGTTAAAAACAAGTGATTGGCGTTTTTCACACTGCAGGATCTCTGAGCTACAGCAGCAAGGAGCCCCTTTGGGAGCCTCTCTTGTGCAAGTCAGCCCTGTCAGAAAGGTGAGAAAAGTGAGAAAACATCCACCCAAGGCACACCACGAGGTGCAGCAGACAGGACTCAGCCAAAAATCTTGTGTTGTGATTATAGATTCAGGTGTTTTCCTCAGAATTGGTGTTCACTGTGGCATCACTGCAGTGTTTCCTCTCTGGAATTGATGAGGTTTTTACCTCATGACTTCAGTTCCGATGTTTGGGGAAGCAGAAACCATTTGGCTGATATTTTTAAATTATTTTGGTATCTGAAGAGTGTTTGTGTGAATCCACACAAATATATACACCTAATATATAGGAAAAGCAGCATTTGGATGGAGTACTAAGCATCTGTTGTGCTTCAAATTAAATTAGCAACTCAACATCTTAATAAAAAACAGCCAAGACTGTTCACAGGTAATGAGTATTTAATTTTATTTAAGGTGCACACTTGGGGGGTGTGTGAATCCAAAACACACTTGGAGTTTGCTAATTGTACACTACTCATACTGCATTAAAAATCAGTGATTTTGGTATTTCTCTGTACTGTGCACCATGACTTTGGCATTTCTGAGGTGTTAATTTTGGCAATTAGTGCTGGTTTTTTGATAATTTTTTTCTGTATTTGAACTGGCACGTAGGAGGAGTAAACAATCCCAACTATTTAAAACTACAGTTATGATTTGTTTTGTAAGATTGCATCAAAATCAGCTTAAACCTCCTTTGTGCCAACACTGGAACAGCAAGTAAGAAAATCATTTCAATTTTTAAAAAGTGACTATGAAGTATCTGCAAGTGACTTGTTTTGATTAATTGGTACCCCCTTGAGCTAACGGGACTTTATATTAATGGGACTTTATACTATTTTAGGGAAAAGATTTTTCCTTGACAGGTGTTATTGTAGTTGTAGTAGTGCGCTTGCTTTAGAAAATTGTCAGTTTTGTTGTTTTTCATGATCTCTGTAATATCCCAGCATAATTTAGTGTTAATCCACCTGGATTTTTTCTAATTTTCTTGCTCTGTAAGAAAAGACGGAGCAACTGGAAGGGTGATAAACACAGACGTGATGGGAGCTGGGAGCAGGAAGCTGGAGCAGGACAGGCAGAGCCCGTGGGGTTGATGGCTCCTCAGGGAGGTCCCTGGTGATAAAAATTCTGGAGGAGTGGAGCTGTGCAGCCCTTCAGAGGGACCTGGACAGGTGGGACAGATGGGCAGAGAGGAACCTTCGGAAATCCAACAAAGGCAAAAGCAGGTCCTGCACCTGGGAAGGAACAAGTAGGTGCAAATGAGACCATAGGAGGATAACAGAGGGATTTCATTGGATGTGGATTATATTGAAGAAGGAATGGGAGGGAGAGAGACAGAAATAGGAAAGAGGTCTCAGAGAGTAAAGAGATTTTGCTGGAAATAGATGATATGTACAGTTCTTCCTTGAATTCTGGGATTCAAGTGGATGTGTGGATGGATATTTTAATTTGATATAATTATTCTTCTTATTACTATTTTCCTTTCTTCACTTCTTACTATTCTTATTCTTTCCATTCCTCTTCTTTTTAGTTATGATTTCTCTTTCTTCTTCACCTTATTCTTATTCTTCTTATTTCTAGTTGGTTTTTTTTTAAATTCTTATTTACTACTACTATTATAATCTCTGCATCTTCCTCATAATATTCTTCTTATTTGTGTACTAATTATTCTTATTCACTTTTATGCCTATAGTCATTCTTATTCTTTTCTGTATTTTTCTATGTACTACTAATTTTTCTCCTTCCTATTTGTCTTCTTAGGCCTATTCTCATTTTCCTTATTCTCATTCAATTTATTATTTCTATTATCATCCTGTTCCTTTTTCTTATTCCTCTTCTTTGTTACTACTGTTTCTTCTTCATCATCATCATCATAATCTTTTTATTCTTCTTCTTCTTCTTATCCTTATTTGTATTTTTTTCATTGTTTGGATTTTTCAGGGTTTTTTTCTGTGAGGGGGGTTTTGTATACTGTTTTTCCTACTACTATTTCTTAAACTAAACTTCTATTTGTTTTGGAAGAATGCTGTGCATCACAGTCCTGCAGTCACATCCTTGGAGCAACATCTCCCTTCTGTGCCCATTCCTCACAGATATAATCCCAAAGGTCCTGCATGGAATCCTTTCAGCATGGGCAGAAATGATCCTTGATGAGAACAGGGGAGGATCAGAGTGAGTATTAGAAACGATGATTCCCTGACAGAAACCTCGGGCATTGGATGAAGTTGCCCAGGGAGGTAGTGGAGTCACCGTCTCTGAAATATTGAAGAGTTGTGCACAGGCTGCCAGTGGCACTGGGTGACCGTCAGGGTCTATTGCCACCTTGCTGACTGTGGGATTCGCTGCTGAGTGCCCTGCACACCGTGTGTGCCCCATGGGTGCTGTTTGGGGCTGGCCGCAGCGGTGCCTGTGGGTGCTGGGGAGATGCCCCTGGCAGTGCAGAGCAGCTGTCTCGGAGTCTCTGTGGTCGAGATGACCCCGAGGTGTCAGAAAGTCTCTTTTTCCCAGCCCCGCAATCAAAGAAGGAGTCAGGATTCTTTGGTTCTAGTTTTCAAGGCTGTTTATTCTTTGTTATCTATAACATTCTTATTCTGGCCTGCTGAGGTCTATCTAGCAGGGTGGCACACTGACCACCCCAGAGGCGGTGTAAACTTTTTAGTATAAAAACTCTCTCTACATTATTTACCATAACTTTCCAGTACCTATCACCTATGTTAGACAGTCTGTTCCAACTCTCAACAAATGCAAAAGTGCCACCATCACACAGAAGATGGAGGCTAAGAAGGACAAGGCATGCCCAAATCCCTCCATCTTGGCTTTTGAACTCCCGTTCTAAAAACCCTAAAATTATACATTTCCACCCTGTGACAAACTAACTATCATTCTACTTAAACTCTCATGCTTTGTAAATCTTCACACAAAGTTGGTAATTGTTTCCATGCATTAAAATCAAAGGCACAGGTGTCTTTGGCTCCATGCCAAGGTCTCTGAGCCCCTGTCAGGAGCTCAAGCCCTCCAGGGCAGCCAGAGAGACATCCTGTGTTCTGACATAGCCATGGCAGCCCAGGCTGTGGGGCCATGGCCAGGCCAAGGCCGCCCCTGTGACTCCCTGGGCCCTGTGCACGCTCCAGCCCAGCCGCCATCTGCAAGCCCCACACCAGCCACCATCTGCAGGCCTGGCCCAACCTCCATCTGCAGGCCCCACACCAGCCACCATCTGCAGGCCTGGCCCAGCCGCCATCTGCAGGTCCCACACCAGCCACCATCTGCAGGCCTGGCCCAACCTCCATCTGCAGGCCCCACACCAGCCACCATCTGCAGGCCTGAGTCAGCCACCATTGGCAGGCCTGAGTCAGCTGCCATCCGCAGGCCAGGCCCAGCTGCCATCTGCAGGCCCGAGTCAGCCACCATCTGCAGGCCTGAGTCAGCCACCATCTGCAGGTCCAAGTCCAGCTGCCATCTGCAGGGCCAGCCCAGCCGCCATCTGTAGGCCCGAGTCAGCCACCATCTGCAGGCCCAAGCCCAGCCACCATCTGCAGGCCCAAGTCCAGCTGCCATCTGCAGGGCCAGCCCAGCCACTATCTGCAGGCCCAAGTCAGCCACCATCTGCAGGCCCAAGCCCAGCCACCATCTGCAGGCCCAAGTCCAGCTGCCATCTGCAGGCTCAAGACCAGCCGCCATCTGCAGGCCCAAGTCCAGCTGCCATCTGCAGGGCCAGCCCAGCCACCATCTGCAGGCCCAAGTCAGCCACCATCTGCAGGCCAAAGTCCAGCTGCCATCTGCAGGGCCAGCCCAGCCGCCATCTGCAGGCCCGAGTCAGCCACCATCTTTAGGCGCCACACCAGCCACCATCTGCAGGCCTGGCCCAACCACCATCTGCAGGCCCCACACCAGCCACCATCTCCAGGCCTGGCCCAACCACCATCTGCAGGCCCCACACCAGCCACCATCTGCAGGCCTGGCCCAACCTCCATCTGCAGGCCCCACACCAGCCACCATCTGCAGGCCTGGCCCAGCCGCCATCTGCAGGCCCCACACCAGCCACCATCTGCAGGCCTGGCCCAGCTGCCCTCTGCAAGCCCCACACCAGCCACCATCTGCAGGCCTGAGTCAGCCACCATTGGCAGGCCTGAGTCAGCTGCCATTCGCAGGCCAGGCCCAGCTGCCATCTGCAGGCCCGAGTCAGCCACCATCTGCAGGCCTGAGTCAGCCACCATCTGCAGGTCCAAGTCCAGCTGCCATCTGCAGGGCCAGCCCAGCCGCCATCTGTAGGCCCGAGTCAGCCACCATCTGCAGGCCCAAGCCCAGCCACCATCTGCAGGCCCAAGTCCAGCTGCCATCTGCAGGGCCAGCCCAGCCACTATCTGCAGGCCCAAGTCAGCCACCATCTGCAGGCCCAAGCCCAGCCACCATCTGCAGGCCCAAGTCCAGCTGCCATCTGCAGGCTCAAGACCAGCCGCCATCTGCAGGCCCAAGTCCAGCTGCCATCTGCAGGGCCAGCCCAGCCACCATCTGCAGGCCCAAGTCAGCCACCATCTGCAGGCCAAAGTCCAGCTGCCATCTGCAGGGCCAGCTCAGCCGCCATCTGCAGGCCCGAGTCAGCCACCATCTTTAGGCCCCACACCAGCCACCATCTGCAGGCCCAAGCCTGGGCTACTCCTTAGCAGTAAATTCACTTATTGATTCACTTAACACCTATTCAGTGCATGACTCCCACCACATTACCACGCTTTTAGTTATTTGTTGCCAAGATATTGCAATTTTGTTAAAATGAAAAAGAAATAAAACCAACAGGAATTAGTTAAAAGCTACAACTGGCTTAGAAAGGGAATCTCACCAGACAATGGAGGTATCAGAAAGCATTTAGATGTTTTCAAGTAGGCTTTTATCCTTTTAACATTTACATCTTTCTGCATCTCATTGTTAATTCAGTAACTCACACTGTGAGGCTGCTGTTTACAATTGCAATTTATTTTATTAGCATATTAAATAAAGTTCTGAAATAAGCTTCTAAATTAGTTTCGATAGAGTAGTTTTTATGTTATCAATATATTTCAGCATATTCCATAGCACAAAATTTGCTTGCTATTTTGACTATTATCCCTAAGATAATTTGCAAAAGATACAGAGGTGTGATTTGATTAAACACATTCAAATGGCTAAGATTTATTTGCACTTTATTTCATTAAAGAAAATAGCTGTTAGATATCAATTACCATATCTACTACATGCTATTGTTTGATTCAGACAATCCTTTATCTAAAGCCATTTGCTTTCAGCATCAAAGCACAAATCCCACAGAGTAACTTAAATTCCAATCATAGCACAGATGAACTACAATGCTGTCCTTGCAGCTGTAAATTTGCAACATCCAGCAGAAATATAAAAGTAAAAAAACAATTACTCCTTCCTACAGAATGGGGAGTGCAACAGGTCTGCTGGGAGAGAACACAAGTTGGGAAATCCCTGAAAGAGCTGAATCAAATGGGTTCTGAAAGGTTTCCTCCTCTGTAAGAATTTACAGGCACCTCTGGGAACAACTTTTCTAGAGGTGGATCACCATTCAGGCATGCACAAACTCTTCATTTCTACAGTTACAGAGCAGCAGTGTATGGAGAGAAGGGAAACCTGCTTCTGAACTGGTATCCTGCCTCTACCCAAGGGTCTGGATAGAGGCAGTATAGCAGTTCAGAAGCAGGTCTCTGGAGAGTTAATTCAACCCCAAATCCTCACAAAAATCCCTGGTTTTTGTACTGTCACTCTCACAATAGGGCCCTTATTTCTACAGCTTTCTATCTCTATTCCTATTTACTTCACCTCCGACACAGGGAGCAAAACTATTTATGAACAAAGTGAGGATGTGCAGCTCCAGGCCTCTCTCACAAGTTCCATCAATAGTAGAAAACTGCGTTGATCTCTGAACAAAGCACTGCAGGGATATCAAGAGTTGTACTACAGAACAGACAGCCACAACACCCACAGCAGCTGCAATCAAATCCCACATGCCAGAATTCCCAGCTCAGTCTGCACACATCCAGCTGAAGAAGTGTCAGTAGGGCTGGCACAGACACTGAGCCCCCCTTGTCGTATACAATCATTAAATGGAAGGAGTTAAACCAGGGTTTGACCAGGCCAGGAGTCATGGCTGTTCCAGTAAGGCAGAAAAATTATAAAGAAAAGCTTTATAAAATCAGGCCTGCTCTGGCTGACCTGTCATTTCTTCTAAGTCAAGCTGGCCCTTTGCATGTTGCCATGTGAAAGCAATCCTGGTGTGAGCAGTTTGTTAACATAACAATCTATTCCTGGGTAAAAAACAACTCACACCTGTATAAATTTGTTTTACACTATTAGAAAGAAAAATGAAAACTATCTCTTACAAACAACTTTCCCTGCATGTACACACTGAGAGTTTGAGTGACCAATTAATACAGAATAACAACTTGTTACTGACCAATAAAGTAATTGGCAAGAAAACTACTGACCAATTGGAATCTCACATGAGGTCTGTAACACTATATAAAAAGGAGCTTTGTGAACAAAGAACGTCCTTTTTCCACCATGAAGAAACTGGAGTCCTGTGTGATTTATTCCCATGTGACCAGCTAGGTGCAATACACAGTTCAGGTGACCTGGCACCTGCTTGAAGGTCACTAGATTGTTTCAGCTGCTGCATGGCCAGAAGTGACAATAACAACATGCAGCTGGGAGGCAGCAGTACCTAGCAGGATGAGGGCTAAACTGGAGGCTTGCGCAGGAATGCTGGCTACTGACCCCGATTTTTCCAATGGAGGGAAGCTTTTAACAAGTCACTTCCTCTGGGCTAGAGACAAATAACTTCCAAGCTACTGCAGGAGGTCTTCACAGATCCTATGAGCTCTCCTTGCTATCTGTAATGTGTCATTTTGACCTCAACTCCTTCCCTCTGTGCATCTCAGTTATCTCCTCCCCATCATGGAAGAAACAGGACCAAGACAGCCTGTCCATACCACACCACTACTGATCCCCATTCCCACCCCAGGCAGAGATAAAGCCAAACCTTTTGGCCCTGCACTGACCCTCTCCAATGTGTGTGGTATTTTCGGGGTCCCCCGTGGCAGGAAGGAAATGATGAATCTGACTCCATGGTCTTAGAAGGCATATTATATTATATTATATTATATTATATTATATTATATTATATTATATTATATTATATTATATTATATTATATTATATTATATTATATTATATTATATTATATTATATTATATTATATTATGCTATTCTAAAGCTATACTAAAGAACAGAGAAAGGATACTTACAGAAAGCTTAACAAGAATGATAATGAAAACTCATGATCCTCGCCACAGTCTCAACACAGCTGGACCATGGTTGGTCATTAAGTAAAAACAATTCAAATGAATCCAATCAAACAATCACTTGTTGGATAAACAATCTCCAACCACATTCCAAAGCAGCAAAATAGGAGGAAAAAAAATGGAATGACATTATTTTCATTCTTCTCTGAGGCTTCTCAGCTTCCCAGAAGAAAAATCCTGGGCAAAGCGGATTTTTCAGAAAACATCACAGTGACACCTAATGAATACACTCTGACTGCACCTTTTTCTTGTTGCCCAATAATTTGCTAGAGTGGTTAAGATCCAGTAAAAATTTAGTGTCCAAAATTCCCATCAACATCAGCATGAGAAGGGACCCAGCCCACTGCTGGACCATCTTCTTGGTAAAACCTTAACATCACAAACCACATCAAACCTGACTCACACCCAGTGGCAATGCTGCCAACTCTAACCCAAATTATGATTATAAAATAATTCCCTCTATAGTAATTAATATGGTAGAACCGATGAGGGGGTGATCAAACCCCTCCTCTGCCCAGACTTAACCATCCCATGGAATAATGCACACAGTTTAGCAAAGAATCAGATTGAGCTGGTATTTTCACAGATAATTTCACAGCAATAAGAAAATCACATTGATTAGAGCCCTATACCATTTCCTAGACAATAATATTCACATTTGCTTAATACAAACTGTGCTACTTAATTGTCAGGGAGCATAATTTTATACAGCTAAACTGTAACAATCACAAGGCATCCACAGCATCCAGCAACCTGGCAGCACCTTCTGCTGCTCCCTGATGGTGGAAGCAGGGCCAGGTTACTCACACCATCTGCTGCAGAGGGGAGCCAGGCACTGGGGCCTGCTGGGTGAAAGCCCCATTAGACAGAGCATGTGCAATTTAGATAGAAGTAAACAAATTAAAAAATAATCAGAGTGCAAAATAGAAGTCAAGGGAAATCTTCCTTTCAAGTTCAAGATCTTTCAAGTCCCACAGAACAATCCCTGGGTTATTAACAAAGAATTATTTTTAGGTACTTGTGGTCATTTTTACTCTGCTAGGAATTGCCAATAATAGTTGCCAACACTGAGAAAACCAGCTTTGACTAGAGCTGACTGCGAATCCAGAACTGGTTTTGGTTTCACATCAGATTAAAACTAAAGTAAGAAGAAGAAGAAACCAAACAGCCTGAAGCCTTGGATTTTCAGTCAGACTGGATCCTCAGCTTGCACTATCATGCAGAGGACACCTAAATCAGCAGTTGCTCTCTCCATCTCTCCTGTTATCCCCATCTCTTCTCCCAAGCAACTCTCCTGTGAAGGTTAGCCCTGTGCCAGTTAGCCTTTCCCTAATGTCAGGAGCAAAGCACTTGTTTTCCATGGGGCCAGCAAGTCAAGCTTCACCATCTTCTGCAGCAACAAAATTCTATTGCTCTACATCAAAAAGTAAATTCACTCAGAGCCACTTTACCCCAGCTGGTGCTCAGAAAGGTTCATCTCCTACAGCCACAGCTCCAAAACAGGTTGGAGCTGTGCTTGCCCATGAACTGAACGGGAGCCTCTCCAGGAGCATCATCTGCTCATGCCCATGCAGCCTCTCTCAAGCCCTTCTAATCAGAACAAGATAACAGGCATTTTAATTTGGGCCTAAGAAACTTGGCTGCTGCCTTCATTTAGAGTCTCTAGCAAATATACCAATAGCACATATAATGCAACTTATTTGTTTGCCTGTCTTCCATGCCAGCTCTCAGCACAGAATTAATGTTTTGATGGAATAATAAACCTCTCGAAATCTGAGCTGATAATGGACAGTCACGTTAGATGCTTAAATTATAGCAGCATGAACAGCCTTGCAATAATCAACCCTGCAACTGCCAAAATGTTTTCATTGTTCATTAACTGGAACCTTTTTTGCATTGCTAATCCTAATGAGCTGCCATTCTCATTACCATTCCAAGCACTGTCTGTAGCACATCTCTAGATTTCTTTTCCACCCAAACATACAATCTTATTCAACTGGCAGCCTGTTAATGCATTAAAATCACAGAAATGGCTGCTTTAATGTAACTGTAATAAATCTACAGTGCAAGCACCTTGACGGGAAAGTTCAGTTCAGTCTTCAAGAACTTTTGCTCAAGTAGAAAAACAGAAGGTCTTTTATTGAAGAGACTATATAATAGAGTTTATGTTCCAAATCCAAAATTCATTGAAGTTAATGTGAATCTTTCCATTGATTGCTGTATACAGTGAACTGTTTTAACTCCCTCCCTTCCTCTTCTGCTCCTCCCCAAGCATGAAGAAGTGAATCCATGCCGAGATAGTGAATTTTCTTGCAGGGAACACAACTGATGTCTGTGTAGGAGAGGCTCAATACTCCAATGTACTGTGTTACCAATGCCTCTTCCTCTACTCTGATGCCACAGTGGCAGAGCTCAAAGAGCTCAAAGCATCCAGCAGTCCTTCTCAGTCCTCAAGACAGCTCCTTTCTTTGCTACATTTATTTAAATTTTGCACAAAGTTTACCCCGAACTCTGAAAAGTTGCAATTCACTGCTCCATCTGCACCTTGTTTGCAAGAAGGAGCAGCCCAGAGCCACTGGCCTACGTAGCATCCATTTTCTGTGGAGGAAAATATGCAGAAAGCATCTTCTGTAGCAGCAGGCCCCAGTTCCAGATGTAAGCAGCTTATTCATTGAGGGAGAGCAGAAAATCAAGACTGTCACTTCATACTCAGTTGAGCATATTAAAACAAAAAGTCAGCAACTTGTTAATGGTGGGCAGTTCACTCACATAACCATAGAGAGGTTTTTTGAAGGAAAAGCCAGATGTGGAGCCTGGTTTATTTTCAGTGTGACCCTCTTGTTTTTAAGTATAAGAGCCCCAAAACAGAGGATGTTAACAGAGTATTAGGCATCACCTTCAAGCAATTTCAGTCTTGAACCACTGTTTTGTTCCAGACAGTTGTTTCCTTCAGCTGGGAAGCAGGGAATAAATTTCTCTCCCCTTCTCAAAAGAGACCACATCTGCAGAGAATATCACATGTGAAGACACAGTATGAATTGTTCAGAGGGAGCATTTTCTAAGTTGCTCTTATGACAAAAAAATTCAACATTAAAAGAACTCCAAATGGATGTAAGAGCTCTGAGTTCCCAAAGAAGCTGAAGCAAACACATAGATATAACATTGCAGTTTCTCTTCTTCAATATAAATTCATAACCAACTAAATACTTATTCCACATTGACAAAGTATTTCCACACTGACAAAGTCTCAGAACACATTAATTAAAGAGGAGTTTTGTATTTGAAGACAGCTAAGCCGTCTTTCATGAAAGCCCACATAATTTAATTTATTCCATCTGATTACTTAAAGCAGCAAGAGATGTTTTACACAGGCACAGAGTAATTTCTAGTTCTTGTCCTTATTTCTCTCATCTCCATGGATCAACTAAAGTGTTTCTTTATGGTTTCCAATATAAAATTCTTGAAGCAATGTACACACTGAGTATCATACACTGCCTGGAGACACTGCCCCTGGAAAATCAAATAGCAGGCCCCAGAAGGGTGAAAGGCAGGGGTAGAATATAGCTTTTCAAAAAAAAAAAAACAAACCTGAAAAACATTCATTTTAGGCTGTGACACAAGCCACTAGCTTATGAAATAACTATTTTCAAGAAATGAGTGGCCTGAACTTGGAACCAAAATTTCAGTTACAAGAATTGTCACCTGAAAGCAGCTTAGGAAGAGCAACACTAGGGAATTCTTCCACACAGGCCACCTCCAACCTCTATGAATCTCTTGAGTACCAAGACTCAAAATAAATCTTTCTTAAAGAGAACTGTGCTTCTAAGTTGGATAAAGAGAAAATAATTCCCATATGTAAGTCAGTATTACAAAACCAGAAGTCTCACAGAAAGTCCCATAAAAACTCACCCCAAATTCTCACCAAAGCCCAGAGCGTTGTATCAGACATTTTGGCACTGAAACTAGCTCAAAATTCTAAAACCTCATCCACCTAATTTTAGTACTTCTCTAATATCATGGTATGAGGAAACAGCAGAAGATATTTTTCTAGAAAATTCTCTGTTGCTACCAAGGTTCAAAGGACTGCTGGTAACCCAGCCTCTTACACTTTTGAAACATCCCAGGCTTTGTGCCACAATTTTAAGTTCCTTAGCACAGACTTTAAAACCTTAAATCTAATGGATTTTCCCTCACCTCACTGTAAAACCTCAAAAAAGCAGCAAAGCTGGTTTTGAACTAGTCAGAAGGCAGACCCTTGAGACGAGGCTAAAACTTGCATCAAAGAGAATTTTCAAGCAGCCTCAAAAGCACATGCAGAGAGTGGTTTATATTCTCTTCCCCAGAGATCTTTTAGGTTAAACAGGCAAGACTAGGGTCTGACTTTGATTTGGCCAAGGCCAGACAGACATTAAACACAACTTTCAAGAATTAATGCTTATGAAATTCATTACTAGAATGTATGGAATTCTCCAAGGCCTCAAGATATTCAGAGTATGGTTGGATTTCATAGTAGCTTCCATGCAGGCACAACTAATTTTATTATGCAGACTTGATAACAAGTTTGTAACAGGACTAATATAATCTTGACAGAAGAATATTGCCAGAAGTACACTTAAAAATCTTAGACATAAATTCAAAATGGTGCCATATCCAGGCTGCACTACACTCCTGTAGTGTAGATTGAAATTTAAGTGAGGACATGTCCTGGGCTGTGAGATAAGCGTATATTCCATTGTCACTTGTCAGAGGCGGGCCAGTTCTCTGCTGTCCCTGGGGCAGTTTTTTCTTTCTCTCTCCCCCAGCCAACCCTCCCTGCAGGAGATCTCTGCTGTCCATGGCCACTGAGTGTCCCTGCAGGGCTGATCCAATGCCAGCATCCCATGGGGAGATGCTCCGCCCAGGGGAGGAGCCAAGCATTCCTGCCTGGATCCAATCTGAGCCTGGCACAGCACAGCAGCCTTTGCCCCCTGCATTGCCAGAGGAGCAGCTTTCTGCTGCCCTGCATGGCCAGAGGGAGCCCAGGCCCATCTGCAGCAGCCCTGGAGCTGCAGAGGAAAACTCCCCCCTTGTGCAGGATCCCTGCTGCAGCAGAGCCACAGCTGGCACTGCAGGAGGGCTGAGCCCCCATGGCATGGGGCTGGGACACCTCCCTGGCACACAGGGACCAGGGCATGGTCTAACTATGGGGTTTTATTGGGTTTTTTTTGTACTATTACTTTTATATTTTTAATTTTTCATAATAAAGCACTGTTATTCCTGCTCCCATATCATTGCCTGAGAGTCTTTTAATTTCAAAATTATAACAATTCAGAGGGAATGGGTTTACCTTTTCCATTTCAGAGGAGGCTCCTGCCTTCCTTAGCAGACACCTGTCTGTTCAAACCAAGACAAGACAAAACTCATCCTTAGCCATGCACTCATTGACAGTTGCCTCATAGAACGGCTTGGGACGGAAGGGACCTTAAAGATCACCTTGTTCCAGCTGCCTGCTGTGGCTGGCGTGAATCCCCTCCCCTGACCTGCTGGTCACACTTGTCTTGATGCAGCTCAGGATGACTTTGTGAGCTGCAGGCACACTCTGCTGCCTCATGTCCCGCTTGTCACCCACCAACACCCCCATGCCATTCTCCTCAGGGCTGTTCTCAGCCCATTCTCCACCCAGCTTGCAGACGTGAGTGGGAATGTGTTTAAAAATGTTGTCTTAACCCCTTCAAAGACTTGCTGGAAGTTAATATTGCAGCTGGAGTACTTCTGTACTAGGATTGCCCTGACCCAGGTGCACTTGGCCTTGTTGAACTTCATGAGGTTTGTACAGACAAACCTCTGCAGCCTGTCCAGGTTCCTCTGGATGCCATCTCTCCCCTCCACCATGTCTGCACCACACAGCTTTTCCTTTCTTTCCTTAAACCAGCTTCCTAAATGAAAACTCAAAGAACTAAGAATACCATGGGTGCAGAACAGAACATCTGTGGACATTTCATCTCTCCTGTCAAGGGTAGACAAAGCGTGACCACACTGCCACAAAAAAATCTGCTCAGTGAAGCAGATGGTTCCATCTCAGTGAAACTCAGCTGATTATAGGCTTGAATAAACCCTGTAATAACAGAGTTGTATGACAAGCTCAGGGTAGGCCAGGCAGAGACTACCTTGACCTTCCCTAACCAGAATCCAATAGGCAATTATCCATCCTTTTCTGCTCATCCAATGCAATCACTTAGGGAAGAGCTGGCACAAGCACTGATGAGATATCTCTTACAAAATTTGACCATCAAACTCCAGGAGAGCACCTACAGGCGAAGGAGGTAAAAATTACTCCAAATTGAAGCTGAGACAATGTGTTTGAAATAGCATTATACCACCAAAAAAAAAAAAAAATCATAGGTGTAAAGCCTTCTACTAGCTCCAAGATAAGTGATATGCCTGACAGACAAATGAGAGTTGAAAAGATTGCCTGAAGTGCAGCAGGCTGAGAAGGAAAAAATCAAAACCACTGTTTAACAGAAGTCAGACTGATCCTTGGGTGCTCCTGTGAAAGAAATCAGAGCACTTCATCACCATATTTCTCCCCTTCCCTTCCATGTGCCAGCTACAAGCTGCACTCAGAAAAAATACTTGGCAAGAGAATAGTTTTTAAAAGCAGTAATTTAAATTCCATATTAGAAGGCTATTTTTTTGTGTTTCACAATATGAAATTCCATACGTTAGAGTATAATGAACCCCAAGGTAACTAATGACTGTGGAACGCATCCTTTCTTGGACTTGACTTTGGCTCACATGGACACTAGTGAGCTGCACAGTGCTTCAGGAGGATCCATGGATAAAAGTTTTCCTGCCTGACTTCAGGTAAAGAGAAGAGCACCAAAAGGCACCAGCAGTGCTTTCCCTGCTTTCCCAGGAGAGAGGATCCAGGCAGTTTCTGCTGGAACTCTGCACTCTGGGTTTCCCCACGGGAAAGCATTCTGAGTTGTTAATGTGTGTTTCCATACAGCCCTTGGCATATTCCTTGTTTGTAAGAAACTGCTTGGAGCAACCTTTATATCCATTAAGACAACAGAGGCATTAATTTTCAACTCTTGTTCTTACCTACATCCCTTGAAAGAGAGTGGGAAATTCAATTTGTGTTACATATTTCTGTCTAAACCTGAAAAATCTGTAGATTACATTACACTCAAGTATCACCAGGTATTATGGGAATAAATCACACAGGACTCCGTTTTCTTCATGGTGGGAAAAAGCCATTCTTTATTCACATAACTCCTTTTATACAGTGTTACAGACCTCATGTGGGACTCCAATTGGTCAGGAGATTTCTTGACAATTACTTTATTGGTCGGTAACAAGTTTTTATTCTGTATTGATTGGTCACTCAAACTCTCAGAAAAGTTGTTTGTAAAGATAGTTTTCAATTTTCTATCTAATGGTGCAAAAACAAGTTTTACAGGTGCAAGTTGGTTTTTTACCTAGGAATAGATTGTTATGTTAATGAACTGCTCACACCAGGATTGCTTTGACATGGGAACTTGCAAATGCTGGCTTTGACAAGGGCAGGCAGTGATTCCAGGAGAGCAGGTCTGGTTCTATGAAGCCTCTCTCTGTGATTTCTCTACCTTACTGCAACAACCAGGAATGCTGCTTCCATATCAAGATACAGTTTTAGGTTGCCACAGAGCAAAGCCTGATGCTGGAGGAGCCACTCTCTAACCAGTCAGAAGCAGTACATGTAGCAATACTGTCAGTGTTTGTCCTAAGTTTCCCAGAGACTTTTCCAAGTAATTTCCTGTCAATAAGCCTGACATTAAAAAAACCCTTCCAAGCAATTAAATCCAGGTTTTGGATGGCCAGGTTTAAGCATGTAGCCAGTACAGGAAATGGACCCTTTCTGCACTTGAACCAGCTGTCAGAAGTGGGGAGCGTTCCAGGATGTGCAGTCCCAGACATCTGATTCAAACACCAACTTCACTGCTGTTAATCTGCTGTGTCTGGCTCTTGCAAGCAGGCTGCACTTGGCTTCCTCAGAAAAATGCTTCAACTCCCAACCATACTGGAAATCCAGCCATTTTCTATGGCATAGCAGCACTAGCAAAATTGGCAATTACACTAATGTCCTGTTCATTATACAAATATAGCCCCTAAGACCTGCAGTTGAAATGAGCATTTGGTTTCCCATGTGAAGTTGGTGAGCATATCATTAGACAATTTACTGCTATTGACAGATACTCTATGTATTAATCTTCTGCTAAAAACGCTGAAATACACACTGTAAAAATAAAGGAGAAATCCTGCCAGTTCTTGAAATAGGTGTTTCATCCACATTATTTAGACAATAATTCAGATCACAGTTGGAGAGTACACACTTATTTGTGAATTTAAACATACATTTCCCTTGTTATTTTATTCAGCAAAATGTTTTGTTATTGGAACATTAACAGAGGGAGAGAAAGAAAGAAAAAAGAAAAAATCAAATAAAATCAGGGCAGAGCATGTAATATGGGAATGCTTAAATGCAACACGTTATCAGCTTCTTTCTGACGTGTTTTGAGGCTTCTTTCTTAACAGTACTTTAATTAGAATGGGATAACCTCATTAAAAGGGTAAACTGGGGAGATGTGACTTTTTCTGAATATGAGAGCAATGTAAGTAAAACCTGCACACAGTTTTTTTTTAATAAAATTTATAAACTCTCCTATCCCATACATGGAATTTCAAAGAAGAAACACAGTAAAACACAATGTGATACTTACTAAAGAGTATTGGCAAAGGATATCTTTGGTGTCTTCATGAGCACTCAGCATCCACTGAGATCACACAAATCTCTGCAGAAATACAGAAGCCAGAATCCAAAATATTTGCCTTCTATAAAACTTGAAAGCAAAACTCTCGCTTGTTGTTCACCAGAGGAAATGGCTTCTCAAGATGAAATCCTCACTCAAAAAGCAAGAAGCTGATGCAGGCGAAGGCAGGTTTCAGTCAGTCAGTTCAAACTCACCCTTGGGTTAGGCTGCTCAGAAGGCACCAGCTTGGGAAGATCATGAAACAGCCAGATGTTCTATCCAAGAAAGTGTTTTATCCTTTACCATCTGTATTATATTGGTGTCTAACGTGGGCAAAGAAGAAGGATAATGTTAGAGGAGGAATAATAAGTTATTCAAAATTATATAAGACAGTCACACATGGAAATAGCAAATATCTCCTCTCCCCACAGGGAAAAATTGGTTGGTTCTTTTCCCTCTTTTAAAATGCTAACCTTTAACTAACAGGTAACATAGCTGTATCTTTCACAGATTTCTTTTTGAGGATATAAATTACTATACATAACCTTCCATAATGTAAAAAAATGATAATTTAACTTGCAATAAAAATCTTACAAGTACAAATGAAGAAGTTATTCTTTCTCATTCCACTGAGAGAACTGAGAGGTCTTGCGGGCCAGTGATGAGAAACTTGAACTTTGATTTGAAATTCCTCTTTATTTTTGGCTCATCTGGTTCAAGTTACTTGCCCTTTACCACTCTGATTCCTTTTTTTTTTAATTTATGCAGAAGTAGATTCATCTGCACACTACCAGAAAATCTTTTTGAATTCCTACAAACTCTTTATGAGAAAACCATTACATCTACTGTCCAGACTTTTCATGTAAGTGCTAATAGCATCAGGTGATGGTTGTATAAACAGCTTCTGGGCCCACATACCCATTCTCTCCAGGTTTGAGTGAATGCTAAAGTGAGTTTATAGTCTGCACAGTGAGATTCAAGCCTTTCTGCATTGCCCTCAGTTTGATACAGAACCAAACAAACAAAAAAAAATCCAAGCAAAAAATGCTGTAACTAAAAATCGTACAAAGGTTAAGAGTCCTCTTCTCACTTTCATCATTTAAGCCTAGAAGATGCCAAATTTTTCACAGTGGAAGAAACCACATTCGTGTTACTGGATTAGGTTCATCTTCCAGCACCTTGAAAATGCCTTGAAAACTTTATGCCTATGGAAAACGTAGAGTGGTAAATATAAATCTTCAG
The DNA here is from genome assembly GCF_027887145.1 of Ammospiza caudacuta. NCBI lineage: Eukaryota > Metazoa > Chordata > Aves > Passeriformes > Passerellidae > Ammospiza > Ammospiza caudacuta. The sequence continues at coordinate 2,752,171 of NC_080603.1, read as the reverse complement.
GGCAATACAGACACCAGAAAGGAGAGCAGAGCTCCCATCCCAGCAGCCACATGTGACTGTGATGGTACAGAGAACAGAACAGAATCCACAAATCAAATTGAACTGCTTCTCATGTTTACGGCCCTGGGCACCAAGATAGAACTGAAAGCAATTGTGCTCCTCTTAGCAAGTTGTTTGACTTTGGAGGACTTGAGAAAGCCTCAAATTCTAATGCACAAGGATAAAGAACAAGCATTAGCTTTAGAAAGTCATATTGCAGGGCAAAAGCAGCTTGCACTGACCTAAACATTTAAGATGGTAACATATATCTGAAAATAAATCAACATCAATCCAATTTACATCAAAGTTATGATGAACTCTCTCAATATCAGCCAGGTGAGCAAGAATCCTTTCAAGAACCAGGGAAGCCATACAACTCCTTGAGCACAATTTCCTCACAAGCATTGCAAACACAAAACATCAGAGGTGGACAAAGAACAAGCTTGGAGGAAAAAAGATGCAAATAAATTCTGTCCATCAGTCTGGAGATACTAGATTATCTGGAACAGAGAAAAGTTGTGTTCTACATAGCAATTCCTTAAAATCACCATGGAATAGGCTCATACCTGGATATGGCTCAAAGTAAGAATTTCAAATAGCAGAGGCTAAATGAGACTGAGAAAGTTGCTTGCAGTCAATGCAGTTTTCTTCCATTAAAATCACAGTAGATTCAGATTCCTATGGAAATGTGCTAATTGGCACAGCATGGAGAACTGCAACTTCAAACACCACTGAGTAAAACGCTCCACAATTTTGGTTTGCCTTTATTCTTACTTCCAAATGCACCTATCACAAAGCAAGCTTTGGTCACCACACTACGCAGTAATACCCACAGAAACAGGAACTCCCACTGATGAAATCCTGCTGGAGAAACATGAGCAGAATGGGGAAAGGGGATTTGAAAGCAAGAAGCAATTTCAACTGTATCAGCAGCAGAGTGCTGTTCTACCATAGCCTCAGTGGCACAGCTGAATCACCTGTAGCACCAAGCCTGGGCAGAGCTCATGTTGCTGCCCACAGAAAGTGGATCTTCCCCAGCCAAAGGGGATGTGCACCTTGGTTTTACTGTGCTGGGATGTGGGGCTTTTTGGGTTTGCATTGAAGGCACTCCAGACAGCAGTTTCACGTTGGGACTCAGGTGTTTATTATTCCTTATCAGTAAAACAGTCTCACTGCTGTGAGTTCAGCAGCTTTTCAGTAGAAGGCACAAAATGACCAACAACCTCTTGGTACAAAGTCTTTTAAGACTAAACTATCCAATTAAGAGCTGGTACCTGGATTATTTTCCCTTTTAACCCAAGAACTGATCCCACAGAGCCCACAGTGCAGACTGTTCTGCCCAATTCCAAAATGCCACCCAAACCCATGGAGAAGGAGGAAGAAGAAGCTGAAGAAGAGACCCAGGACAGCACCCTGTGCCCTCCATCTTGCTGCCATCCACAACACACTAAAAACCCCAAACCCTCAATTTCTCACCCAGTGACGCACCTGCACTGCTCTCTGTAATCTATTGCACACTTTTGTGGGTTCCAGTCTGTCTTGAACTGTAGGAAACTTTCTCCATGGATGAGGGTCAGAGTCAGAGCTGCCCTGGGGGTCAGGGCACCCAGAGCAGACACAGGAATATTGCCAGTGCTTTGGGTTTCTACATGGGAGGGGAGGGAAAAGGGATGGGAAAAGAAATGCTGCCACTCATCTGTAACACTAAGAATGAACACAACAACGCTCTGGTAGGTAAAATTACTTCCACAGCAGTAGCCCACATAACCAAATTCTCCTATTTCAGCCTGATCTAGCAGCCTAAGACTCAAAAATCTGTTGGTGGAATACCTCCTCGAGGGTGGATGAGGCCTTAGCAGGGAGCTCTCCCCATAATCCATGGCATTCAAAGTATTAGAAGATAATGCAGCATATATTCTTCCCATCCATTGCTGGATAGAAAAAGTGTACAGATGCATAGTTAGGAGCCTCCAGCAAGTAGGGATGTGGAACTCAGGATGAAGAGGTGGATCACAGGTTTTCAAAGAAGTAAAAATCTTTCACACCACCAGCCTGTAATTATCTTTCTAACTTAATACAAAGCTCACTCATCCATGCTTTTTACCTCTTGGAAAAGTTCAAATTTGAAAAAAAAAATTGTCTTTGTAATTGCGTAATACTTATATAGAAAGATTTATGTCCTTCATTAGCAGGAAGATATTAGGGCACACTAGGAACTGGTTATTTTTAAGAAAAATGAAGACAAAACTACACATTTAGGACCTCAATTAGTGTTTTGCAGGAGTTTTATAAGGCAGTGCACCTCCAATATTTGATATCAAAATCAGGGAATCCCACCTATTATCTGCCATACTAGAAATACAGTCCATTAGAAGCACAACAGCAATGGTTTTATCCTGCTTGAGATGAAATAACTTTGCAAGTAAAGTTCTAGAGAGCTGACAAATTAAATAACTCTAAGAGCAGCTGTATTTTTGAGCTACTGTTAGTTCTGGCCTAATCCCAGTGAAATGAGGCACTGGCACAACAGCCAATCGTGACAGAAGGTCTCACACAGCAAACATTGTTCAGAGACACCCTCAAATGCCTTTTCCCTGACTTAAAACACTGTGCTGCCCCAGTCAAACAGGATTAATAAAATAAAGAGCAATAACACACCTGTGACGCAGCCCAGGGCTCAGAGCTCCCTGTGGAGGCAAGCCCAGCTGGAGGAGACAACTCTAAACACTCTCCCAAAATATAAAGATCTTCACACCTGCCAGGAGAGCACTTGTCTTTACCGAGTGCCAAGTGAATGCACAACCCAGGCCTTGTGCACAGCTGTGAACATGCCCATGACTGACAGCCCAAACAGACCCCACCAAAGGGCACAGTCAGAAAACCTTCAGGCCAGCTTCTGACCACTGATGCCACCATTCAGTGACAGTGAACAGTGGCTGAGGTCTAAAAGCTTTGCTGGAGAGAAGGTATGTGCTGATGCACTTGAACTGAAAGTGATGACAGCAGAGCACCTCAAACCTTATCTCCAGTTCAGGAGCTGGAGATTCAGGCTGAAGTGGGCATGGAACACTCTCCTTTTCACAATAGTTCCAGCTGGCCCCAAGGCAAGCAAGCTGTACAGGATTTCTGTTAAAGAGATGATAATTGAATTCATTTGACGTTTGGAGCAAACTCTGGTCAGAGTTAGGCACCATGCAGATTTTCCCCTCTTCCCCAGCCAAGGTTTTCATTGCTTCTGTTCTCAAGTTTACACTCTCACCCATCTCTATCCGCTCCAGTGAGTGTCCCTTTAAACAATCCAGGAGGTTAAAAGGACATTTTGCTAAAAATCTGCGTTCTCAGATGTCAAGATAAGGCCTGACTGCACAGTGTTGCTGGTGATGGTTGCAAGCAGGGCCTGAAAGCCCAGCTCTGTGCAACAGTAAGGACAGCCAAGGAACAGGAGACCTGGAATCCTGACTGCATTTAGGGCTTACCTAATCCCATATTCCATGAATGGTCAGGACCAGGCACTTCACAGGATCTGCTCCACCAACAGAACTCTAAACATGGTTTGCATCTGTCAAATAATGTGATGTTAGAAAATGATACTCTAGGCAGGGAAGTCTGTACTTCATTAATTACCAATAGTAATTACTTAGCAAGAATGGAATTCTTTCCCCTCTAACATATGGTTTTAGATAAGAGAATTACTACTTCCACAATCATTGGAAAAGTAGACTTCATTATCTGGAGCATAGAATTGGAGGGTTTGCTTTAATGTAAGCCATATGCTGGGATGCCAAGCCATGGATACTGTGTTTGGGAAATTCTTGTCACAGTTACCCTACATTTACCCTCTAGCGAGGGTAAACTATTTAACTTCTCATTTATGTTGGCTTTGTTTCCCATTTTGTAAGCACACTTAAAACTTTCTAACATTTACATACATCTCTTCCTTGAAACAAACTCCCGATGCTTCCAAAAAAACCCAGTACTTAAAAGAAAATTAAAAACCACTTCCATTTACCACAGAATACTTAGGTTCAATTGCAGCATCTGTTTTTTAAACAGAGTTCCTGATTTCTGACTGAGTTTGCCAGCTGGGCTAAATCAAGCCACAGGAGTCAGCTACCCCCTCGTTTTCAGAGCACATCTCAAGTGACCCTGCATGTCAAAAATTAACAGTGTGTGCAAGTTAAAAGGAAAAATTATTCAAGTAACAAATGCCACATGGTGTAAGCATTCCATTTCCAGACTTACTACCAGACTGTTCCCAGGCCACCACAGCAAGGAAGCTGCAAGGCACCAAGAGCCCCACGGGGAGCTCAGATTGCCAAGGGAATGCCAGGGACCACATGCTCCAGCAGCAGCCTTGCAGGGCCTTCAGGTGTGCTCTGTCTGCCACCCTGGAGCAGGGATACTGCTGGAATTTCCCTTAAGGAGCCCAGAGGTTCCTGGTTTCCTCCCCACTCTGCTGTTCAGTCCCCTGCAAGGAGCTCCTTTCACCACAGGGATGCAGTGACACCCCTCATCTCACACAGCGGTCAGTGACTTCTTTATTTCAAACTCTGAGGGGAAAATCAGAGTCCTTTTAATGCTTGAGCAAACAGTGGCAAGGCTGGAGGTCATGAATGTGTCCATTTCCCCAAGTAAAATGGATGACAGCTCAGGATTCCTCAATTCATTTTTAGAACAGGGACAATTGATTTAATGTAGTGGCAAGCACCATAGGCAAAATAATTCATAAAAAATCCAATTATGGAAGCCTTGATTAGGATATTTATGTAACTGTCTTGTAAACTAAGCCTCTCCCTCCCTTAACCACTGATTCTGGGCTGCAACCTGTTGCCTTTGCTATTCAGATCAGAGATTACTTTGAGCCAGGTGTGCTGTCCTGGAGCAGGATGTCTCTGTCACTGCCAAGCAAAGCTGCTCTCCAGAGTGTCCCTGCAAACCACAGCACCCAGTCTGGAGCTTCTCAAATGAGCCCTGAGGGACACAGCCGGAGGACTGGTGTCTCCAGAGCCCCAGGCAGAGCTGCTGAGCTCGCTCTGGGCAGGGGCTGGTTCAGAGCCAGCTGTGTGTCTCTGGCACTCCTCTGTGCCAGTCTGCTCAGGCTGGGCTGGATGGCCACTGCAGGTCCCTTCCAGCTGAAATTATCTCTTCTACATCCACCAGCCTCCTCTGAGCCTCTACTCAAACCCTGCAACTTATTCAACTTCTCTGGCTGAGCTTGAAAACCGAGGTGTTTGGAAAAGAAAGAGTAATTCTGTTGCACTTGTAGCTTTGACAAAAGAACATTTTGTTTTCAACCTATCTCAAAGTAAACTGACAGGTAAGTGAAAGTGTGACATTGTACAGATCCTGATGGCCACATCCATTCAGACCACCTGACAGTTCTGTGAGGTAATTAGCTTGATTTGCATAATACCTGCTCTGCAATAAACCCTTGGACCTTTACCAGCTCATTGACTTTCTTCTGTCCCTCCAATGCTGCAGTTGCAGAATTCACTCGGAGAGGAGAGGAGAGGAGAGGAGAGGAGAGGAGAGGAGAGGAGAGGAGAGGAGAGGAGAGGAGAGGAGAGGAGAGGAGAGGAGAGGAGAGGAGAGGAGAGGAGAGGAGAGGAGAGGAGAGGAGAGGAGAGGAGAGGAGAGGAGAGGAGAGGAGAGGAGAGGAGAGGAGAGGAGAGGAGAGGAGAGGAGAGGAGAGGTTGTCTCTACTCAGGGGAGTCTGAAGAGGGATGTTTGGCTTACCTACCATACTTCACCACTCAAAGCCAACCTGGCATTCCATACAGAATATAACACAGCACTCTTGCCTCAGGTTTTTGATCACCTTGTTCCATGGACATGCTTTAAAGGACTTCTTTTGGAGGCCTTGCTCACCTTAAGTGGCCAAAGGATTCACCCTAAACCACACATTGTATCATGCCCAGATCCACTCCAGAAAAGTGCTGAGTACTGAGTAGCAGCACCCTCAGAGAAGAGAAGAAGATGCTTTCACCACAGCTGAAAACAGACTGAACCCTTGCCCTACAGCCAAACATCCACAAACATCTCAGTGTTTCTAAATGAGCAACGTTGAGCTAGCTGGCATATCTGGCACAGTTGCCAAAACCCACTCCTGTTAGCTCTCCTTTGAAAAAATGGTGAGCTCCAGATCTATTTTGGTGGGAAGGACAATTTGCCTTCCTCACTTCAGCAGGTAGGAAGCAACAATGTCAACTTTCCAAACATTGTTCAAAGTGGAAATTTAACAGTCAACATGCTTCTGCTTCCTCAGGCTGTATCTCTAGACTTTGAAGTGGTGATTACTTTTGCAAAACCTCATTTTATAGGCATGCCAACAGATCTCCACATAGATTGCAAATTAACTAGCACGGAAAGCTGCAACTGGGGTCCTCATTAGCACACAGTCATTTCCAGTGCTTCTCTCCAGCTTCCTAGATCATTACTTGAGCTCTGAACTAAATCCAGCATCATAATTAAACTACCTCTTTTAACTTGAGACCCTATAAAATTGCAGTCGAGTTTATTCTGCAATCTGTTTGTGCTTTGTGTTCTGACTGAAACACAGGTTTACTTTTTCTGAGACTTTGGTGTTTGAATTTTATTTTTACAACCCAAACAAAACAGTGAAAAGTGTTTGATTTAATTTTTTCCTGGGCAGAGCTTAGCTTTATGCTTTCTTTGATTTTCAATGTCAAATATGGCAAGACTTCCCTTCAGGATTTGCAGACCCAACCTGACAGATATTTACTAGAGTAAGAAGAAGGAAGAGAAAGATGAAAGTGCAAATACCAAATTCAGCACCTTTCTCTATGTAGGGAACCTTGATCTATATCTCCCATTTTTTAGTAAAGGACCACTCAAGGTTTTGACTCTTTAATCAGTCTGGAACCAAACTTCAAATTATATCACTGGAGAGAAAAAGAACAATCAAAAAAGAGTAAATATTTTATCAAACCCACATTTTCAGCAGCTGAACTGGAACTTGCCACTCTCCCACAGTGCCACAAACTCCTCTAACTGGAGTTTCAGGTTCTGATCATCAAAGCCCTAAACAAGGTTCAAACAGCTGCCAAGCCAGGGCATTGCTGAGTCTGGGGCAGCCGTCCCAAAGGTCCCACCCAAGCTCGTAGGTGCCTTTAGATTTCAAATTCCTCACTCCTGACAACCCACAAGGGAGCAACATTTACCCTAAAAAACAAACAAAAAACCCCCAACCGCACACACACACACAAAAAAAAAAACCCAAACCAAAACAAACAAACCAAAAAACCCCTAAACCAAAGAAAAAACTGGGCTTTGATTAATATTGAAATGATGCTTCCAGTAATTCAGTGAAAATCTCTAACTTTTGAATCTTGCTAGGTGTAAACCAACATGTTGAGTAGTTAGAAGATAAAAAGGAGGAGGTTTTTAGAAAAAGCAATTTTGGCCACATGCAGAGAAATCGTTTTGGACACTTCTGCGGGGGCAAACAAAGGCTTGGCTTCTACATTGAATTATTTTTGCTGCTTCCCATACTGTAGGTGGCAGATGGAAATTGAGCCAGGCATTAAAATGCTACCTAAGTCAGGATTTTATGCTTTCATGCAGTGTCTCAATTAATCAAAGTTTTGCTATAAAATTTGAGCAGCAACGCTCAAAGCCAAGTCAAGTCATAAAATACAAGCTGATTAATTTCTCTCTAATTTGTATGATAATTAAAATTCCAACTTTTAATTCTGTTAATTGTCCTCCCACAAGGAGGTTGATTGGGCTTTGCTAATACATGCTGTGAAAATGCATTTCCCACAGGTCTGTCTTTGTTTCTTTTAAAATGCAATGCTTTTTACATAATTATCCCTTAACTTCCATAGATAAATGCAAGCTTATCTCTGGCCTGTTCTGACACAAGTCCCCATGTAACTTAAGCTGTGTCCATAAATCACATGCTCAAAGTCATTAGGTGTTTCATCAAAATATGGTGCCAGTGTGTGCTTCTCTGTGACTTTTTAATGAGCAATTAAACTTGCAAAAGACAGAGGGGGGGAAAATCTAGAGTAAAAAAATACACACACATTCTCTCCTGGAAGTCAAATATCTCTGAACTGGAATCAGACAAAATATGTGACACAGCAGACATCCTGCTTTCCTCTCAGCTCCTGCTTTCCATAATCCCAACAAACTGCATGTGAGAGCAGTCAGAGGAGAGCTGAGCAGAGCTGGCACCTGCACACCTGGAAAAGAAAGTTAAACTGATAAAGATGCTGTCAACCTCCAGCTTGTGCATCTCTGGCTGACTATAAAATAAACTTGTCCTTTATCTGATAGACCTGAATGGAAATTCTTACCAGTCCCTTCCTTGGGGTACAACAGTTATTTGGGGTACACACACAATACCTGCCATGCTGTCTGCCATACATTTTGGCCATTGCATAGAATGAACAAAAAAAGTTTTCTGTGTGTACTTTGTCTCTGGACACATGCAAAAGTTTTGCATAAGCAAGGATTGAGATGAGGCTGGTGAATCCATCACCATTTACACTCAGTCTTGCCTGGTTATCAGTGTCCATGCAGACTATTTATGTTCCTCAGAGTATGAAATGACCACTTGCCTTCTGCCCTTTCATTTGCCTTGAATATCCTTTCTTTACACTCTCCTAGCTTATACTTTTTTTCTGTATAAATGGGTATCATATCATGAGGACACAACATAAAATACCCTCCTGTCTTAGGTTACAAGATGTGGCTGGGAATGTGAATTCCATCCCCACCTGTCAGAGCTGGGGCAGTTCTCTGCTGCTCATGGAGCAGTTTTTCCTTTCTCTCTCCCCCAGCCAACCCTCCCTGCAGGAGATCTCTGCTGTCCATGGCCACTGAGTGTCCCTGCAGGGCTGATCCAATGCCAGCATCCCATGGGGAGATGCTCCGCCCAGGGGAGGAGCCAAGCATTCCTGCCTGGATCCAATCTGAGCCTGGCGCAGCACAGCAGCCTTTGCCCCCTGCACTGCCAGAGGAGCAGCTTTCTGCTGCCCTGCATGGCCAGAGGGAGCCCAGGCCCATCTGCAGCAGCCCTGGAGCTGCAGAGGAAAACTCCCCCCTTGTGCAGGATCCCTGCTGCAGCAGAGCCACAGCTGGCACTGCAGGAGGGCTGAGCCCCCCTGGCATGGGGCTGGGACACCTCCCTGGCACACAGGGACCAGGGCATGGTCTGACTCTGGCACTGGTTTGTATTACTGCAGTTTTATTTTTATTTTTCCTAATAAAGAACTATTATTCCTATTCCCATATCTTTGCCTGAGAGCCCCTTAATTTCAAAATCATAATAATTCAGAGGGAGGGGGTTTGGATTTTCCATCTCAAGGGAGGCTCCTGCCTTCCTTAGCAGATGCTGTCTGTTCAAACCAAGACTCCTCCCAAAGCTGTCTGGATTTCCACTGCAGGGATAGGTGAATACACTTCTGTTCACAATGGGGGCACTGCCATGTTCCCACTATTCAACCACTTCCTAAAGCATCCAGGTTACAACTTTTAAATTCCAACGGCACCAGCAGTGAAGGTGGGGCTCAGGTGATGGATGACAGACATGGAAAGCAGAGTCTCAGCCCTCACTCCCCTCAGGAGCAGCAGGTGGCCCAGAGCTCTCCCCTGTTTTTGAACCTCAGCAGCAGCAGACCATCATCCTGTGTGAGAAAGCAAACCTGTTTCAGGCCTGAACCCCTTATCTGGGACTTTTCCCATCTTCCAGAGCTATTCCTTTGACAATGCAAAAGATATTAAATCTTATTTTCCATGGAGAATGACACTTTCTTGTGTCACTAATTTACCCTTGTGTAGGTCTCCAATATATTAAAAAAAAAAAAAAAAGCCAAATGTAAAAGGGACACGGAAGCTCTGGCATAGATCACCCTCTGACTCAAACCTATGCAGGAATATGCTGAGTGTATTACACTAATCATGTGGCCAAAATCTTGGCAGATAAGACAAGAAAATCAATTGTAATTTCTTTGGCTGTTTTCTCATATATTCTCAACTTGTTAGCAGACATTTTTTTAAGAGAGCGGTCAATGAATATTTAATGTTGGGACGCACTGCCAATTTTATCTGCCAGCTAATAAAGAAGCTGCTTGGTCATGGGTGTAAGAGAAGAGGTCTATTTTAGCCTCTGTGGCTGGCTGGCTGTAATAAGAGGGATGACAATTTTAAATTGGGAGATTAATGGATAATTTGGAATCACTGTCATTCTGACACAGCCAGTGACCTTTTCAAATTGACAGATAGCTCCATTTCACCCCAACCAGCTAGAACAAGAGATTGTTTTGAACAATTGGACCTAAATTCCAGGCTTAAAGGAGGCCAGGCATAGGAATGTGGCAGGGCAGATTATAAGTAAAATAGGCCTCCCACAGATTAATGGAATAGTTAGGAGGGCCATCCATCCAGCAGTTCCAATTCTCAGGTTTTAGCTACTGCAGCATTAGCAAGGTAAAAGGCACTGATGTCAGAAAGCAGAATGCTCAGTATTATCTTTTCCAGCAAGGAAAATAGTCCAGCTGAAGCATTGGACCTTCTAGGGTCTCTCCAAAATTATATTGTGAAAAGATATGAAATAGGTGAAAGGAAACTTCTGCAGACATCTGTACCCATCCTGTGATATTGGGCAGCATTGCTTCAGCTGTAATACACAGAGCCATAAATCACTTGTGAGAAAAATAAAATGAAAAAGAAACAGAAAAACTCATTTCCCGCTAGAGCCAAGTTTTGCTCAAGAGTGCTGAATAATGGACCTTAAAAGTAAGTTATTGCTAACCACAGAGAAACTATTTTATGCAAAGCTGTGAGAGCTATCTCTTTGTATGTTCTCTCCAGGAATCTTTCACATTTTGATTCCCAGTGTTCAAGTCCAGTTTCACGACTTTGAAAGTGAAGTCATGTTTACAAACAAGGAAGTGAGTTGTCTCTTGACAAACTTGACATGCCATTATGCAGTTAAATACACAACATGAGAAGAAATTGATTTAAAGGTTACTCTCACATTAATTTAGAATTCTGTTTTTAAAACTATTCCTGTACAAAAGGCGTTGTTTTACTTGCAGGTGTTTGCTAGATGTAGATTAGCATTTCCTTCCAGTGACAGATCAGTTGTCACACACTGTCATATACTCTTTTTTTAGGAAGATGAATGGGGTAGCACTTCAGGCCAGCAGCTCACCTTCCCAGTGATCACTGCTGGGAGAACCACATTCCCAAATGTCTTCACACTCTTACCCTTATTGTCACAAACTGTTTCTGAGCAGTTATTTTAAAACACTGACAACTACTGGGACATTTTCTAAATGCAGAAAATGTCACCAAGCACTGCTCATGGGGCAAACTGAAAGCCTGTGCTGGAAAAAAGATGGGGATGTAGCAGAGAAATGCACTGAGTTTCCAGGAGATGGAAAAGCCCGTGTGAGGCAGATGCATGTCACCAGCCATACTAATGAAAGGTCGCCATGAACTCCAAAGTCAGCAGTGGTCATCATCTGTTACAGGTAATTTCAGCTCATGTCCCCACATCAGGGCCCAAGTCCCAAATATAGCACAAGATACAGCTCAGGATGCCATGCAGATGGCTGTGCACTCCAATAATCCTTGTTTGGTTCAGTAGCATGGCTAAGCTGAGATCTTGAAACTAGGAGCATATTTTAGATTCTCTGGGAATTAAGCAAGACAGAGTTCTTGAGAGATTCTGCTTGCTCCTGCTGGGCACTAAGAGTGCCAGACACTGTAACTCACTCCAAGTGTTGAAATGGAACAGAATATTCCTTTTGGAAGGGACTGGTGATGCCTCAAGTTTCAGCTTTTATATTTTTCAGACTCTATTCTGCTTTAGTGTGTGGATCTGGGTTCATATTAGGGAATGGTGAGCTCTGTGCACAGAGCAGGGAGACAAAACAATTCCTGCTCCAGCTGGGCACCAAGGACAAATGATCCAAATCTCAGCCCAAGAGCACAAACCCCGTGGGCTGGAGAGAGAAAAACAAGCAGGGTGGGACTGCCTGGGCTAAAGCTGGAATGGGACAATGAACTGCAAGGTACAAATGGAGCAGAACTGATCACAGTGACAGACCCCGTGCCCAGTTGTGCATTTTGGGACCATTTTGGGTTGTGCTGTCCAAGGGAGATCTATTTGAGACCTCTTAATCCCTAATTTTTTCTTTAGCTCCATCTAGTCTTTGTTCTAGGTCAGCCTTCACAAGGCATCACTGGCAATGATCACACCTTGTCCAACTGCCTGATCACTTCGGGGCTGACCAAAAGTTGCAGCTTTTTATTAAAAGCACTGTGCAAATGCCTCCTGAACACTGACAGGCGTGGGGCACTGACCACTTTTGTATTTGTGGAGTGCCCCATTACAGAAAGGATGAATCTGACTCTCAGAAGGCCAATTTAGTATTTTATGATAATATATTATATTAAAGAATACTATACTAAAGAATACAGGAAGGATACTTACAGAACGCTAAAAAGATAATAATGAAAACTCCTGACTCTCTCCAGAGCCCTGACACAGCTTGGCCCTGATTGGCCAAAGAGTGAAAACAACTCCCTGCAGAATCCAATGGAACAATCACCTGTGGGTGAACAATCTCCAAACACATTCCACATGAGCACAACACAGGAGAAGCAAATGAGATCAGAATTGTTTTCCTTTTCTCTGAGGCTTCCCAGCTTCCCAGGAGAAAAATCATGGCAAAGAGATTTTTCAGAAAATGTGACTGTGACAGACCACTTCTCCAGGAATCCTGTTCCAGGCTCTGACCCCAGTCTCAGTAAAGAAATGCTTCCTGTGCCCAGCTGGAGCCATTCCCTCACCTTCTGTCACTGGGTTTCAGGAGGAAGAGCTCAACACCTCCCTCTCCACTTCCTCAGGAACCTCAGAGGGCTGTGAGGTTTCCTCCTTCCCCTCACAGCCCCAGCCTGCATCTGTGGCCAGCATTACTCTGCCTTGCACAGGAAATAAGCTAAATGATCATGAGAAGGCAAAGCTGCCATAAATCACCCAAACCTTCCTGACAGGAGAAAAAAAAAAGCCAGCAAACCTGCAATGAGATCAGTACCTACTTTTTCCCAAAAATCTTCAAAACCTGAAAATGTGCTTATGAAATACACACAGCAGATTCTTAACTAGCTATGTAACATTTCACCTGGCTCAAGTGTAATACATTTAGTCAAAGTGATGCACAATAAATTCTGCTATTAAACATAATAATTCCACTTCCATTATCCATTATTTGTGAGCACACTGAGAAATACCAGCTAACAGACTAAAATTCTTGTATTTTTTGTGAATTATCACAGTACTTTCAAATTTTCAGCATGATTTCAGCATGTAGGAGATGTTTCATAGACAAATAGGTGTGCATGGGGTAAATTCATCACCACACTGTGATGAATGTGTTACACATTCAATATGCACTTAATCTCTTAGGTAAGCTAGGGATGAGTAAGTGCAGTGATTGTTATGGGTAACAGAAATCAGGAGATTCCAAATGTTTGATAAAGTGACACAGAGGAGTGATCAGAAAGTTACACTGGAACTGAATCATGCTAGGTGTCAGAAAAGGAAAAAACATCTTAGAGAGGAACAACCACAGAAAAGATTTTGGCATTGCTACTGCCAGAACTAAAGAGAAATTTCTGTTTTCTGTCAGAGCCCATCCTGCCTGTACACCTAAAAACAGAGTGCACACAATAAAGGGCTGGAGCAGAGCAACCAAGTTGATCATTTCAATATTTCATTACAAGTTTTAAAATGACACTTTTCAGCAAATGCAAGCCAGATAATTCTAAAATTGGAAGCAGTTGAAACTTACGATTTTCTTTTTACCCCAAAACTAAAAGCAGGAAATTATCTTCAAATTTATAGTGCAAAACCAAAGAGGTGCTTTTGTGACACTCCAATGCTGTGCCACTAATAGCATTTATTCAAAGTCATACAACTAGAAAATGGCCCACTGCAGCCAAATTGCTTATTTTAGAAATAGAGTGGTTTGAAGATAGTTGGCTGCTAGTAGATTACAGAAGTACAACTTTGATTTTATATTAGCAAGACTGGCAAGTCTGCACTTTGCTGTTGCTGTAACACATTAGAGCATTTGGGCAATTTCAGCTGAACTAATCTGGCACCCCATTTACATCAAAACTTTGCAGGAGAGCTCTACAGCATAAAAAGACCTGTTTGTGATGATTCTTTCATTTGATGGCCTCTGAAAATAATCCTGTCTCAAGTAGACAGGATTACTTTGCTAGTTTCATTTTCTTGTGTTATCAAAATACCAAAACAGATTTTGAAGAGGAAAAACTGGAATTAATCCTCCAGGTTGAATATGTTCCACTTTATTTACAAAAGAAAAATGCAAAAGTAAAAAAGAACAAACAAACAAACAAACAAAAAAACCCAAACAACCAAAACACCAACCAAATCCACACAAACAGAAGAAAGCAAAGCAAATAAAGCAAACCACCCCAAATAAAAATGCTGTTAATGTCACCAGGCTTCATCCCTGCCCAGTGCTAAAGCAATTGTGCAATTGAGGGCAACTGCTCACAAACTCAAATGCCTGCCCACAGCCTTCAAACCCTGAGCTTTTAAAGGTCACAGAATTGTTGTTAGAGAATTATTTGGTCTTGCTTTTGGAAGGTCTTATCATAAATTCAACATTTGTTCCATATGATTTCTTTTTCCCCTCCTACTTTGCCATGAACCTCACAGATCAGTTGGGCTGAGGGGTGAAACAAACTCATGCCTTTCAAATCAGGATAATTCCCTTCACTTTCCCATTGCCACACCTTAGTGACCAAAAGCTATCATACATTTTGCAAAACCACTACTTAGAATTTGAAATTGGGCATCCAAAAATTAGAGGAAGCTTGAATATTTTGGATTTTGCCTAATTCTGTCTGTCACCGGGATAGAGGAAAACCAGCACATAATAAAATTAGTCCTGCCAAATTTAACTGCTCCTATGAAAGCAGCACTACATAAACTCACCTAACAGTGGTGAGTTTAATTCTGTGCTAAATCTCCCCAAGTGACACAAACAGGACTCTGTGGTGTGACAATTTTACTTCAAGAGCTGTGTTAGTGTGCAACATGTCCTCTCCAGAAGTCCACAGATAAAAGACATCATCTTTTCCATTCTTGATATAAAAAAAATTACAGGTGGAATTTATTATGCTGTTAATCAAGCAGAGGCTCCCATACCCTTGACACACCTTTGCTATGTGAACACAATTCCTGAGACAGTAAAAAACTGGTTTAATACCATATTAAAGTAATGGAGTTAGATACAAAATTAATTCCAATGAAAAAGCACCTAAGGAAATTCTAGATATGTATTGAACTACAGCAGCATTTTGAAAAAATATGAAACAAGAAAATAAGAATTAATTAATTTTTTTTTTTTTGGCTTTTTGGTAGTTTTTGAAGGCAGGGAAAAATGAGAATAGTTTCAGATCTCCCTTTTCATAGAACATTACTGCATTATAACTGAACCCAATCAGTTACCACCCCAAAGGAAGGCACTCCAGGATTTACTCACTTTTAATGAAAGTTCAGTAGTGAAGTATAGCAAAACACCTTCATCAGTAGAAGAGCAACTCACTAAGTCTTAAAAGCATAATAAAATGCTGTACTAGGGAATTTAAAAAAAACCCTATACAATTTTATTGTCAAGAAAGAACAAAAAAACCATGCAAAATATTAAAGGTGTTTCAAAACATATTTTTCCTTTTGATATTTAATAGATGTTTTTATTGCCATGCTGAATATAAACTCTCCAGATACATCTAACTGCATGGTCAGTTATGTGTTAATCAAAGACAAAATTACTTACCTAGAAATCACAAAAAGGAAAGGTTTTCACCACTTCTGTGTGGTATTTTAGCATTATATTCCAACATAAGCCCTTTTTCTACATTAAAAAAAATCACTGTCTATTTAGGATTAAATATAAGCATGAAATTAATGACAAGGGCTTAACTGCTTCAGACATTCTAATATTTGGTGTAAACTTTGGCCCTGAGACACAGCAAGCAAGGACAAAGTTCTGGAAAGCAACTGAAAATCTCCCTGTCACTTTGAAAGGTGAATTAGGCAGTAATAAACTGCCATAAAACTTTCACGAGGTTCCCTGGCCATTTTCCAGAGGGAAGCTAAGGTAATATCCTTACTAGAACAGTGCAGTAAAATGGAGAAGTCCAAGGAAAAGGAATTCTTTTCAAATGCTACAACTCCATCTGTAGTCTTAAATATTAGCCAGGCCAGTGCACCTTTTTCTTGCTGAAAACCCAGGTCTGACAGTGAGCCCAGCAACAAAATTTATGTCCACAAGTGGCCCAGTGACAGTATTTTTCCTCTTGTACAGAAACTTCTCATTTGCCTCCTGAATAAACCCAGAACACAGCAGTATGCTAAATGCAGCCCACCCTGATGAGGGGAGAGAATGATGAATCTGACTCCATCTTATCAGAAGGCTAATTTATTATTTTATGATACTATATTATATTAAAGAATACTATACTATACTAAAGAATACAGAAAGGATACTTACAGAATACTAAAAAGATAATAATAAAAACTCCTGACTCTTTCCAGAGCCCTGACACAGCTTGGCCCTGATTGGCCAAAGAGTGAAAACAACTCCCAGCAGAATCCAATGGAACAATCACCTGTGGGTGAACAATCTCCAAACACATTCCACATGAGCACAACACAGGAGAAGCAAATGAGATCAGAATTGTTTTCCTTTTCTCTGAGGCCTCTCTTTCTGCCTTTCAGCTTCCCAGGAGAAAAGTCCTGGGCCAAGGGATCATGTTCAGGGATTGTGCATGACACACAGCAGCTCAAACCCAGAAATTTCCTCTAATCCCAGAGCAGTGCCCCTGTGCTTGGAGGGAACAAATCACTCTCCTAAAGGCTTTTTTTCCCTGGGAGAGGAGGAACATGTCCTGCTTGGGACAGGCTGCTTTATTGGGAGGGCAATAATGAGAATCCAGCTGAGAATTCATACTCACTTCCCCAGATCATTACAGGCTCCATGTAACAGCTCTGCTTTATCAACAAAACCTTGCAGAGATGGTAAGAAATTAGAATTTTACAAGAACTGTTCATTAAGAACATGCAACGCCTTCCTGTCCCTCTCTAAATGAGCTATGATTCCATGTCCCTGCCAAATTTATCCAGGAAAATTTATGCAGGAAAAAAAAATCCAGAAAAACAGGGAAATCTCTCAGCATTTTCAACTGCAATCCTCAAGTGCTCAGCCAATTCCTCCAGGGTCACCTCCCAGCCTGGCTAAGCTGCTTTGTGTTCCAGTGGCTGGAGTAGCAACCTGCATCAGGCCAGAAGCACATCAGATCTTAATTCCAGCTGGCATTCTGCAAGACTTTGATAAATCATTTGACCTCTTCATGCCTCAGAGCATGGCTTGAAAGATCCGTGGGAAGTCAACACATCCATGGAAATGAGCACCTCACAAACTGAGTGTTTCTAGTGAAATTAATTAATATTCATAAAAAAGTTAATATTACAAAACTGACTGTTGGTCAAATTCTGACTAAGAGCAACATGGTACAATATAATTAGGATTTGCTGAATTCCCTAAGAGCCCACACTGCTGGGAATGGGGCTGTGGAGACACGAAAATCAAGGTACAGGATTTCACATTCTACCACAGTCATTTTTTAAAAAAATCCCTCAGACTGGATAGATTTATTGGCTGCAATTAAATTAATTACGATCACATCAGTTTTGCACAACAGCCATTACATATGCAAAATAAATTCAGAGTTTTGAACCAAAACTATGCCCATGCCATCACACAACACAATTCCTGCTAAAGTGAACAGGTTATACTCCCAAAATCCACCTCACTTTGTCCATATAATATTTTGTTCATGAGACAGGCATTTTGGTAGTCCTAGGATGCTTTAGTCTCTCTTTATTCTCCAGTGCAACTCCTCCTTAGGCAATTCCAGAAATATTCATCTTCTTGACCATTAGGGAGAATGCATCTAGCAAAAAGGGACAGAAAGATGTCAAAATTATGTTGAGGGGAATAAACTACAACCATTTTGAGTTTTATTACATATAAAAGTTCTTCAGCTACATGGAAAATGAATTGAGAGAGAAATAAGGCAGTCTACTAGGAATCAAGGACGAAGTTAGTAAAGGCCAAACCAAATTGGGCTCAATTGCTGTGTGCCCTTTTGCAATGGATAATAATAGTCTTGGTGTATGTGGGAACCCACATTTAACATTTCCTGCTAAAAGGCTTCCCACAACTCATGGAAACAAAGGAGACAGGCAGTTTTATGGTCTTTATTGAAATGGAGTTGGCAGCACAAAATTCCTCCCTGGATGGAATGGAAGCAGGGTGGGTATATCCCCCATTTAGCTGGAACAGGCACCAAATCTGACCTCTAGAAATGTAACCAAGGGCCAGTTTGGAAATTTGAATATAGGAAGGTAAGAAAACCCACAAAACAAACAAACCAACCAGCAAAAAAAAAGCAAAACCAAGACACCAAACAGCCATCAACCCAAAGATCCCAAGAGGTGGCACCTTCATGGCTTTGTGATTTGGGCTTTACATTCCTGCCTGAGCTGCTGATTTCTTTCACTGCCTGCCCCAGAGGCACCAACAGAGCCACCTGACTGTGCTGCAGGGTGAGATCACCACAAAATCTGAGCTTACTAATCAAAAGCTAATGCTTGGCAAAGCAGGCAGCTCTTCACAGCACAGATTAGTCTGCTTTAGCAGCACCGTCTGTAAAATCAAGGTGGGTATGCTTAATCAAATATATAAATACATTTAGAGTATAGTGTCACCTTGTAATTTAACATTAAGAGAACCAAACAATTAATAAACTCCATTAAGAAACTCTAACAATATACAGAAGAAAACGGAATGTTTCAGCTTCTAATGAAATATACCTCCAAGTTTCTGTTGTCAGATCTAGTTGCAGCAGATATCATGTTCATTAGAAAAGGAGCAAATCAAACAGAAATCACAGTCATCCCAGTTATTTTAAAAATATTTTTACTATAGGACTTCCAGCTTATTGGAGGAGGTGATGAATTATATTACCTCTGACAAGGTACTCCCTGCTTCCTCCCTGCCTTAGTTCTCATTATCAGCTGAAGAATTTGGGCTAAATTTATTATAACTATGCCCACTAGAGAATTCTCTCCTGTGACTCATGAGAGATGCCTGCACTCATTCCACTCTTCTTGCAAACATAAGTCCAAAAATAGACCAAAATACACTGAGACTTTTGCCCCAGGAGCCTCATGCCAGGCTAATGAAATCAATGGGAAATTCACCACTAACTTCAAACAAATGTAAGATCAAGCACAAAATTATCTTCTAAGATTTCATACTCATTTAGAACCCTGCAGAAGATCTGAAATTGTTTTAAGACATTTAATAAATTAAGTTCTACATAATTTTGTGAACTTGGGCATACCCCATCTGAGCAACAAGCAAGCAAAAGGATTTTAAAAGTGGTTTTCAAATGCTAAATCTGCACCTGACTGATCACTGACCAACATGAACTTAATTTTTAGCAGTACTACAAGATGCCTGGGACAAAGTGGCTTTCCAAAAGATCAGGCCCCAGTTTTCCAAACTGTGGCCTCTATAACTTCATGCCAACACAGAAAAAAATAATCAATAGTCACACTTGGAAATGCTTTTGTTTTCAACTTTACCAAACTCTGCCCAAAAATGTTTATGGCAGAGGTCAGTCTTGGCAGTGATTGTATTCTCTGTACAGTTCCTTTTTCCTTCTGCTACAATGGAATTCTTTCTTGTTGCTTTTCATTATGGCACAGTCAGGACTCCTTGGTTTTAAGGGGTTTTTCCTCCCCTTTCTGTTCTTGACCCAGCTTTCATGGCACTGTTCTGGTTAGGGGTCTTTCTGTACATTCTCTTGCTAACAAGATTCAGTTCATTGTCTCATGAAATAGCATTTTGACTATTTTGATCACTTTCCTAAGCCCAAACCAGAACATTTAGTAGCAGATATTAAACATGATGTCCTGTTTTACCTCTTGTTAACTATTGCCCCCAATAATCTAGTGGAAAAGTCATGGAAAATTACAGAACTCAAGATGCTTGCTAAAATAGACCATGATCCAATTCCTTCAACTAAGATAAAAGTTTTCCACCTAATCTCTACAGCATTTGTAGAGATCTTGTAGCCAAGAATTAAGGCAGAAATCAGAGGCGAAGTGCAGTAAATGTTTCACCACGAAGCTGAGGCAATGGACACAGAGAGATTTGCTAAGGTTCCAGACTCTGAGGACAGATGTTGGAGTCTGTGACATAAATTATAGGGCTAATACAAAAAAGGTATTTACTGAGCTGCTGCTTGCTCCCAATTTACTTTTTCATAGCTCAATGACAGATTGCTCATTTTCAGAGCAAAGATACCTGCATGTTACTAATGCCTATAATGCCAATATCAAATTTGGTCTTTACATTTTTATTCAACACTTTGCAACACTTAGAAGACTTAGATAAAACCCTTCCAGAGCACTTTGAGGAATAAACCTTTAGCGGTTAGGCCCTAAAAATACAAGGCATCTATTGTATTTGCATGGACCTCGTGGCAGGGAGGAATGATGAATCTGACTCCATGTTCTCAGAAGGCTAATTTATTATTCTATGATACTATATAATAATAAAGAATAGTATACTATACTAAAGAATACAGAAAGGACACTTACAGAATGCTAAAAAGACAATAATGAAAACTCCTGACTCTCTCCAGAGCCCTGACACAGCTTGGCCCTGATTGGCCAAAGAGTGAAAACAACTCCCAGCAGAATCCAATGGAACAATCACCTGTGGGTAAACAATCTCCAAACACATTCCACATGAGCACAACACAGGAGATGCCTGTGCAGAAGAGTGCATGCTCTAGTGGCCAGAGCCTGAACAACTATTACCTGATAACCCAAAATACAAACTATTACTGTATTTGGATAAACAGACAAAAATTCAATGTCACAATCTTAAATTAAACATGTGCATCAGACTGACATATGAATATGATTAAACAGAGCTAGAGTGTAGAGAGTGAACTTATGGCAGCTCAAGAAATAATCAGGTCCACTACAGTTATACAACACAGTTATCATCTACTAGAAATAAACCTGCATAATTTAGCAGCTGTGTATTTTGAAGGCCTCCCTTCCTACACCATTTATGCAACTACAGATTCAAGTAAACATTCTGAACATGTACACTACAATGGGAATATAGGAGGAACAGCAGAATCAAATTCAAAACAAATAAACCCCAAGTAAAGCAAGCTTAGTGTGCCTGTTAACTTGAACATCTCAGTTCATCAGAGCAAACAGTGTGATCAGCTTTCACTCCAAGAGATGTCCACAATGGTTTAGGTCAAAAAAGAGCTGGGGCAGTTAAGACTCACTAGAAATACTCAACTGCCTATTAATTCAGGGGGTGAGAATAGCCAGACTTAGGTTAAAGTATTTTTGCTGCAGGGTAGGGGAAAGGATGTGCTCATTCCATAGGCAGAAACATTGCTGTCCTGTTCTGTAGGGCCTTTTATCCTTTTATTGATAGGGAACATTAGCAATACTGAAAGACCTGGCCTTTTTGCCTTCTATGCACAGCTAATCCTAGACCTCTGCTTTGGATCAACTTGTCTGAGCACACACAGGACAGCCCACAGGACTTACACAAATTGCTTTTTGTTTAAACTTACACAAATAGGTAGGTTCTGCACTTGAGAGCTGCCAGAAATTAAATACTATGTCAAAAATTTTAAGACCTATTAATTGACTAGGATTCTTTTAAAAATTGTATGTAAAAGAAGTCTCAGCCTAACTGCAATTCATGATAATATGAATTAGCTGAAAGCAGCACTGCTGATGAAGCTTCAAGGTACTTACTAGAGGAGAAGCAAACTTCTGGTTTTTGTGAAAAGCTCTTTTTTCAACTGATCCCTGCCAGCTTTTGTAACATTTCAGGTCATTTGCCAGCAGGGAGGACAGATTGAGGAAAACAGCAGTCCTGCGTCTGGGGAGGTCTGGGTAAATCAGTAAGAATTGAAAAAACCCCACACAGTTAACAGCAAAATGCATTGGATAGCTGTGGCATTCACAATCTCTGAAAAAATCCCTTCACCCAGGTTTTTTCTCCTGGGAAGCTGAGAACCCTCAGAGAAAAGGAAAACAATTCTGATCTCATTTGCTTCTCCTGTGTTGTGCTCATGTGGAATGTGTTTGGAGATTGTTTACCCAGTCACTTGAGTTACTTTCCAGCTCTTTACAGCAGGTAAAGTGTGTGCCAAGTTATCACCAGCTGCCCAGCAGGCAGCACCAAGCAGTTCATCCAGTGTGTCCTTAGCAGAATGCTGGGGCCCTTTGTTGCACTTGTACACTTAACTTTCCATTTTCAGTGTCAAATGGTGATGGGAATTTCAGGTTACTGAATAATGGGATCTGTGGGATATATCCTTGAAATAGCTCTCACGTTGATTTCTCAGCAGAGCAAATATCTTTCAGTTCAAGAAAAGTCCCAGCAGATAAGAAGACAGCTCCCCACTTCTCCCAGCACCATGCTTTGAGAATAACATATAAAAATTCATCATTGCAAGTTTCCTCTGATTCTTTCACTCCAGAGGCAAAGCCTGAATCAGGCACTGAAGTCAGCCTTGTCCTTTCAGTCTTCCTGCAAGGATTTACTGAATTGCTTTTTTCATTCTGTTCCACTCCTGTCAGTATACCAAAATTCAGCAGAATAGTGCATCTGACAAATCAAACTGTCTCTCTCCAGTTAAGGATGAGATGTCCTTGAAGTCCTGTATTTTTTACAGCTGGACATATATCACATTCCAGTTGTGCCCCATGAAATTCTAGATGAACATATGGAAGATTGATTGAGATCCAACACTAAAAAAGTGCAAAAGAAAAAAAAAATTATCTCTGTATTTGGATGGAAACGAATTCTAGGGACTTGGACTGTCCTTCCTGGTTAAGCTCAGGTATCTCATATTTCCTTAACAAATATATAAGGGAATTTGTTATTCCCTTTACATGTATTTTAGCCCACTTAATCACACACCAGGGTAATAACCTCATCTCAAGCTTTTTTGCATAGGAAATTCAAGTGTTCTTCATGTCAGAAGAATGCTTTTGCCTCTCTAATTAATGTCCTAATTGGCAAGGATCATGCTCACCAGAGCAACTTCCCAATAATTTTGAAGCCTCAAGATATCTTGAGGATTCTCACTACTTCAAACAGTAGGTTCAGAGAATCACATGGACATAAAATTAAAAAAAATCATATTCCAGAACTGACTGTTGGTCAAACTCTGACTAATAGCAACATGGCACAATATAATTTAACCCAGGAAACCTGTTATAATTCCAGTGTTCACCTGTATTTGTGCAGGTGAACACTGGAATTATAACAGGTTTCCTGGGTTAAATTATATTTATTGAAATATAACTAAGCTTTCTGCATTTCTCTGAACTGAGTTACCTCCAGAACCTTTGCTTTCACATTTTTGCAGCTGGCAAAAATCTCTCTCCTATTGTATTTGATGGGAAATGCCCCATGGCAGGGAGGAATGATGAATCTGGCTCCATGTTCTCAGAAGGCTAATTTATTACTTTATGATCCTATATTATATTAAAGAATACTGTACTAAACTATACTAAAGAATACAGAAAGGATACTTACAGAATGCTAAAAAGACAATAATGAAAACTCCTGACTCTCTCCAGAGCCCTGACACAGCTTGGCCCTGATTGGCCAAAGAGTGAAAACAACTCCCAGCAGAATCCAATGGAACAATCACCTGTGGGTGAACAATCTCCAAACACATTCCACATGAGCACAACACAGGAGAAGCAAATGAGATCAGAATTGTTTTCCTTTTCTCTGAGGGTTCTCAGCTTCCCAGGAGAAAAATGCTGGGTTTAGGGATTTTTCCAGAGAATGTGAATGCCACACTCTCCCATTTGCAAACTGAAAGCTGAGCCTGCAGCATTTCAGCTCACCCTCTGCCATATGTTTCAGTTTCACAACTCTGAGCTTCTATTTGCAGAGTCTGAGTGTGGGACTTGCTATTCTTAGCATTTCTGCCTGATTAAAAGCTCAGTTTCTGGTGACTTGTAGCAGAGAGATCACAAAAGCTCCAAGACTCAGGTTCCAAGCTCTGCAGCATGCACTTCTCCTCTGATGGTTTTAGCTTTTACTGCTCCAAAGCACATGCTGTGCTGGCCCACAGCTTCCCAATGCACTCAAATGGGCTTTCTTCTCCTCGGCAACAATAAATAATCTAATAAAAAAGACACTGCATCTTATAAACAGATTGTCATTCCTTTGCAGATCTCTCCAAGGGCCTGCAATCTTTGACCCAGCAGACTGACATCTCCAGGGAGATCAGATTTAAAAAGAAAATACCCAGCACTTCTATGAAAATATCTATGCCATGCTTACACAGGCCACACGCCACCTCAGCTGTTTGAGAGCACTCTGAACCTCAAGTTCCAAATCCAAACGAGGATCTATGTGTTCTGAGGTGGCCAGTGCAGGGTGCAAGGGGCAGCTTTAACTGAGGTCACACTGTGGCTGCAAACAGGGAAACAGAATGTATTTACACATTTTAAAGCAGCCACAACAGATTTAATTGATCCCACAAAGGAATCGATTGCTCACCATCCTTCTCAGTGCAAGGGAAGGGGGGCATCAAATAAAGCTGCATAAAACAACCAAGTGAAGAGGAAATTCAGGCAGCATGCAATTGATCTTAGATAAAAATTACATTAGTCCATCCTGTCTCAAGCATTCATTTCTGGGCTCTCATCTAACTGCACTCCTGCAAGGCCATTAAGTTAATTAAGTTTAGAAGACCAAAAGCATCTCAGTTCCAGATGAATCTGATGAATCCACATGGAAATATCTTTGGGAACCAGTCTTTTATTCATGGGGATGATTCTTCTTGGCCAGTGCAGGATTGTTCTTCAAAGTATTAAGACTATCTCTATCTGCTTTTCAATATTCCCTTCTTTCATAAAAGGAAATATTCCTGGACTGCACTTGGGTACTGTAACTCATGACCCTGTGATGTTAGTTACTTTTCCAGCTTCTGAGAGTTTCTAAGGCAGTAATTTCCAGCTTCCTCATCCCATTTGCTTGGATTAGTTAGGCCTGGAATTTGGGAACAGAGCTCAGAGAGGTCTGATACCTTCCTGTCATGTGGCACTATGCCCCTTTAAAACAAAACTGCTCAGAACTGCCAAGTTCCCTTTTCACACAACAAATTCAGCTCCAAAATTCTGTCCTCCATCAGACCCAGCTCTAATATTACTGATTATAGGTTTCTCTCCTCTCCTCCCTCCTGGTATTGAAAGTATGTTTCAGATTAATTTCCCTACACAGGTATTTGCTGTAGAATTAAAAACAAATTAAACATTTCATTCCAGATTTCTAAATCCTAGAGACATTTCCAAACAATTTGGTAGGAAAGTACATTTGGAATAAGAAAGAGGCTGCTTGCATTTCACTTCAGATTACCATTTGCCACTTTGGCTTCATTTTACAGTCCACTTCATCAGCATGCTCTGCAGTTGCCAAACATACTCATGCAATTGTTACTCTATAGAATGAAAACCCAGCTGTACACACAAGGGCCCAGGTGCCAAGACATATTTAGAAGGATAAAAACTATTGGAACTGATGGAGTCCCACACTTAAATACTGCAGTGGAACTGGGGTCAAATTTTAGGCACAAATAAGGACAATGCAGAAGCTAAAACCACTCAAGAGGAAAGTTCTTCATGGTCCTGGCTCCACTGCCAGTGTGTGACCCCTTGGATGTTGTCAGTGCTTGAGAATGTCAGATACGACTCATTACAGAGCAACCTGCATGAAATTCAGTGACCTCTGACACCAAGTGGATCAGACTAGACAATCTGATTATGCCTTCTGTGAACCCCCTAAGAGCCATGGATTAGATCCCCTGATGAAAAAGGCTGGGCAGGGCCCCCCACTGCTCTTAGAGCAGAGGTCTTGCCATCAGCATTTCCAAACAGAAATCAAAGTCAACCTCTCAGTCACCTCCCTTAAAGTTGACAATGTTTTGGTTTTGTTTTTTTTTTTCTCAAACAGTAAGAACCAGAAAGCAGCTTGGAATTTCTGCTTTTTAAAATTATTCTGCTGGAAACACTGAGTGGAGAAGCTGGGAATTTGTGACTTGGAGTTTAGACATGAATCAGCAAAGATGGGATACTCCACTTGGCAGAGTGCCCTTGAATTAGAGGAAACTGTAAAAGGAGCAATTCTCATGGTTCAGGCTCTTGAGGTTTGTGCCCTAATTCTGCACAGATACACACACATGGTGCTTCTCAATGAAGAGATGGTGCTAGGGATTCTTGTCTCTCCCATCATTAAGTTTTATCCATTAAAAACACAAGTTTCTCCATGCAGACCTGTTTTTATTGTAAGTAATATAAAAGTAACTTAGCAAAGAAAAAAGGAGGATTGAAATTAATATATTTAGCAAAGGACTACATAGATATGATTTAAAGTACATGAAAAGCAGAAGGATGGGTCAGTGTTGTAATCTTCACAGCAGTGTTATTGTTGCTTCTCATCCCTTTTCTTTTACACATTTTTCAATTACAATAATTACAACACACACATCTGTCCCAGCTCTCTGGCTGCCACAGCTCTCGGCTGTCTTGAACACACACAAATCCCTAGATGTTCCCAGGCGCCTTTCCTCAAAGGCCATATTCTTACAGCTCTCTGCTGTTACAGCTCCTTGATTCAAAGGCCATATTATATTCTAAAGTCCCAGCTCTCAGGCTGCCACAGCTCTTGGCTGTCCTATCTCCTGTCATGTCGGGGGGTCCCATACCTTCCCTCACTGTTTTCTTATGTGTTCTTCATCACGTCAGGGTCACCAGATGTTGTAATCTTGTTGTTGTATTTTTAAAGTCCCATACTAGGACTCCTACTATATTTCCCTCTTTTTGTTTAGTTACAGATATTCAAGATACAATACAGATATTTTACTAAGACTCCTACTATAGGTCAGTGCATGAAAATGCCCAAAGGACAAACAAGTATGAAAGACCCACAGAGCAGAAGCTGTGAATTGTGACAACTACTTGGTTTTAAAGATACATATAAAAGAATTGCCTGCATTTTCCTAGCATTCTCTAAAAATTAAAGTTCAGCAAGACAAAACCTGTATATATGCAAGACAAAGAAGGAGTCCTGTTCCACATAGATTTACTCTTTCTTAGAAAAGAAAAAAAAAAAGAGAAAAAGAAAGAAAACCACACACACACACAAAAGAGGAAACTGGTAAAGTCAGGCTTCTTGACAACCACAAATCCAGCTGTGCACATGGACTGGTCACTGCCAGGGATGGAGACCTTCCCACTGGGCACTGAGCCTCAGCAGGAGCAATCACTACTCCAGGCAGAGGAGAGAGGCTGCTGCTACAGGAAGATAAAACCTACAGTGTGTCACAAGGAAGCCCACAACCAAGGGTGACAGAAGAAATTCTTACTGCAGCCCAGATTGCAGCTGTACACACCTGACCTGACTGGGGAGCTGCCCCAAAATCTGCTCCTGCAAACAATCTGGGTGGATCCCACCACTTTGAACAGAGCAGGTCGGAGCTGACAGGTCACTTTGTCTGGATACAACTTCAGTGAAGGAATCAAGAATAGTTTTACACACAACAGCTGATACCAGGGTCCTTTAGATGCCATTTTAGCCTGCTTGCAAGGATTTGTGGTCAAATAACCTTGGGCAATTCTAAGAGTGGGTATCCAGCTAACAGTGCAAATAAACATAATGAGGCATTTCATTGCATGGCAGGGCAGGTAAAATGCTACATTCCTCCTCTGGGGCCAATCTAAATGTACATGAATAGACATTTGATTTTGGGAGCAAAAGAGAAAAGGGAAAATTGTCCTAAGCAGATGGATAAGCCTGGCTGGCTGTGGCTGTGCTGGTACACTTTGCCCAGTGCTACCAGGTGCCAGCCACACTGATGCTCTCAGTGGGTCACCACAAGCCAGACATTCTCCAGAAGAAGTTGGCCTGTGACCAACAGCAGAATTTATCCAAGGATTTATACAAGTCCAGCTTTGACCCCAAGTTCTTGCTTTGGAAGCTCAGACTACACATCCTAGCCGTTGCAATACCAATGCCAGGAATCCCACCAGGCCTCTGAACACAGAGGCACAACAAAACTGCTTTGATTTGCTGCTCAAAGTCTCCATCTGCACTGAGATTGTTGTTCTGAGAGATGCTTCCATCCATCCCTGACTCCTGAGCAGCACTGGGCTACTCAGTGCTCACAGACAGAGTGTGTGTGTGTGTGTGTGTGTGTGTGTGTGTGTTCCAGCTGTGGTGCAAGCCTGAACAAGGAGTTGGCAGCCAGGCCAAGAAAGTGAGTGAGCAAACAGAGAAAGGCAAACACTGATTGCAAAAGTCTATTTCTGATATTCTGAATGTGCTCAGTGGCTTGTCCATCACAGCCAGATGTTTGAGATTTGAACAAATTAAAGCCCAAATTAAAGTTGAACAAATTAAAAGCCCTGCTTTTTGCCCTCGGCATATTTTGGTTTGTGGTGCATCTCATTAGTGTGGTTTTGTTTAATGGCTCATTTAGTTTTTGGACTGAAAATTAGAAACCAAGCAAATGCTAATTTAAGCAAACATTTTTTTGTACAGCCACTTGCTGGCATGTCAGAACTTAGGGGGCTTGGGAAGGATAAGGAAAAAAGGGCTTTCTGTTTATCCACTTCACTACAAGTTTTTTTGATGCTAAAATATTCAGGTTCTAAATACTGCAAAGAGAATATTTGTTTTCTTAAAAAACACTTCCATGAGAATTTAGAGGTCTGAAGTTGATATATCTACCCTCAGTGGCTAATTTTAATTGGCAATATCCCTTTAAAAACAAAGGGACTTAGCTGCAAAGAGGTGCTTTGAATGAGAAAACAAATTTGGTTTTGAGGAGTTCAGATGCCTGGAACCTGACATCTTTAAAGCAGAAAGAGCTTTCCTCAAGAGATTCAGCTTCCCACGAAACTGAACTAAAGGCCAACAGCATTTGGAGAGGGAATCTTAAGACCTGAACAGAAACCTTCCAAGATCTGTCCACGTGAAAGAATCAGGTCTTTAAAGTTTGAAATAATAGCATTATATAAAGAAAATGAAACTCTTCTCTGGGAAGCTAATCACACGTTAAACTGCAGATGCAGAAAATGCTGAAGGTTTGTGCTAAGCAATGAACCACACGAAGCCCTCACCCTTGTGGCCTTATTAAATATCAAGCAGACATTCACAATTGTATTCTATATACTTCACTGTTTTGTATAAATGACACATGATCTGACATGCCAAAGGTGCTCCATGGATTTCGGTGTTTAATGCTGCTGGGCTGCTCTCCTCGCACTGTCATTGCAGAAACATTTACCTCAACAGCATGAGGCCAGCAGCACCTCTAGAGGTGGGCACCAAATAATGATCCCCTTAAACACAAGTTACACATGTTGTTCCAAGTCCCTCAGGCTATCCAGTAAATTCCATGATGCCATGGAAATACTACTCAGGTCTGATGCTCTGGGGCATCAACAAAAACAAAACAGCAAATTGCACAAAGAGCTGATGTTTTCCAACCCACAGCTTCCTTAAATAAGTAAAATTGTTGGAACTCCTCCCTGCAGAAAGTCGCCTGGCAAGCAATGTTTTTGCAGTGCTTTTGCAAAGTTCTGGAGAATCTCTCACAGAGGATAGTGCTCATTTGGGTGTGCATTACAACCCTTTCAATCTGCATTAATTTATCTTGTAAGTGATCCCAGCTATCAGCTCCCTTCCTCTGTCTCACAAATATATCTTGATAAAAGGCAGTTACCCATTTCATAAACAAAACCCCTGCCACTAGATACTCCTGCAGTTGAAATCACCCTGGCCCAGTCTCCCCATTGAGAAAAGGCTCAAACACTTGTCAGGTTCTAAGTCACATGGAGGAGCAGAAAAGATGAAGTCAGAAGTCTTTCCCTGCAACGCAGAGGGATGACAGGTACAGCAGGACACTCACTTGCAGAGGCTTTTCCAGTGTCAGTGTGGCATTGCTGGAACATCCTCCCCACGCCAAGGATGCCCCAGATTATTGTGTCCCAGGTTGAAAGGATGCTCTCAGATTTCAGAGCCGTCAGTCACTCCCGAGTTGCTCTCTCAGAAGATGAACCTCGAGCTGGCACTGATGCCATGATGGGGTTTTTGCCTTTCCTTTTTATATACATTTATAATATATTCTTAGCATATATAGTTATAATTCTTTAAGCCTAGTATGTTACCATAGTCCTGGTGTTCTGCTAGAGGAGAAGAGCAAACATCCTAAAGGCCTCACAGCTGGAGGCCTAAAAGTCTCACTCTGTCTTGAGCCACCAAGATTCTCTCTAGAACATACTTTAAACTAGGATTGAGCCCATCTGGGGAGAAATACTTTAAAATAAGATGTTACACCATTCATTTAAGCCTCTCATGGGGAAATCTTTGTCAAATATGCTAATTTGCAAAGTCTAAAAAGTTGTTTACATTATGCACCATGTCTGTGTGTGTTTTGGTGTATTCCACCTTCACAAATTGTTGCATGTAAGAACCTTATTAAATACCAAAGTACAAACCCTTTTTTGTCCCTTAACCATGTTTGACTCATAATTCTAAGACCAGGGAAAAGGCATTGGCAGAAAGCTGTGTAATTTCCACAAGGACAGAGGAACATGAGCAGCCCCTGAGGAGGAGCTGGGCCTGGTCCTCACATGCTGAACATGAGAACTGATCTACAACAGAAATTGTCTTGAATTTTTTAAGAGATTGCTCTTCGATTGTAAATTCAGGCAACCCCAACGAGGGGAGAGAATGATGCATCTGTCTCCATGTTCTCAGAAGGCTAATTTATTACTATATGTTACTATATTATGTTAAAGAATACTATATTATACTGAAGAATACAGAAAGGACACTTACAGAATGCTAAAAAGACAATAATGAAAACTCCTGACTCTCTCCATAGCCCTGACACAGCTTGGCCCTGATTGGCCAAAGAGTGAAAACAACTCCCAGCAGAATCCAATGGAACAATCACCTGTGGGTGAACAATCTCCAAACACATTCCACATGAGCACAACACAGGAGAAGCAAATGAGATCAGAATTGTTTTCCTTTTCTCTGAGTCTTCTCAGCTTCCCAGGAGAAAAATCCTGGGTGAAGGAATTTTTTCAGAAAATGTGAATGCCACGCTCTTTCAAGCCACACAGAGGTAGCACGGATCACACTCTGCAAGGTTGTCCCAAAACTCCATCTGAAGCTGTATGCACAGCCTGAGAAGGTCAGGAGGCACAGGCTGTATTGAAATGAACAAAATAAGTTTAGCTTGCTTTTTATCCAAATTTTCTCTGCTATGCTCAAAGGAAAATGAGATGAGTAGAGCTTGCCAAGATTTTTTCCTTATTATGTTTGCTTTAAAAATCCATAACTTGATATCTAAATTATTTTTGTATTTGGACTAAACACAAAGAGTTTGAAGAAAAACACAGTTCAAAAGTTGGTTCTTTTTTTTTTTCTTTCATATTCTCAATGAAACATTTTGGATACTTTTCCCAAAGCTGTTTATACCTTAAGAATTAAAGGAAATGTTTTAAATTAAAATATTTCTTTAATGTCTGAATGTTTTGGATTAACTAGAAAGGATTATCCAGCAGTTTCATAGCAAAATAAGAAGAACAAAAAATCCTGTTATTTCAATAGCTCTAAAGAATTTGGATTAGAAAGACATCGTGTACAGCACTTTATAACTTTTGGAAGCATGTTGTGAGAAAAGCTGTAGGAGAGCTACCTACAAGGAAAGCCATAAATAGAACTGGAAATTCATCCCTCACCCCTGCTGCTGTTTCACAGGTCCCCATGAATATCACTGTATTTTGAATATCACACAAATCTTGAGCAGGTGAAGTCACTGCACTGCAGCAGCTTCAGAGGAACTTTCTGGACTTTTTGTGCAACAAATCTCCCATGACATAAGGATTATTTCCTTTGTTTTAGTGGCTCAGTGCCCCATTTTGGTAACTTTCTAGAGATACTGCCAGACAAATTGAAAAGGCTAAAAGTAAATAAGTAATGAAATTAGAGTCTGAGAACTGATTCAGAAGGAGTCTTGTTGGTTTTGTGGTTTGGAAATGTGTTTTAGAGGTTTTGGGCAGAGAGCCCATTGACTGAAACTTGCAAGTTAAAGGCTGTAAACCCAGAGCTTGTGGTGAATACACAAATCCTCTCTGAAACAAACTCCTGTAACTGGAATAGTCCTTAGGCAGTGTGTGCTCCCCAAAAACTGTTGGAATTCTTATGACTCTATCAGCTGCACAAAAAGATGCTGTTCCTAGAACAATTTATCATCTGAAAGCCTGGGGCAAGCCTCAAGGAATCTCTCTGAGGACAAGAAGAAAATAAATATTTACTTCAGATTCTTCACAAGTTTGAATTAAATTCAGTGCAGTGTTTGCCATGGGATTTATGCATTAAGTTCCCATTACCAGCAATGTGAGCTATGGGGAGAGCACATCACGGAGGAAATTCATCCACTGCTGTATCAGCAGAGATACTGGAACTCATGGGTGTGCAGACATCCCAGATTGAGCCAGAACCCAAAATCTGCCATTGCCAAGCAATTCCATGGATGACATTACAAAAAGCAGTTTGGCTGTGTCAAATGCAGGGTCAGCCTTGTGCTATGCTTCAAAGCCAGAGCCACACAGATCCTTAGCATGGTTTTCCCTACATGTTTGAGTCTTCTCCATGAATGCATTTGTTGTCAATAATGCCACACAACTTAGAATGTTTATTTCCAGCAAGTTGCATGGAGCAGAAACAAATTATTGGCAACAGGCAATAATCTGACTTTTATTTATAGTGGTGAAAAATAGAGGTGAAGTTTGAGTTTGGAACAGATACAACTAAGAGTACCATTACAACCAGTGCCCAAATCCTCCAGGGTAGCGTCATACATGCTGAACTGTTTGACATAAAATTGTGGGAAGGCAACTTTATAGAAATAGCAGTACTTTGAAAAGGGTTTCTAATACCTGGTTTTTGAAAGGGTCTTTTCAAAGGATTTTTGGTCTGTATCTTAGAAATCTGCATTTACCCATAGAGCTATTTAAAACTCAAACAGGCCTTTAATCTTAATTCCACTGAACAGAAGGGAGGCAACAACTTCATGTTAAATCAAGGATACAGACTTACAAGCAGTAAGCAGCTGAGTTTATTTTTTAGAAAGATCTCTTCTGTTCTCTGCTCACAGACTGCC
Organism: Ammospiza caudacuta; assembly: GCF_027887145.1. NCBI lineage: Eukaryota > Metazoa > Chordata > Aves > Passeriformes > Passerellidae > Ammospiza > Ammospiza caudacuta. Next base: position 2,718,736 of record NC_080603.1, on the reverse strand, counting down.
CTAAAAACATATCCCTGCTCAATTCCCAGTCTGACTGACTTCTAAAGCCAGCTACTTTAAAGGTTCAGGCTTAGCTAATCAGGCAGACAGCACCACTGGCCCTGTAGCTCTTCTAACTCCTAATCAAAACCATTCCACAGTTCTTCATTTAGATACAGAAATATATCACATTTCTACAGAAGCACAGAGACCTCAGCAGCTGTTAGTTTCCAGATTAGTAAACTGTAATTGGAGGGTAGGTGCTGATCCTAAGTCATTAGCAGAACGTCCCCAAATGCTGTGGATGGCTGCCTGCTGTGCTCCTCAGAGCAAGGCACCAGCAAAGAAACACTTTCTGAAGAGCAGAGATAACAGAGGTCACCAGCATTAGGATCAAGGTTCCAGATAATCTCCAAATTAAAGGCCTTCAGGTGCAATGAAGCCCAGCTGGCCCACATCAGGGTGATAATCTAAACATAATCCACAACCTGCCAAACTGAAGAATGAATTAATTGTAACACTGAGGGGCTATGTAAAAAAACAGATTACTGAGCTCCTATTGACTGAATTTGATTACCCTGGAAACAACATGGCAATTCATTGAATTTTATCACCTTCAGTTCTGCTTTGGACAGAAACAGATTTGTTAAACTGTTGCTGTATTTCAAATTAAGCCTCTGCAAGATCTGGCATGCAGTAGCAACCTTGGCTGAAAAGCCTGAAAATTTGACAGCTAGGTAAGCTATCCAAATCTTTGAGTTCTTTTCTTCAGAATATCAAGTTCTCAGAACAGGCTGCCTCACAAGTATCCTGCCATGCTTCATGAGGTGCTACATAACCCAAGAACAGTCACATTCTTGCACCACTTCGGCTTTTTATTAACTCCACCTTAGTGGACAGTACTAAAAGTAAGTAACAAATAAAAATCCAGGAAGATTCATGTTTAATTAAGTTCAGTTCTAGATTTATCACAACTGGTTTACTGAGGCCTAATAGACTGTTACTCTATTATAAAATAACTCAGTTCCCTGACAGTGAAATTCTCTATATCTGTAAATAAAAAGCCTGTTCTTCATGCATTCCAGGAACTGAGATGCACACTGCTTAAAGAGGAATGATCCAAAAATACAGCAGAAAAAATGCTCTGTTCATTTTCATTAATTTTTTGCAAAAGCCTTGTAATAAACTCTTGTAATAAACTCTTGTAATATTATTTTAAATAATATATTTTAAACATTTTAATAAACATTTGATTCATGTCATTTATGACTTAAAGCACAAAACTGCAGAAAAAAGTTTATTAACACAGTGATTCACTTATCTTCTTTCTTCCACCTGAAATGGAGGTGGAACTGTCCATTTAGAATTTCTCATTGCTCACTGAATTGAGCATTTCTGTTCTGCTCACACCCTCCTCTTCCAACAGAGCATTTTCAAAACAAAATATTTGCTCTCCAAAGCCCACCACCACACCATAGTGTGTCCAAGTCCTTTGAGAAAACACATCATCATCTTGTCTCCAGAACCCAAATCATCTCCTTCCAAGTTTGACACTGAACAATGGTGGAAATTTGCCTCAGTTTGCTCTGCAAATTTGCACTTTTATAGCAACACATCTTCATTTGGAGCACAAGGTGAGCAACATTAAAACACTGACCTCACTATTCCAACTCAATCTCTGTTCCTATGGATTTAAAGCACCTTCTTCACAGACAGCATGAAACACTGTCAGAAAAAGCACACTGAAAGAGCTGGAGGATGAAGAAGAAACTTTACCATCAGGTCCTAGGGAGGACAAGTACTAGGTTCAAATGCAAGAGATCAGGACTCAGGCTTTGGTGGAGCTGCTATTGCAGTTCTTCTTCCCTTGTGTTTTAAGAAAAGTAGTAGCATAGTTGATATTAAGCATCATCTTTACATTATGAACAAGAGAGACTTTGCCCCCACTTGTATGTTTGTTCTGCTTTGAACAGCACCACTTTCACCTGGAAGAGGAAATCTGAAAGTTTTGTCTGAAGTCACCCATTTCCAAAATTCCATTCAAGGCAGAATCTGACAAGTGCATTAAGCATCACAAAGTCCTCCTCTCCAAAGCTTACTAATTTTTATAAAAAAGATAAATTAGCTACAGTTTTGTAGAAATCTACAATTATTCTTTCCACAGGCAAGGAATATGAGCATGAACGAACCAGGATTTGTTTGAGGCTATGAGACGTTGTAGAAAAGGGCCGAGGAAAGCAGTTTCCTGAGACCTAATTCACAAGTGAATTCCCAGGAAACATGTTGGTAATAGATACAAACAGATATTTTTAAAAATACTTCAGAAGACTTCTAGGGCTGCTCCCTTCAAAAGAAAAAAACACAATGAAGATGCTCCCTGACATGCCCCTTCCTCCTCTCTTTTTTCCTTGCACTGTTTCTTAAATGCTGGAATTATCTAATTTGAACATTAGTCATTATTTAAAAAGAAAAAACAAAAAACCCCAAACTTTGGCACAGCAAGTATTCTCAGAAGAAATCTCACATATTTTTAGACTAGCTCACAGTTTGTAAAGTCCCCAGGGCATAAACATGGAAATAAAAAGTACTTTAAACAATCAAACTACAAATATGCTGTAAAATGAGCATGGATGTTGCAGTGATCATGCTCATAATTTTAAAAAATCTTAAATATTATTTTTTTTATTATTTTAATTTTTTTTTTTACAATATTCAGCCTTTTACTTTGATAAAATCCTCCACAGGTCTGAACTACCAGTCAAAAATTCACATCCCATCTCCAAATCCCATGTTGATCCCTTCAACTCCAACTTAGCTTCCTGAGGTTAAATGCCTTTGACATCAACCACAAGGCTGGTGGTGAAACATTGGAAACATTGCCCTACCCTCCTAAGCAAGGGCAATCATGCAATTTTTGCATGCCAGGCCCACGTCAGCCTGGCACAGCCCCAGGTGGGAATGAGGAGAGGAGGTTTGTTTGTTCTCATCGTTTTTCCTGTGGTTTTCCCTGTACGAGCCCAGGCAAGTGCCAGGGCTCCCCAGGGAGCAGCCCCAGGGAGGATCAGGCAGTGCCTGGGACCCTCTGGCTCCAACCCTGCTCCTTTCTGCACCAGCCCTGGGGGTTCTGATGCCTTGGGAGGATGCCCAGAACAGAGCTAGACAGGGTTAAAGGAATAAGTAGAGATTTACTAAAAGGCCTTCAAAGGATACACCATGGGCAGTACAAGGCCGTGGCTCTGCCCAAGATGGATGAGGGCAGGAGTTTTCACACTTTTTAAAGTTTTGGTACATTTCCATATTGTGGTTAATTGTCCAATTCCAGCTCCAGGTTATGCAGTCCCATCCTCCCAGTTTGCTCTCCTCAATTCCCTGTTGTTTGCAATTTTGGGCCTGAAGCTGTAATCTTGTCCTTAGTTCTCAGGCCAGAAAAGTATTATTTTGTGTGACTGAGTTGTGAGGAGAACTGCCAACACTTCAAGTTCAGAGGTTACACACTAAGGCAGGACAGAATCTGGAAAATAGGAAAGCTGAAACTTAAGGGATCAGTTCTGGTGGAGATCAGGTGGAACATGAGCCAGCAGTGGGGGCCAAAGGGTGCTGATGGTCTCCTAAGCAGAGCAGCACCCTCACACTGAGGGAGGGGATCCCTCCCCTCTGCTGAGGCCACACCTGGAGTGCTGAGCCCAGGAACGTGCTGGAGGCACATCTTAGTTGGAAATGCAAGACGTGGCTTTGGGTGTGCATTCTATCCCCACCTGTCAGAGCTGGGCCAGTTCTCTGCTGTCCCTGGGGCAGTTTTTTCTTTCCCTCTCCCCCAGCCAACCCTCCCTGCAGGAGATCTCTGCTGTCCATGGCCACTGAGTGTCCCTGCAGGGCTGATCCAATGCCAGCATCCCATGGGGAGATGCTCCGCCCAGGGGAGGAGCCAAGCATTCCTGCCTGGATCCAATCTGAGCCTGGCACAGCACAGCAGCCTTTGCCCCCTGCACTGCCAGAGGAGCAGCTTTCTGCTGCCCTGCATGGCCAGAGGGAGCCCAGGCCCATCTGCAGCAGCCCTGGAGCTGCAGAGGAAAACTCCCCCCTTGTGCAGGATCCCTGCTGCAGCAGAGCCACAGCTGGCACTGCAGGAGGGCTGAGCCCCCATGGCATGGGGCTGGGACACCCCCTGACACACAGGGGGACAGGTTCTATTTTTTTTTTTTTATACTATTACATTTTTATTTTTCTTTTAGTTTTCCTAGTGAAGCACTGTTATTCCTGCTCCCATATCTTTGCCTGAGAGCCCCTTAATTTCAAAATCATAATAATTCAGAGGGAGGGGATTTTCCCTATTCCATTTCAGGGGAGGGTCCTGCCTTCCTTAGCAGACACCTGTCTGTTCAAACAGAGACAAGGCAGCACAGGGTCACCAGACAAATGACATCCAGTAGCTCCTTCCCACCCCAACCATTCTGTATTGCATCTGTGATCCAGTATCCTTGCTCATTCCAAAGCTGAAAAAAGGAAATCACCTCCTCAGCCACTTCACTTTTGATTTACTTAGGAAAAAACTTTGGTGCCTGATCCTGAGGTACAATGCACGTATTCAGAGCAGAACAAAAGGTTATGTGGGGGAACAGCCCCCCACCACAGACCTGCACTTGAGGTCTCACCCACACAAGTGCTCTCAGGAGCTGCACGGCAGCAAGGGAGAACAAACAGGACCTCTTGCACCACCACGCTGGGCCTCACAAGGGGAAAGCCAAGGCACGCAGCTGAGCGTGACACAGGGAGCTGCTCACTGCCTGAGGATGCTGTGGTGAGCCAGCAGGATCACAATGGGAAAGAGAACCAGCCAGGCTGCAGAAATGCATCTTTTCAGCCTCCTCTGACCTAAGGAATAAAGCACCTTTCCCATTCCAGGGAACTTACATGCAGTCATGTATAACTTACAGAGAGCATTGCCCTTTACCATTGGACTTTACAAATACCAAGTGTCAAAATGTTTATATGTTCCAGAATCAGTGTAAGGTGTAAGAAGCTGAATTTACCATTGCCTTGAATCTCCAACAACCACTTAAACCACAGCAAAATGGAAGTATCTGCAGTAATTTTATGTATATGAACACACATTGAAAATCACATCTAGTAAGGACTGTAAAACAGTAATGATTAGTCTTTTTTGTGCTTAATGCTTATTTTGTCCCCATTTGTCATTTAATTGCTAATGTAGCTGGTGACAGCAACAAAACAGAGTCCTCACAAAATGGGAAATTCTACAAACCTGAGCGAGACAAAAAGTCAACAGGCCAGTGGAGGTCACAAAGAACCACACCCCTCCACACACACAGACCATACCCCTAGCCACTGGGCAAAAGGAGATTTTAAAATGGAAATTAGATACCAACACAGTAACAAATCATTGTAAGTAGGAAACCTTTCAGCCCAGTACTTTAATTTCAAGATGACATATAGTTTAATGTTGGTGCTATAAAACCTCAGTGCTGTTTTTAACTTGCTGTTCTGCTCTCCCCTCAGATTTACTGCAACTGAATTGAACCAGGGTTATAAAGAGCATGTGTAGTTAAAGAAATTCTATTTGATCCTGGAAATAGTTTCAGAATGGGCAATTAAATCCATTTTTCCAGCAACTTAGATAGTCTCAGCAGTCAGTGTTGTAATTTGTTGTAAAGCCTACCACATATGAAATATCGTGGCTATCAGCTTCTGGCTTTTTAATGGTGTGATGCCAACCGCAAGAGCTATTTAATACAGTGAAGCTTAAAAAGACCAGAAAATGAACATTTTTTCATCTTCATTTTTCAAAACTGAAAAACTCTCTGACTCTTGAGATGAAAGGCACCACAGAAAGACTTTTATATTAATTGTCTATGATATGCAATTCAAATATTCCTACAGGAAATTGCTAATCTTAGAGTGATATTAATATAAGCCTGACTTAAGACACCAAGTAGGACTGCACATGGATCAAACGAGACATTCAAGAAGTTGTCTTCTGTGGCTTGGGCACGAGGACGGGCAGAAACATCTGACATTTGTTTGTATTTGTTTAAAATCTGGACAGAGCATTTGGTTCCTCCCTGACATAACCTCTGCTCTCCTAACACAGGGTTATCGTTCTTTCACTGCATTCTTTCTCTCACCTGAACTCAAGACATACTGTGGGTTTCTGCAAAGGACCAAAGCAGACAGCTCCTCATCTCAGTTGACATATCTGTACACTATGACACTGCAAAACAGAAAGAAATATTCCAAAAGGGAAACACTGTTGAGTATATGAGGAAGCAAATCTCATTATTTTATACATATGTATACATATATATACACGCACACATACAGAACCCTTCAGGTTGGAGAAGACCATTAAGTTCATCAAGTCAAATTGTTCCCTCAGCACAGCTAAGCTCACCACTAACCACATCCCCAAGTGTCACATTGCAAATCTTTTCAATCCCTCCAGGGGTAGTGACTCCACCCCTGCCCTGGGCAGCCTGTTCCAATGCTTAGAAACTGTTTCCATGAAGACATTTTTTTCTAATTTCCAATCTAAACCCTGGTGTGACTTGAAGCTGTTTCCTCTTCTCCTGTCACTCATTCTTGGGAGAAGACACTGACCCTCAACTCATTACAATCTGCTTTCAGGTAGTTGTAGAAAGGAGAAAAGGAGGCTCAGGGAGCACCTTTCTCCAGATTAAACCCTTCCCAACACCAAGTTGTTCCTGTAGTTCCCAGATTCTGTTCCTTATCATAGATAAGGATCACAGCTGCTCACCTCAGGTCAGCTGGGAGCTCCCCACAGCCAAGAGTGCTGGTGAATGATGGACAGTGAGCACTTGCGCCAGGTCTCAGCCCCCCTGGGAGAATCCCACCCAGCCCCACAGACCTGTCTGTATCTAAGGGCTGTGGCAAGTTGTGGCATTCACATTCTCTGAACGGAGAGTGACATAATTCTCTCTCTCCCAGGATTTTTCCTGGGAAGGCAGTGAGAAGCTTAGAGAAGAAGACAAAAAACTCATCTCTTTCACTGCTCCTGTTGCTTTGCACACGTGGAATGTGTTATGGAGATTGTTTACCAAGAGTGATTTGTTAGTTGGACACTGGTGAAGATTGTTTTGTTTCCTTGGCCAATTGGGTCAAAGCTGTGTCCTGACTGTCTCAGACAGTCATGGGTTTTCTTTAGTATCTCTTTAGTATAGTGTAGTATAGTATAGTATTCCTGGGATCTCTGCTGGTCAGAGTGACTTTGAGATACATACAAGTCTCTTTTCTTAGCTCAGCAGCTGAAGAAGGAGTCAGGATTTTTCTGTTTTCATTCTTAAGGTTGCTTATTATTTCTCACCTATAACATTCTTTCTTTAGCTTGCTGAGGTCTGTCTGTCAGGTAGGACAGAGGCACACTGCCCACCCTCAGAGGCAGTGTTGTCTTTTATAGTAAAACTACATGAACATTATTTACAATAACTTCTTAATACTTATCACTTCTGTTAGACAGTAAGTTTCTACTTTAATCTAAAAGTGATAGCATCACTCAGAACACGGAGGTTAGGAAGAAGAAAGAAGGACAGGGTACGCTTAAATTCTTTTATCTTGGGTATTCGAGCCCCCATTCTAAAAACCTTAAAAATCTATTTTTTCACTCCATGATGAACTAACTGTTATTTTACTTAAACTTTTTTGACTTGTAATTTTTTATATAAAGGGGGTAACTTGGGTCAAAAATCAAAGTCACAGGTATCTTGGGCTCTGTGCCAAGGTCTCCGAGCCCCCTAGCAGGGGCTCAAGCCATCTAGGACAGCCAGAGGCTGTCCTTGAGTTCTGACATAGTACAGTATCTCTGCAGTATAGTTTTAATATACTATTAGTGTAATATAGTACAGTTTTAATAGAGCAATTGTTCAGCATTCTGAATCAATGGAGTCAGATGCCAGTCATTCCCAGACATTGGGGTCAGCCTGCATTCAATAGCAAGTCACTATTGTTATCTTATTGCAAAGCTCCTATACCTTCTCAGTGATTGCCTCATGATCAGCTCCTCACAGCATGGCCAACAAACTCCAACTCTCTCCTCACCCAGCTAACCCACCCTTTATAGCACTCATCCTCATTGGACACAGCTGTGGCCTGTTCCTAATCTTTGCTAATTAGTACAGCTGCAACTCTTCAGAGGTGAGACTACCTTCTGCACTATCTTTATTTTCTTACATTCTGTCGCCCCACAAGTCAGCAGGCACTCCTCCCTGGTTGTGGTGCTCCATTCTGCTCCCTATCCCTGTTTTCCCTCTCAGGGAGTTGTGTACCTGGACAACAACTGCTGTTACTGTTAAAGGCTGGGGGAAAGAAGGTTTTAAATGTCAGCCTTTTCCTCATCCTTTGCCACTATATTTTCTTCTGCATCCAGTAAAGATGGGAGATTATCCTTAGCCCTTCTGTTGCTGCTATTTATTTACTTTTTACTGCCATTTGTGGCACTGGGATGATTGAGCTCCAGCTGGATTTTGCATATATAGGGGGGTGTGTGTATAATTCCAGAGGCAGAATGAACCCTCATTCTCCCTGTTCCATTTTTCCAAGTCTGAAACTCTTAGTAGCAACAGATAAAGAAGCTTACCAGAAGTAAACAAAAGAGTCAATATGAGCCAGACAGAATTGCTGTGGGCAGCCATGCCATGCATTGGTGTCACCTGAGGGTCACACTAAATCCTCACCCTGAAGGGTTCCTCACCTTCCCAAGGCATCTCTCAAACCTCAAGGATTGGAGATCCTTGGCTCTCCAAAAATGCCCTTTTGTTCCAAATTTAATTATACTGAGAAAAATCAAGCTTAAGTTACAGATGTTTCTCCTTGTCATGCTACATATAAAAATCAGACCTTTGGTGTAATCATATTTCTTTAGTTTAGTCTGCATTTAATATCTCTTTTCAATTACCACAGGGGATGTTTTTCATTTGTGGAGATGGAGTTTGTCTTGCTATCCCAGCACACATCATAGGTGGACCATGGATCATTGGGAAACTTACTCTGCTAACGTCCAGTGCAAAAATGAAACATAAATGTAAAAGATCTATCAGTCAATATGAGCCACACTGAAAAGATGATTTTGAACCTTGAACTTTTACCAAGGATATCCAATTCTTGAGGTTCAAAAGATGCCTTGGGAAGGTGAGGAACTTTCCAATCCCACACATCTACTGGGGACCGAATATCCTGTGCGGATGATCCTGCAAATGTACCTTGCATGGCTTCATCAATTTCTTTTGGAATTGGCCAAGCATCCACTGGCAAACAAACTAGACAGGTGGAAAATGGTTTTTTCTGGGGTTGTGTTGGACAGAGATATAGTATCCAAACCCGATACATTAGTGAAAGTCACCCAAACATTTTCTCACTGGCAAATCTGTATTACTAAAAGCAAGCAAAGCAAAAAAGTAGAAGCATAAGACACTGCAAAAGATATTGGAAGGAGACTGATCAAAAAGGTTTGAATTGCAACTGACAAGCTGTTTGAATCAGATGATAGCAGATACTGCTTTAAAAATATTTACCAAATATACCTCAAACCCCATGAAATTAGGAAAGCCGAGAAAGATGTTTGCAAGAATTTAATTTTAGGAAAAATTCCAACTCACACCAGATTAACAGATCAAGATCTGACCTTTTATAACTGACAAGGTCAGCAACTTGCTTAGTGTCATGCCTGACCCACAGGATTTCTGACAGAGCCCAGCCTCTCTCCTTCTGTTGTGCTTTCCAGCTGAAAGATCACAGAGAAGTGCCTCAGCTGAACTTTACCCAGAGATGGCCAGGTGGCCTGCCAAGCTCCCTCTGCTTACTGAAGGAAAATGCCATCAAATGCTGGTTTTTTTCCAGCTAGGTTAGAAAGTTGTTTGTTGTCAAGCACTACAATGGTGAGGCATGATGCTGAAAACTGAAATAGCTGTAACCTGTGCACAGTGGGAAGAAATAAAATACAGCTGTCATTTTCAGGGCTTTAGTTCTCTATCCCTCTGATGCCTCAGGTTTCAGCTTTTGTATTTTTCAGATTCTGTGCTACTTTAGTGTGTGGGTCTGAGCTTCATATCAGGGCATGCTGAGTTTTGTGCATGGAGCAGGGAGACAAAACAATTCCTGCTCCAGCTGGGCACCAAGAACAAATGATCCAAATCTCAGCCCAGGAGCACAAACACCGTGGGCTGGAGAGAGAAAAACAAGCAGGGTGGGACTGCCTGGGCTAAAGCTGGAATGGGACAATGAACTGCAAGGTGCAAATGGAGCAGAACTGATCACAGTGACAGACCCCGTGCCCAGTTGTGAATTTTGGGGTCATTTTGGTTCATCTTGGGTGCAGGCCTGGCTGGGCTCTGGTGCTGCCCCTTATTAGGAGGATCTATTGACTCCTCCTAATAAATCCCTACTTTATTATTTAACTCTATCTAGTCTCTGTTCTATATCAGCCTTCTTGAGGCATCACCACCTTTAGTTCAGGAGTTTACATTTTTTTAAGTGAAGCATCTTAGACTGCCCTGAATTTCATCTCATGTCTGGATGGGCTTAACTATTCAAAGGGCACATTATCAATTCCTGATGTCCAGGAAGAGAACTGTGCCTGGAGAATTTTTAATCTCTATCTCAGTACAAAAAAAAGCACAGTCAGAAATGTCCTGAGAGAAAAAATATTACATAGCAATCCCCATGTATGGACTAAAGGCCCTGACTCCTTGGTGTCTCCAGCTATGTATTACAGAATTTAAATTTGTCATTAAAAGCCATAACCTTTAGCTAAAGAAAATCTAAGTAACAAAAGAGCAAAGCAAAGGGATGATAAATTCAATAGGATCTCCTGTATAATATCAGACAGGAATTTTGCACTGCACCACCTGCCTCCAGCGAGCTGTCTGAAAATGAGACAGATTCTACAAGACTAACTCTCAAAAACATGCTTTGTTTCAATGTTTCCACATTCAGTGCTCAGAACAGTTCTGTGCTGTTTAGGAAAGGCAGTAAATCTTGAATACAGCCATAACATTTCCTCAAATAACATCACACCCCTGCTTACAGCACAAGCCCAACGCCAGCACAACCATGCTGGGCTCTGCCTGCGTCCACAGGCTGGGAAAAGCTCATTCCATGGCAGCACCAGCCAATGGGAAAGCTTTAACTGCTCAAGAATTACTGTCCAGCTACCATGTTCACTCCTCAGAACTCTTCTCTCTTTGATGGTTGGTCCATTATTCATGGGTCAAAGGCCCCAGCTTAACCCAAGAGAGAGCAAAATAAAATCTGTCTACAGAAAACATAACTGGTCAAACTAATTCACTCTCCTATTGCAGAATATCGAAACATTTCTTTTTAAAACAGAAATTATTCAAATCCTCTATTTTATTGGGACATACAAATGCCAGGATACTCAGCCTTAGATTCCTGTGTTCTGTAGACCACACCAACACTGGCCAGAGTATCAACAAATGTGGGCAAACACCACGATGAGGAGCAATCAGTGAGGAAGAGAAACTATAGCAGTGTCGGGAGTTTAGTTCAAGCATGGCTTAAAGAAAAAGGCCATGAAGCCATGCAACTGAGAGAAAAGTAACAGGTAGCTGTGAAGCAGTTTCAAAGCAGTTTCCAGCCTGACTTCTATAAACAATTAGTCTCTCTCAGGCATCCTTGTATAAACAATAAAGTTCTCAGGCAGTCTTCCCATAACAAAGGTAACATCCTCTCTGGGAAAAGATGGCACCCTGGGAACAGTTATGGAAGTTTTGAGAACCGTTCGTATCACAGTGAGAACACTGATTTTGTTTGATGTAAACAATCAACGGTATTGTAAAACAAAAGGAGTGGTTAGAGTTTTCTCTGTTAGCCTATCATAAAGCTGTATTTTGGAATATGCATGAAGTTCGTTAATACTGTTATTTAAAGTGACTGATTGATCAATAAATTCGGAGTTCGATGCACAATGGTCGTTCTCCCCCTCACTTCAACATAGCAGCCAGTCTGACACTTGCCAAAGCAGCTGTCAACAAAATTTTTCAGGAATCGAGGCAAAGTTTTTCAAGGTTGGACGTCAGAATGTGGCTAAACCAAGTCACATTTGAATGAGTTACATTTGAACATTAGAGAAAACATATAGCAGAGAATTTTCAAGGAACGCTCTTGACGAGTGAATTGCCTTGCCACATGTTGCAGTGATGACTGTATGCCTTTAGTGCTGCTCACACTTCTGCTGGGGAAGCTGAGGCTTTACTAATTTACACACTGAGTCTTTGCAAGGTTCTGCCATTCAGAATATTTGTTCTTGACACGTGTGGATAAAGATTTTTGTCAAAGCCTTATTTTGTTCTTTAAGTAATAAAACACTGGCTGCCTTGTATCATGTACAGTAAAAATATGCACTTAATATTCTGAAGCATGAGAGAATTTCCAGCAGTTGTGCCTCATCTTATTAGACAGAGCAGACATGCCTAACAGTCCTCTGTTTGATGCTTCATTGTGTTCCATAAGTGAATTCCCCTTCCTCCCACTTCACATTCACTGCTCATTTTCTTTCTAAGCTGATCACACTAATGGTTTCACCTTTGTCTATTTGTGTAGGTTTGAAATTGGACAAAGAATCCCTCATACCTACTTTCAGAACATTTTATTTCTCTTGATAACATGCATTAGGAGTGTGATGGACTGGTCTCTTATCAGCACTTTCCTCTGTATTTGGATGAGATAATTTTGAAAAGCAAGGCAGCAGCAGAACTTCCAGATGAGATCATTAAAAACAATGCTGTTGAATGCCAGGGAAATCCAATCTGAGCAGGTCTCATTATCACTCAGGCTACAGACTATCGTGAGCAAGTCTAAACTATATACATTATCAGCTTTCCTTTTAATAGTGTAAATATTGGGTCTCCTTTGCTCATCCTTTCCTCCCAAAGTGCTCTATTTTCCAACAAATCTTACCTGATTCCAGAATTTGGCCCATCTCTGACCTCAATCCACTATTACGAGGAAGGCTACCAAGATGATTAGAGGGATGGAACACCCTGCTTTCCTGCCATGAGCAAAGATTGAGAAAATTGGGATTGCTCAGTCCGGGGAGCTTCATGGCGACATTAATGTGGCCTAAGGCACTTGAAGGGAAAAAAGGTGGAGAGGGGCTTACTGCAAGAGCATGTAGAGACAGGGCAAGGAGAATGCCTTCAAACTGAAATACAGAAGGGTTAGGTTGGATATCTGGAAGAAATTCTTGACTGAGAGGGTGGTGAGATCCTGGCACAGGTTTCCCAGTGTCAGGGGATGGAATGAGATCTTCAAGTCCCTTCCAACCCAACCCATTCTATGACTCTATGACTATTTCTAGGGAGTTTAGCAACCTGAAATGTGTTAGAGGGAAGGCCTGGAGAATCAGCCTAACACACCATTATTAAGGTGCATGTTAAATAAACAATCATTTATAGTCAGGTTCAGCCTCAGTTATATTCTGAAATGTTAAATTCCGGGATAGGTTCACTCTAAATATTCTGTTCAATAGCTTCTCAGGAACTCCTGAAAACAAAGTAAGCACAGTAAAAGAAAAACACAATGCAGAAAATGTGCATTCCAAAATGCAAATAATGTAAAATAATGTAACTACTGTAATATGTTCAATATAAATTGAAATAAAAAGCTCCAAAGCTTGTAGGGCAGGGCACTGACCCATACACATGTGCAAAGCATCCAGCAGACATCCTGTGCCAGCACCAGAGCTGAAGGATAGGGTTACTCTGGATGATGGGAGGAAGGATGAGGTGACCTTGGGATGATTTTTCTCACAGACTGTGAAAAAGTTTAATACAGCAGGGACCAATACAGAGATTTCATATTCAGCCTTACCTTTGTCACTTCCACAGTGCTTTTGACAGCCCTTAAAATAGCAGTATTTGGTGGAAAGTGTAAGTCTTCACCTCTGCAGGAAGAAAAGCATTGATGTTTTGTTACTGATGTGCTTTCCCACAAAAGGTGAAAGAATGTCATGGCAGATCGAAATAAATTCTGCTTGTGACAATGGTTGCACAATTGTACATTTTATAACTTAAAGAACAGTTTAAAAATTACATCTCAGCTATTCCATTTTTCTTTATAAGGAAAGAACTGCAAACCCTCTCCCTGCCCTTACCAAAGTGTAACTGATAACAGATAGTGTATACAGAAAAGAATTTGTTGGAAACACTTTTAAAAACATCTAAAAATATAAATGCTGCTAAAGTATGACCCTTGGTCTTACTTTGTAGTGGTATGATTGTGTCAGAGCAAATAAATTCCTTTCCAATGTATTTATTTACTAGTACCTTAGCAGATTTTAATTTTGTTGACACCTGCCCCTAAAAATGATAAAAGCGCACCCATTCAGCCTCTCCCACTGCCTTATTGTAATGCACACGAGGGCAATTACTACTTGTCAGCTCTCTGATGAATAACTCTGCTCTTTGCTAAGCTTGTCACATTGATCACTGGCCAGCAATATAATTAATAAAGTATTGTTGCCCACATAGCCCATTAATAACTAGCCTGAACTAGAGGTGGCAAGTCTGGTAGATCCAGAGCATTTTAATCTTTCATACCCTGCCAGCTTGGAAGATTAAAGGAAATCTCCAAGACAGTCTCCACATGCCTGCACTGGGCTCCATGAGACCCAGCCAGGGTTACAAGCTCGAGACCTGATATCTCATTAATGCAACTCAGTCGGACATTTCAAGCTTCATTTCCAAGTGCTGCACTGCCTTGTGGTCAAAACATTATTTATTTCTTTCTCCTTCCTATTTGTATTTCTGAAAGGTAGAATTAATTAAAGTTGTCAGTTCAACCAGAATTCATTATAAAATAATGGCCATAAATTTAGTGCACTCTCAAACATTGCTTAATAATTCCATAACATTTAGAATGGGAAAAATCAATCTAGGAAAGGTCCCACTTCTTTAATACAGAAAAGGATGAATTAAAACTCAGTCATGAGCAGCAAGTCTGGAGTTTTCCCACAACATTTAGGAGTCATTTTAATTTCTGCTTCTTAGAGTTTTGCTGACAAACAAACTTAAAGAAGATTTATTATTATTATTATTATTATTATTATTATTATTATTATTATTTCTAGGATATATTATGATCTGTTCATTTAGTCAAGTCCACAGAGGACAGAAAGCTCACTTAGCAGAAAAATATTTTCAAGAACCCCAGCAAGACACTCTCTCATCCTTGGAAATATCAGTGCCTCCATTTCACATTGTGAGAAAATTCCAATTGCATCTCCGGCCTCAGACTAACAAAATCCACATCAGGATCTCTGCTGTTGTCTGTTCTCAGCTTTGCCCAGCTTCCAGCTTCTTGAGTCTGACAGCCACAAGGAAATTTGGCATAGCAGAGATTCTCCACTAGAATCATATAATCACCCTTTAATTGCACTAGCTTTATTAAGCAGAAACAACACAGAGGAGGTAAAACATTCTAAGAATAAAAAAGGAATGTGATATTCTCCCTTCTTTGAGAGATATGAAAGGCAGGAAGAATGCTTGAAAGGACTTCACTAATCCTAATCACTCATCATCTGCCAAGGATAGTGAAATGGGATGAAAAAGAGTCCATGTTTCCAGCAGAGCCCACCACGTGGAAGGGAACTGATTTTTGTGCTCCCAAATACCAAGGAGCAGGGTGTCCCACCACCAAGACTATTCCCCCTTGATGGGCACTTCAAATCTTTTGCATTTTATTTCCAACTTTAGAGACTGTGTAATTCCCACACCTAGCACAGAACAGTTCTTTTCCACACAGTTCTAGAGAGAAACAAACAGATCTTTATAGCTTGTGTGGATTTGACCTACACTGTCCTGTGTCACAAATATTCTCTTATTTTTTCTCCCATTTCTAAGTGTTCTGCCTGACATATCCATTCCAGCTTTCCCTCAAGTGTTTCCTAAGAGCACCAGGAGTGTTCAGCACGCCATCTGAGGCAATCACCAGATCACCACTCAACTATCTGCTCCAGCAGATAAGCAGAGTCCCACTGAAATACCTGCTCCTCTTTAGGTTATCTAAGCACAAAAAGCCTTAGGATAAAGCTTCCTGGGCAACCTGGAGTGCTGCAGTTCTGTCCCAAGGTTCTGGCTGACAGCAGCCTGCTCAGCTGTGGAGGGAGATTTGCTGGTAGCTGATCTCTCAGAATTCACAGAATTCACAGAATGACCAGGTTGGGAGAGACCTTCAAGATCATGGAGTCCAACCCAGCCCCAAGAGCTCAACTCAGCCCTGGCCCCCAGTGCCACATCCAGCACCCAGTGCACACCCAGTGACTCCACCACCTCCCTGGGCATCCATTCTAGAACTGTATCACCCTTTGTGTGAAAACCTTCTTCCTGATATCCAACCTAAATTTCCCTTGGCACAGCTTGAGACTCATTGGGAGCTCAGCCCAGCCCAGGGACCAGGAGTGGATCCCACCCACAGGCAGCGTGCTGAGGATGTTCTCAGCCTCCCAAAATCCTCCGGTTCTCAATACCTTGCTTCACAGGGCCAAGAAGCTGTGCCATCAGTCTTGCTAAGCTATTTTTTTATTATGCTTTATTTTGCCTTTGGTTTCAAGGTCATGTTTAACACCCGTAGGCAAACACAATGGGATATCTAATTTGTCTATGTACATTACATTATTATAGAAGTGACATAGCAGAAGCAGTGTGGACTTTGGAAGCTTCTCCTCACTCTGTTTTAATAGAAAAGTTTAATAAGAGAATCTTGACTTCTAGTAATGAAATTTAAGTTTATTGAAGTGGCATAATACACTGGCAGTGGATGGAATCACAGTTTGCACTTAATTACAAAGATGGCTTTCATAAGATTACCCATGCAAATTAGTTGCCTCTTTTCTATGTGTTTAAGGGTTGCAGAACCAAAAGACATTTGCATTGTAAATTGTAAATAAAAGAAAGATGGCAGCAGCCAGTTATAACACCAGTTAAAGTCATCTCCTAGGAGTGCATTTTCCTCATACACTCCACTTTGCCAGCTCAATGCACCAGTTCAGCTGCAGAGATCCATTCCACCATGAAATTTTGCATACAGACTTTTGGAGAAAATAATATGCATGTGAAATGTCACTAGAAAGGATTATCATGGGAAACAAACTTATAGCAGCCACTGAGGATGCATAGATGAGACCTGTCAGAGGGAATAACACAAATGACAATCCTCAAAGATGGCAGGAGCCTCTGGAAAAAGGTATAGCAATAAATTCCAGATATTTCTATCAAATGTGGGGTTTTTAGCACAGGCAAAAAAAAAAAAAAAAAAAAAAAACCAAAACAACATGCAGTAGGAAGAGATAGCTCAATGCCCAATGCTGGGGTTCAGAAGGAAGAAACTGTTGCTACAACCCATTTATCCATTGGCCTGGAAGTCCTGCCATCAAATGAGAAGTGGAAAAGTCTCATATCCAGTTTTATATACAAAAAAACTTTTTTATATTTATATTCAGTCTGTTCTCCTTAGCTGGCCAATTTTGTTTCTGAGAGAAAAGAAGAATTTGAATTAAACACTAGAAGTAACATTTACAGCCATTTCAAAGGAAGCAGTTAAAACAAGCTCTTTTCAAATGCATTTGCTCCTTTGGTTCTGCGAAAGGGCTGTTGAAGGGAGTTGTCACAGCAGGAGAGTCTCAAAATGCTCTCTAGCAGTCACCATTGCAAAAGTCAGAGGAAGAATTGTTCCAAGGAAGTCTTCAGAGTGAGAGCAGGTAAAATTCAGTGATGACAAGTGAGACTGAACTAAAAGGTGGTGGTGTTGGACCTTCTGTCAGCTTGTGTGTGCTCCCTGCAAGGCCCAGCAAAAATGGGTCCTGTCAGCTCACAAGGAGTTTGGTGCACTGTCCCACCCCAGAGTTTCTCTATTTTTATTTTTAGGGACTGATTTTTAGTCAGTGAAATGTACTCACAGAAACCGAAACCAACCCACTAGTGGAAGATACAGTGTTGAAAAGACTTTCTAGGCATTTTCCAGAATGCTTGGGACCAACTTTTGTTAAGTCAGGCAATGAAGGAGTAGGAATATATGTTTTGAGTTATTTAGCTCTGCACTGTAATCAGCTACCATTTGTTTCAGACTGGAATACTGGTGGCAACAGGATATTTTAATAACAGAACCTTTGTCAGAGATTCTCTGTCTGCAGGAAATAACAGAGCAAAGGACCAGCAGTGATTCTCACTGAGACACTTGTCATGATCGTTCTGTGCCTGAGGCGCCCCTGAGCCTGAGGTGGTTTAGAAAGCATTAAGCATTCTGGTGCAGTGTGTATGGAGTGCTTTTCACTAACAGGACATATCCCAGACACTGCTGGGTTTCATTCCTTGAGCTTTCTATTGCAGCACCAGCCTCATTACAGGGTTGAGACAACTGGAAAATGGCAAAAGCTCACGTCCTGCCAGCAGCAGCCAAAGATTTCTTTGTTACAGAGCATTTAAAAATCGTCCTAGCCAATAGCACATTGCTAAAGCTTACAGACAGTTGTTCCAGCCAATCGCTAAAAGCACACACACCCCTGCTTCACACAATGCTTGCTTGTTTGCCTTCTGTTAGCAATATACAACATTATTAAAACCTTCTGCTATCATGCTAAGCAGATTTTCTGCAGTCTTAAGGTCTATCTTAGCTAAGCCTAAGACTCAAGCTATTGTTTAATGTCCTTGCTTGCTGTACTATTGTAACTTTTCTACTTCCAGACTTTGCAGTTGCAGCTAGCTCTCAGTTTTCTATTTTTCCTGTTCCAAGGCCTGCTTTTATACCTTTCTGGAAATCCTCTTACCTTTGCTATTTCCCACAGTCCAGCTACGTTCATGGCTGCTGCCATGTGCAAGGCACTGAGAGGCAGAAAGTTCCCCTCCTCACTGGGACTCGCAGGCACACAGGTTCACAGCAAATATTCAAATACAAAACAAAGCCCAGCATCTTTACTGCCGTGGGATCTGCTCCCCAGCAGCCAGACTGGTCACAGTTTTGGGCGGGCTTTGAGAGGGAGGACTGGCATGACCAGAGGCACTCTCCACTGACATGGAAGTGTCTGGATGCAGCCAGCAGGAGAACATGTGGAAGCAAAGCACAGTTTGGAAACAACACCATTTTAATCGTCAGCTGAAGTAAATTAAAAGGTACTAACCTTTAGGGATTCATTCAAATGATTTTTGGTGAGCAAATGCCCTCACAGGCAGCAGGAATCCTTGCCTCTGGAAGAATTCCACTTTGGAGAGATCGCTGGAAAGAAGTCTTCAGGAGTCGGTTTTAACTCCTACTGTGAGACACCCTGGTGATATCCTGAGCAGCCAGACATGTTAGTTCAGCACCCAGAATGTGACCAGATGAGAAAGATCCCCAGGGTCAGGGAGGTATTCAGTCAGGTAGATGCTGCTCAAGATCTTTGCCTCAGTGTCCTGGGAAGAGGGAGGATGGGCAGCACAAGGAGCAGGAAACATTTCTGAAAGGGAGAGAGAAGAGTGGGGGTGGCCAGGCTGTGTTTCTCGGGCTGTGATGTGCAGTATTCCCTGAACCTCCGACAATAACTGGGCAATGAGGAAAACTAACCAAAGACAACACGAAAGCCACAGTTTGCAAGCAAAAAGGGGCATGTGGCAGTTCAGATACCCAAAAAAAATCACTACACCTATGGTAAGAACGGGAATTGCTTATTCTGTCTTTCAAATTTAGCTCAGCATCAGCCAGAAGCAATGAAATAAGTGCTCTGTACTTCAAGCCAGTGACTCACTATAAATGGGGATAGTTTTGGTTGCATATGCTGCTTCCTGTTGTGAAGAGCTGCCCTGAAAGCTGCCCCTACACAAAGGCATCTCTGCAGAAACTCTCCCTAAGTTAAAGGAAAATTATATAAGATCTGCTCCATGTTCTCAAGAATTTCTGTCCGGCCTTGGTCTTTGTGGAAGGGGTCGAGTGATGAAGAAGCCCTGGGCTGTACTGGGAACTCTGGAGTGGCTGAGGTAGGAGAAGCACTGAGTGTTCCAGAACTGCCTGGGGAGAGTGGAACAGTCAGTCACACCCTGGAACGTTCCTCACCTGAACTCTAACCTGAATGGCATGAAAACGTGTTGGAGCTCTGCAAACCCTAGAAATTGCCAACCTGGACTGTGGCCAGGGTGGAATTTCAATTTGTGGCCAGAGTGGGATTTCAGTTTTTGTGACTAAAGCCAACCATCTTTGTGACCCTATAAACAGTGGTCCCATGTCATCCCAGAGTCTGCAGCCAGGTAATAATTAGCATTTACCCCATGATTTCAGAAGGCTGATTGTTGTGTTAGCGTTCAAAAACACATAATCACGGAGCGATTATATGCGGTGCTTTTTATTAAGAGCTCTGGGAATCAGGGTATATTCAACCCAAATCTGACTCCGACCATACATCCGAAATGATCACGTTTTATACTCTATCCTTACATAACTTTTATGTTAATTATTAAACTTATATTGTTCTATTGTATACATAAATTTAGCCCCTCTCTGAATTTCCAACATAGTTTCTCACTATTCTTCTTATGGTTATATAATAATTACATTTAATTACTAAACAATCATCACATCTAACAATTATATAATTTATCATACTGCTTACGCAAGTGCAGTTGATCTGGGACAGCACAAAGCCTAACATTTTAGATTCTATCTTTAACTTTTTCCAGGGTTCCACTATCAGTTGGAACCCAGGAAATTCCTCTGACTGCCCTGGAGGACTCGAGACCCTGCCTGGGGGTCTCAGAGACCCTGGCACAGAGCCCAAGACCCCTGTGATTTTGACCTTGACCCATGGAAAAGCAATTACCAACCTTTATATGAAGAATTACAAGTCAAGAGAGTTTAAGTAGAATGAAAATGTAGATTTTCATCTACGTTATTACTTGGTGAAAATGTAGATTTTTTGGTGTTTTTAGAATGGAGCTTCAGCAGGCAAGATGGAGGAATCTGGGCGTGTCCAGGCTTTGTCCTTCTTCTTCTTGGCCTCCATCTTCTGCTGTGATGGTGGCACTTTTAGATTGGTTTAGAGTAGAAGCTCGCTGTCTAACATAGGTGACAGGTATCAGGAAGTTATGGTAAATAATGTAGTTTTTAGTATAAAGAGACAACACCACCTCTGAGGTGGGCACTGTGCCTCTGTCTGACCTGCCAGACAGATCTCAGTGGGTCAGAGAAAAAATGTTCTAGATAAGAAACAATAAACAACTTTGAGAATGAGAACAAGGAATCCTGACTCCTCCTTCAACTGCCAGGCTGGGAAAAGAAGCCTGTACATATCTCAGAGTCACTCTGAGCAGCAGAGACTCCGAGAGCTGATCAGTCCCTGTGTTCTACTATATTATACTGTGCTTCTTGAGAAACTCATCACCCTTACAGCCAGTTCCATACAGGCAGATCCAATTGGTCAATCAATCCAAACACCATCACCAGTGGGCAATTCAGAAACCACTCTTGGGCAAACAAATCTCCATAACACATTCCACATGTGCACAACAACAGGTGCAGCAAGCGGAGATAAGAATTGTTCCTCATTCTTTTGTCTGAGCTTCCTCACAGCTTCCCAGAAAAACCCTGGGAGAGAGCTGTGTCAGGTGATATGTGATTACCACAGTCCTGCATGAGGCACTGCACACTCCTGGACTGCAGATGGCTGCAGACAGCATCTCCCTCTGAGAAGATGCTCTCAGAGCTCACAAAAAACCCTGGAAATACATACTGCATATATATTTTCATTGTATATGGTATATGATACATGATATATGATATATAATATTATATTATATATATTATATATATATTATATTATATATAGTATATATATAATATTAAATATTATATATTATATATATAAAGATATGAAGTATATATAGTATATATATAAAGTATCAATATATAGCATATATAGTACAAATATACTATATACATTAGATATATAAATATATAATATGTATATAAAGTATAAATTTATGTATTGTGTGCGTATATATATATATATATATATAAATAGATAATATATTTATTGTTTTTAACAACTCACCAGCTGCAAGTTCACTGCAGGCAGACCATTTCTTTGTGTCCCCAGAGTCAAAATGGAAAAATCTTACATAAATAAGAATCTTAAAATAATTCTAAAAGCTCCTTTGAGAGTCTGGACAGCTACCTGAGCATCCTATTAGAGTGAGAGGATGTACAAGTGTCCATATAAGTGCACTAAGTCTGCACAATTCTTAGAACTCAGCAGTCAAACACAACATTTAAAGGCTAGTAGGTAGATCATGAGCATGGATAATTATATTGTTGAGTAGGATAAGTACAGTCTAAAAAAAACCCACAGGAATATAAGGTGCCTACACTAGGAAGCTGCAATGGAAAGCATCCACTTGACTTTTAGAGCCTGTGGTGTTTGTCCAGGCTGTTGAAGCAGCTGTGCTGCCTGGCACTGCGGGTTTGCAGCTGGGACAGCAGGGTCCTTCCTGCTGAGCTATTACTGCGACCTGTGTGGGTCACAGTTGGTGATAGAGAGACGGTGAATCTTGTTTCTTGATCAGAAGGCTTGATTTATTAATATATGATATAATACATTATTACTATACTAAATAGAATATAGAGAGAGGTTTGCAGAGCTGCTAGCTAAGCTAAGAAGAGATAGAAAAGAACCCACAACAAAGTTGTGCCCAAGGACTCAGTCCCCTGGCTTGAACTGATGATTGGCCCTTAATTATAAACATAGAAAATGAGCCAATCAAGGTGAATCCTATTGCATTCCACAGCAGCTGGTAATAATTGTTTACCTTCTCTTCGGGGGCCTGTGGCCTCCCGAAGATGCAGAAATCTGAAAGGAAGGATTTCTGTGGAGAAATGTCTGCGACACCGAGCTTCAGCTTCACAGCATCTGTTGGTGCAGGGCTGGGCACTGCATCCGTGCACATCCACGTGGAGAGGGCTGTGAGGATGATGGTTGCACTGCAAGACAATGTCCTTGAAAAAGAAGAATAAATATCCGTTATTTCAGTGAAAACATTGGATTTAATTCACAGGCTTCTTATAAACCAGCATCACTGACGCATGTTTTAACCTAAAAATATTATTCTTGCTCTTCACAAATTTTAGATATTTGCATTTTGGAAGGGGCCATTTTTCTGAGACAATAATATTTAAGTAATTAATATGAAGTTGCAGGTCTCTTTTGGTTTATAAAATACTTATTAATATGAAATGAGTGAAACAAAAACACAATGAGGAGTCAAACAAGTCAGTACCAACTACTGATGGCTGTACTATTAATCATATAATTAATGGCTATTTAGTCCTTGGAATAACTGGAATCACCTTTATTTGCCAGTGCACCATGGTCCAGCAATCCCCAAATATGAACACCCAGCCCAGAGTCACAGATTGCTGCAGCTCAGCCCACAGGTAAGGACTGTAAGGACAGCATGTGCCATGGATGGAGCCTTTGTTCCTGCTCCAAACAGTGCCCACAATCCACTATCAGCTTAGAGATTTTGTTTTTAATCACTGTTTCTAAGTCTGATTCTTCATAAATACATTCACAGGCACCCTTTAAAAGTCACTTCTTTGTTCCAAAGAAATGCAACACACCAGCAGGAAGATATTATGCAGTAACACACCAGGACAAGCTATACTCAAAGGAAACCTGCCAAAATGAGTTTTTCCTCCTTTTCTGCAAGGCAGCAGTTTTTTTTTTTTTCCTTAAGCTGTCTCACTTGAGGGCTGTGTATACAGTAAAGAGGCAAAAATCCATTTCATTTTCCTCTCTTTCAGGCTGTCATCAGCTTCATTGCCATGACACCAAACCTCCTTTTAGGTTGCTGTGTCCCACCCTTCAGGCTGACCTGGCACAGCATTCCATCAGCATTTCCATGGCTCCGAGCATGGCTCCAACCATTGCCTTTCACCCCTAAATTCTGAGTGAGGAATGGAGACCTGACTGCAGAAAACACTTTCCCTCTTCTTTCCCAGGGCTGTACCCTTCAGAATCCACAAGTTTTGTGTTTCTTCCACATGAGGCTTTCCTCTCCAATTTCTCATTCGCATGAAAAGCATGCCCTTAATCCAAATATCTCAAGTCAGGTAAGGTAAAAATACAACACAGATGCAAGTTGTCTGTATCTTCCCAGGGCCACACAACTTCTAGAAAGTGTTTATAGCTCCAGATGCCTATATTATTGAATTTAAAATAAAAGCTACGTTATTTGTAGCTTCACTGGACAGCTGACTTGATGTGATTTATCCTCACAAAAAAACCTCTGCTTCTCAAAAAGAAAATTCTCACTTTGGTCTTAAAGGGAAAAAAAAAAAAAACCAAAGAAGCAGTTAGATAAAAATCTGTTTTGAGGCCCTACAACATAAATTAAGTTAGCACAGCAGGGCTTTCACTGTAATAATTTAACTTGTCAGTTCACATCATGGACTAACTTGAAGAATTCATGGGGCTTAACTGATCAATATAATAAACAGTTTGGATGGCTCTGCAGGAATAGCCCAGTCTTAATTTGAGGTCAGTTCTTATTCCTTTTAAGTCTCATTAGCAGAAGCCAACGTAAATCCAGAGATGTGAGGACAAAAGCAGAAAGCTTTGCATCAACAGCAAGGCCAGCCCAGTGTCCAGTTGAATTGGATGCATCCCAGCTGCAATCTCTTCCACGTCTCTGGCATGGAACAAAAAGCCTGTGTGATCACTGGCAGCAAAGGGGGGCAGTCCTGGCTGCTAGGAACCATATATTTTCTCTAGTTTCAAGTTGAAAATCCACCATGGGTGTACCAGGCCAGATTTGCAGCTGGCACAGAAAGGTTTCAGTCTAATAAACTCTGCAGAGAAAGCCAATCCCCAGCTGATACCTTGGGTTTTAAGTTTTTCTGCTCTGTTTTGGTGTGCAGCTCTTAGCTTTATATTAAGTTGTGGGGATCCCAGTTTTGGGGTTTCTCTGGCTCTGGACTGAAGGCACTCCAGACAGTGGTTTCATGTTGGGACTCAGGTGTTTATTATTCCTTATCAGTAAAACAGTCTCACTGCTGTGAGTTCAGCAGCTTTTCAGTAGAAGGCACAAAATGGCCAACAACCTCTTGGTACAAGGTCTCCTAAGACTAAACTATCCAGTTAAGAGCTGACACCTGGATTATTTTCCCTTTTAACCCAGTAACTGATCCCACAGAGCCCACAGTGCAGACTGTTCTGCCCAATTCCAAAATGCCACCCGAACCCATGGAGAAGGAAGAAGAAGAAGCTGAAGAAGAAACCCAGGACAGCACCCTGTGCCCTCCATCTTGCTGCCATCTACAACACACTAAAAACCCCAAACCCTCAATTTCTCACCCAGTGATGCACCTGCACTGCTCTCTATAATCTATTGCACACTTTTGTGGGTTCCAGTCTGTCTTGAACTGTAGGAAACTTTCTCCATGGATGAGGGTCAGAGTCAGTGCTGCCCTGGGGGTCAGGGCACCCAGAGCAGACACAGGAATATTCCCTGTGTGCCCTGGGTTTCCACATCAAGTGTCACTGGGATCTTTGCACAGCATGGTGAAGACAAAACAATCCTGTTCCAGCTGGAGACTCAAGGAGAATCTCCTCAAACTTCAAGCATGAACAAAGCATGAAGAGAGGAGGGTGGGCAGGCAAGCAAGGAGGATGAAACTTCATCATTTGAAGCTGTTAATTGGGCAGTTAACTCCTGCATGCAAATGGACTAAAACCTATAAAAATGTGAGATCTCATGACCAATCCCTCCTTTGCTGCCACCTTGGAGCCCCCAGGGCAGAGCCAGGACTGTGCCTCTGGTACTGCCAGGGTGAGGCCTCTGAAGGCACCTCAGTAAATATCAATAAATCTGCACTTTATTGCTCTGAACTCCTTCCAGCCTCTGCTCCAGCTCCTTGAGGCATCTCAGCAGCCAGGTTGTTTGAACAGCACACTTAAGCAACCATTGCCTTTCACCCCTAAATTCTAAAGCAATTCCCTGAAGGCCTGTCCCAGCCTTTGTACACCCTGCTGTGGGGCCCAGGCCAATTCTGCAGGAGCTGAGCAGCACCAGGGGCAGCACAGCAGCTCCAGGGAGCCCCCCAGCCCTGTGTCAAACCCAGCCCAGCTGACAGGGGAGGCAGAGCTGTGTGAGCTGGGACCCACTGCCCCACCATCAGCTTCAAATTTGCCTTCAGAACAGGCAGAGCTGCCCCTTTGGAGAAGTCCCTCTGAATACTTATTATTATTACTGAATATTTATTATTATTACTCTGAATATTATTTTTAATAAATAATTGTTATTACTAAATAATAATAATTATTACAATTATAATTATTATTGTTATTGTTATTATTATTACTATCCTTTTAACTGAAGGGGTGGTCCCACCTCTTCAATTAAAATAATAATAATAATAATAATAATAATAATAATAATAATAATAATAATAATAATAATAATAATAATAATATTTTAACCCAGTCAGGTTAAATACAATTTATTGCTCAAGTAAACATCAGTCTCAGAGGCCTTGAGGTTTAAGAGAGCAAGCATTCAGCCACAGCTCAAGAGTGGCCACAAGTTCTTTGTTATAAGATAATAAATAATTTCTAATGTATAATTTCTAATGTATAATATAGATATAAACAATATATTATATACAATATTAAATATACTATACATGCTATCTATCTTATATATATATATTATATATATATATTATAAGAATATATGTATAATATATCTAGTATATAATTTCTTTCTAGTATACTGGACAGTTGCCATAAAGTTCATTTTGCTTTTCTAACTTGTCATCTTTACTCACTTCTGCTGCACTGTGGATACTTTTATCCAAAGAGCTGCTATCACACCTACACACAGATGCTTCTATTATAACCTCTAAATTCTCAGCTTACTCTGTGCAATTACACCCCTCCATTATAATCCCTCCACCATCTTATCACTGCAGTTTCTTACTTACTTAAGGCATATTCTTACTTACAACTATAGAAACATAAGTTTATGATTTTCTGCCTAATGTCTGTGTATTTTATTTTTACATCAATCCAAGCTTCTTCCGAGGCTGCAGATCAAACCCTTCAGTGTCTGTGGAAGTTTCTGCCTTTCCATTTCCCACAAATACTGTTCTGTTTGCCCAGTGTGCCAAAGACTGAAGAGTGCTGCTTTAGTCTTTCCAAGCAGCCACATTTAATCACTCCCAAAGGAAAGGAACTTCCCAGGCCAAAGCCTCTGACTGAGCAGAGTGGCAGTATGTGAACTCCACTACAATGAGTGAGAAAACTGAAGCTGTCAGGTGATTAGTGAATGTTCTTTTTCCTCAGCCTAAGATTTCAGAAGTTTCTTCAGCTAGAAAAACTCTTAGAGCTAGAACTTATGGCCTGTTACCTTTACCCACACCATGCCATCATCCCTAAATGAAGTCCAAGGAAACCAATTAATTAACTTGTGCTGAATCATAGGGAAAACCTATCCTGCAGCCAGGTGAAGCAGCCCTCCATGTGCCCAGGAATGAAGTTCAAGTAAGGTCATCAGCCTGAGGACAGATGCTTCTGCAGCAGAGTGAAAATGGAAGAAACATGCAAATGAAATCAGTTCTATTTGAAGAGCCAGTTGAAGGCCGAGTCTGTAGGCTGAGAATCTGTAAAGGAAGAATTGAACTCCATAAATTCAAGGACTAATCCCATTTTTATCTCAAGAGGGAGGCAGCAAAAAGCAATAGAGCATGGTAGTGACAGTGTTAGAAAACCAACAATCCTTCCATTTTCCCTATTTACTTGTTTTGTTGTTCTGTGTGGAACAAAACATCTGCTTCACAGCTGAGACATTCAGCTCCTCAGAAAAAATACCTGAGCCTGATTAAAACCCAGCTGAACAGGATGGAAAGATGACGTCCATGCACTGTTATTCAGGTGCATAGAAAATATTAATGGATGGTTATAAAAGTGGCAGAGCTTGAAAGGAAGACAGACTCCTTAAAAACATATCAGGACATCAGCTGCAGCAAAATTCCCAGAACTGTGTAACTATTGTTGCATCCAAGCTCTGTACTCCCCAGTGCCCCAGACTGAGTTTACATTTTAACAGGAAGGCCACAGAAACATTAAAAAAACCAAAACTGTTCTCTCATTATTCCATATGGAACAGAAGCACATTCAAGATATGCTTCAAGGTGCCTGCTTCCAATTTAGAATATGAAAGAGTTTTTACCCTGTTTCATGTGCTGCAGACCAACTGTCAAGCCACAGGAAGATTGCTGAAATATCAATTTGCCCAGGTAAGTCAAACATCACCTGTTTTCCCAAGCGAGGCTGGTGAAATCCTTGCGCTGATTGGAGTGGCCAGTGCTGTAAACGGGAGCAGTTTCAGTCCCTGGCATTCCATATGTGGCTTTTCCCCACAGCAGGCTTCACAGCTCAGGGAGTGGGGCATTTGAATTGATAGGAGCATTTTTAATGGGGCATTTTTAACCCCACAAAGACAAAAAAGCAAAGCATACGCCTTGCAAGTGATGCAGAAAGAACATTCTGAGAGAACATTCTTCACAACATTCAGATTGGTGCCACTTTCACTCTGGTAAAAATCAGTGCTTTGTAACTAACTTTAGTTACATTCATATACATAAAAATGCCAAATCTTCTAAACACTTTTCCTTATTAACACAATGTCCATGTCTAGTGATCTATTTCCTCCATGTTTTTCACCATGAAGGCCATCCCAGTCACTGCTTTTCCACATTGTGCTCCCAGCCTCTGCTGACATCTGCACACAAACTCCTTTTTTGGTACAGAAAATTTACAAAAAGCATTTTCCCTGCCAAGTGTTAAGACACTTGCTCCAAATGTCAGCAAGGTATACTAAACCCTGTGCCTGAGCTCTGCTCCTATCAGCTCACACAACACAGGTGTTACATTAAATGGAACATCACTTAATCTGTCAGCAATGCTTGCAATGAGAAAAGCACATGGGGACCTTGCCATAAATTTCTCGTGTTTAAATGGAGAAAAAGGCATAGAGTAATGTCATATGCCTCAACTTTTCAAGTGAAACAATTCTGTGATATACAGACTGCTAATCTTGCGTGTAAATATTAGCCAGTATAAAGTGTCTAAGTGAAAGATCAAATGAAAGCACATTTTTAAGGTGCTTTGCTCCTGAGGAATAAGGCTTCTCCCAGTAAATGGTGCTTCCCTCTGAAATCTATTTTCCCTGAGCTGAACATTGCACTCAGAAAAAAAAATCAAAGTGAGATATCTAGGAGGAAGTTTTAGCTTCTCATCATGAAAGCCCCTAGATACAGAATTTAAGACAACCATGACTCCTCAGGTATCTTTACAGAAACAACAACAACTTTCACATGGCCAGTTCCCACTGGCTGACTCGGATCAGAACTCCATTGTGGAAAGCCCCATTGGCAGGTCCCTGCCCTGAAGGCTTTTGTAATGGGGGGGGGAGGGGGGTTTATTTCTTTTTCACCAGAAATAAACCCGTTCCCATAATTTCCACTCTGGTTTTTATTGCATCAATGCTAAAGAGTTACTCAAAGGAGACATGTGGCTAGCTGAGTGTCTCTGGTGAATAGCCCCAAAATGAGAGGACAGCTCTGATGTTGTCACCCTGTTCTTCTAAGTTCTTCTGAGCCTTCTGGTGTTTACCTTCTTGTAACAAACTTTCTCACACACTTTTATGTAAATAATTATTTTTTTACATTCTTCTCTGAATGAGGAGAAATTTGATGGGCTGTTGGTTTGTCTAGTGTCATTGGAGAGGTGGCACTGTCACCCTCCAATCCACTGTCACTTTTGAAAGTCTATAAATGTTGGAGTCAGAAAGTAAACTTCCATTCTTTTTACCTTAGAGTAAAAAAGTTCCAGCGTCCGTGTTGTTTTATTTGCAACATGATGTGAAGTCTGCTCACCGGTTAAAAGCTGTGTGATTTTATGTCATCCAACCCCCAGCAGGGCTTTTTTTGGTCCCTCCTGCAATTTTCCTCCTGAACCACTTGAACCCCAGACACCGCTTCTCCTTCCAGGCACTGTGTTATCCATCAGGTTCTTCCTTTCCTACGGCTGGCACCAGCACGTTCCTAAACCACCAGCCCATGTGGCAGTCCTAAACCACCACGTGTGGAAGGACTCATTCCTGCAGGAGTTAACATTTACCCTGTCACCACCTAATGGTGCTGAGATAGAGTTTTAGCATTAGCTTCATTCACCATCAATTCTGTTTACATGAATTCCTTTTCCAGGAGCAATATATCTATTGCAAGTTCCTGTTCAGCACGTTATCCTGAAAGTCATAAAACAGAAGGAGACAAATCAATAGCATCTAATCTGAGTATGGCTCAGTCCTGTGCTTTTGGTTAAAGGAAAAATAGGAAAATTAACTAATTAGCTGCCATCTAGTTTTAGATACAGTATCAAACATTGCCAAATGGACTTTATCTTTCAATACACTAGTCCAGATCCAATAAAACACTTAAAAATACAATATCCCAAAAAAAAGTCCATTCATTAATTTCTGTGGTATAATTTGAAAATAAAGTAGTTCTCGGATAATTGCCAAATTTCCATATTTATAAGAAGATGGCACATATGGGGATAATAGCAAAAATGGAAGTACCACTTTTCTATTAATATGGAAATTCAGAAATTATTGGAGTTATCTGTTATAAATCAACTTTCTCATTCTTTTGCTGATGGAAAAGCCATTTATCCACTACAATAAATTCCAAAACTACTAATGCAACTCCCCTTTCACTCTGATAAATCAGTGTAATGGTTGTCATGCTTATCCTCAAATTTGGCAGGAGTTCTGCTCTTATACTAAAATGGGTCAAGCCAACCCTAGTGGTGCAGTACCACTACAGGTTTGGAAGTTAGAGGGAGGAGGGATTTGCTCACACAATTTTGTTATTTTCTGAGTTCATCTGCCCCAAACAAATACTGCAGAGCCACAAGGCAGCTGCATTATTCACTTAAACTGACCAAAGCAGACTGTGTGATTCCAAGGCGGTATTTCATGGAATCACGAACAATTTAGTGGAAACTGGCAAGAACAAGAGATTTTTCAAGGATTTCGGTTTTTATTCCAAGAATTTCATGTTGCTTGATGTGAAGGTAGCCTATCATCTTCCACAGAGTGCAGCAGTGCATGCCTGTCACCCTGTTCTTCTAAGTTCTTCTAAGCCTTCTGATGTTTACATTTTTGTAATGGAGTTTCTCATATGCACTTTCATGTGAATCATGATTGTTTTGCATTCTTTTCTGGAGGAGGAGAAAATTGATGGACTGTTGGTTTGACCAGTGTCATTGGAGAGGTGGCAATTTCATCCTCTAATCCAGGTTCCAATTCTATACATATCAAGGTCGAGGATAAACTTCCTTTCTTTTTTGCCTTGGAAGTTCCAGAATGTGTGTCATTTTATTTCATGTCCTATTGTGACAGATCCCTTCTTGTGGAGCAGAAAGTCATCTGTCTTGATCTAGAAACCAGTCAGATGCTGAAACTGCAATGTGTTTTCAAGTGTTGGTCCCCTGAAGACATTGGTTCCTCTCTCCCAAAGGTGGTTTCACAGTTCTGTAACACCTCTAAATGAGGCAGTTGATGTGAGATAATAGCTTATACCAGGGGCTCTCTCTTAATGCAAACATTCTACAGAGCACAAAGGGCAATCATGGACACTTGGGATTGTTCCCCCATGCACAGAACTTCTCCTATCTCAAAATGAACATCCAAACCTCTGTTAATTATTTGCTGCTTTAAATTAAGGTGGGTGTTCAGCCTGTTGATGCTTTGCCTTCCCAAGGTGAGCCCAGGAGCTCCCAGCAGACTTCCAAGCAGGGTTTCATACATGAAATAAAACATCTCCCAAGATGATGCTACTGCAATCAAACCTTGGAAACGAATCCTGCCAGGCCTTTTAGCCCCTGCTTCTGCACAGCTTGTAGGGCAGTTGGCTGGACCAGCATTGCACTGTTGGAAGCAGCAGCAACCAAATGAGAGCAGCAATGCCCTTCCTTGTTTTACCACAGCACTAATTCGCACATAAAGCATGAAATGCTGAAGTTGCATCCATTGACATCAGCTTCACAAAACTGTCTCCACAGGGGACCTTTTCAACCTGAAAAAGTCAAACAACTGGCTGCATCACTACTTAACAGTAGGGTCATTGTAAGGATGAATGAGGAAGGATGGTTCTCACCTAGACATCTAGAAGAAAATTTTACTTTTATCCTATTTGTTATTACGTTCTAAGTGGATCCCAAAATCTTCACAGAGTCCTCAGTCTATCTATTCAGAAATAAAAAGCTCTTCCATCAATATTTCTATCTCCTGCCAGACTCTACAACTTATTCTGCATAGCTCACACAGCACACAGCTGGGACAGAGGGCCAGGGCTTGACACAGCATTGGACATAGGACTTTGTCCCAACTAAACCAGTTCCACAGGCAAGGCTGCAAATGGTACCAAAGCCCAACCAGCCTGTCCCCACTCCACACCCAGGGTCAATAAGCCCATGAGCATCCTTTAGTTATTTCACCCTGCACAAATACAGGTGAACACTGGAATTATATCAGGTTTCCTGGGTTAAATTGTATTGTGCCGTGTTGCTCTTAGTCAGAATTTGACCAACAGTCAGTTCTGGAATATTAATTTTTTTTGAGTTTTATGTCCATGTGATTCTCTGAACCTACTGTTTGAAGTAGTGAGAATCCTCAAAATTAAAGGCTTCAAAATTAATGGGAAGTTGCTCTTCCCATGTTACACTTCCTTGTCACTATGTTTTGCGGAGAAAAGAAGAAAACTCCACAACTTTGTGAAAGTTGTAAAGCTTGGTATGTTTATTACAGCACTGGACACATGCGGAGATTGCTCTCCTCAAAAAAAAGCATGCGTACCTCTGAGAACTTCAGGTCTCTTTTTATCTCTCTCTCAAATACATATGCATACAGTTTCACAATAGGTTCATACATATTCATTTTTATGGGTTTCATGTGACATTTACCACTAGTTCCTTTTTATCAGAAAGAATTCCGAGGTCAGGCTGACTTGCCTTTACTGCAGTCCCTGTCACTCTCTATCATTTTCTGTCTTTCCCTGAAGTAACTTCCCTGAGCTTAGGCCTTGCAGTCTGGCTAAATAACTATGGTTTCTAACCACAGACTCAACTCAAAAATGTACATTTCACCTAAATTAAAATGGATTTCTATCCTGGAAATTTTTCACTTTGCCTCAACTAGAGTTTTTTAAACGAGCGTGGCTTCGAGCTGAACGGTGACCTTCCCCCAAAATCACTCCAAATGCTTTTAAAGCACTGTTCACATGGGGAGGATGGAAGATCACACATGCATAGGTTAGTGAGGAGCCATGAGCCCTGCTGATGCCTCCTGCCCACTGTGCTGCAGTGTTTTGGGACAATCCAAAATAACCTTCTGCCATGATCACCGTGGCTTCCCCTCCCACCACAGCTCTCTACACCCACAGCTTATTCCAGAGTTTAAAGGTCAAACAGAAAAAATTGCAGCATGAAGACATGAATAATTTGTTTCAGTAATTTAGCAGCATGGGTTTGTTGTGATTATTGCTACAAACTCCTTTCGTATTTACAACTGTGATCCTTTTAACATCTGAATAATTTATATCCAGTGATCAGTGATGCATGTGGCAGAGAATCATGAAAATTAGCTCCTCTAGTGCTCCCTGACTCTAAGAGGACATATTTTCCCAGCCAATTGTATTGTTTCTCTGTTGTTTACATTTTGGATACAGAGAAGCACCATGCTAAGAGGTTCTGAATGGGAGCCACAAGATGATCTGCACTTAAGATGTAGCCATACAGAAACACCCATTAGACATGCCAATAAATTTCACCTTCCCCACAAGAATCCAGTGAGGATCAAGAAGATGGGAATAATTGTATTTTTCACCAATTCACACTGTGCTGCAATTTAAAATGAAAACCAAACAACTCCAAAGTATACACTTCTCTCTCCAGCACTTTACAGAATAAACTGAACAAAGAGAAGGAGCTGCGGAAAAAAAAGTTACACATTGTGACACTTGCTTTAAGCGTATGCAGACCTTCTGGGCAACAGGGATCCTGAAGGACACTGAGGGAAATCCTGTAACCTCAAAGACCCAGAATAGGAGGTGTTCCACAAATACTGAAGACAGATGAGAGATCAGTAGCACTAAAGCTGAAAAAATATGGAAAATGTGGGAAGGAAACTTTTATTTTGGGGCTTTAAAGCCTGGGGCAAGCACCAAAGCTGTAGCTTCCAGTAGCCATCCCATGGGCTGAGATCCTACTACAAACACTCCTGGGCAGAGATAACTGTGCCCAACACCTCAACAAGACAAATCAGCATGACAAATACAGATAAGACAACATGAGGCATGCCTGACAGGAAAGTTGTGTAGGAAAGTTGATCTACCAAAAAAGGGGCTGATAGAATCAAGGTGCAGCCGTGGCAAGTGAGGCTGGAAGGGAACTTCCCTTAAGAGATGGCAATATCTGGAACAAGTTTGGAAGTCACAGGCTTAAGGGGCTCATCAAGCACATCTGTTCCAGCCTGGAGCTGCAGTTCCACCAAACAGCTCAAACACAGAGTGTCCACTGCATTGCAGTTCAGCTCCAGCAAGATCCCTGCCTTCAAGGCACCATTCTTCCCAAGAATATTTCTGGGATACACATTCTCTGAACCTCAGAAAAAGGAAAACAATTCTTATCATTAGCTGTGCCTATGTTTGTGCAAAAGTAGAATGCAATATGGAGATTGTTAACCCACAGTGATCTTGTTTTGTTTCCTTGGCCTGTCAGGGCCAAGTGTGTAGCCCCACATTTCTCTTCACAGAGAAAAGCAAGGCGCAATCTTCCCAAGAATATTCTTATGTGCTGTGCCTGTGTTTGTGCCAGAGCAGAATGCAATGTGGAGATTGTTTACCCACAGTGATGGGGTTTTGTTTCCTTGGCCTGTCAGGGCCAGGTGTGTGTGTGTGTGTGTGTGTGCGTGTCAGGGCTGTTGGGTGACAATCATGAGATTCTGTGCAGTGTGTGCAGGGCTGAGTGCTTGGCAGGTTCAGTTTTAGATGGATAGAATAATATAGTATAATAAAGTAATTATTAGCCTTCTGTTATCAATGGAGTCAGATGTATCATTCTCTCCCCTTCTCAGGGCCCTCACAGCGTTGCTGTACTCCTGCAGGCAAAGTGCCTCAGACAAAGCAGAATTTCCCAAGATCCATCAAGGTGTTTAAAAAAGAAGAAAAAAAGGCCGATAAAAAAATCCCAGGTCTGCTTCCCTGCCTACCCACAACAAACACAAGCACAAAATTTATGAATCCCCCCACTTCAGCAAAAAGGCTGCACAATTCTAGAAGTTACTTGCCTACTGAGCACTGGCTTGCTCTGTAACAGCAATGCGCAATTTGATTTTAAATTGCAGCAATGCATTTCTGAGGTGCTCTCAAAAATTTCTTACACAGAGATAATCAAGGAAGCATTAAGGTATGAGCCTGCTGCATCTGCAAAGCATGAGAGATTTAGCACATGGAAAAAATGAAAATCAGATTAAGAGGCTTATGCTTAACAGATGAAAATCAGGAAAAAATATGCTGATTGTACACATTCTCCAATATAACAAATAGAAGACCAAAATACAAAATGTGTGGCCCAACAGCTGCATTACTTTGAGCAGCCAGAGCCAAAACTTATAGAATATTCCTTTTGCTGATTGGAATCTGTAAGACACTTCAACATCTGTTAGAACAAGATGTTTGTTTACCACATTCCCCTACGAAATGGAGTGATGTTTCTTACCTAATGTACTGAAGAATTTTTAGATGAAAGAGGGATGTTTATGAGATCCATGCAGGGTGTAATTGAAAGAATATTTCTGGATAAAAATACCATATGTTTTGTATTTCCATCCAACCTATAAATATCTCTCTAATACTTTGGGCCCATAAATACCGTGATTGGGAAGAGTTTTATGCATTTGCTTAAGTCTTTTATTACTTTCAATTATCAGTTTGCTAACTGCATCTCATTTCCCTCCTGCTACATCACCGCATTCCCAGGGATTAATTCAGAGATGTCAATAACGTCACTGGGATGGGCACAGAGCTGAACAGTTGGAACAACCTGGCCTGCACAGGGCACACACAGCAATTCCTCCCCCACCACAAATGCTCTCTACAGTTTGTGACCTGCAAGATTTATTTGCTGCCCTGGTTGCAGGGTATGATGGGGAAAACCTTAAAAATGCAAACCTCCAGCAAGTCCCAGCTGCAGAGCTCTGTAATGTAATTCTTCCTGCACAGCACATTAGCAGGAACAGTGGAATGTGAGCATGGAGAAAGAAATCTAAGCTCCTAGAGAGACAGAAATTACAATACGTTACTCCTGACCACATAAGAAATTCTTACTCTCTTTATAAAAAAACTAATAAATTAAAAAACATCATTGTTTTCTAAATCCTACCACTGAAAGAATCCTTTCAGGGAAAACTGCCAGTATTTTAGGGAAAGATGCCATTTTCACCCTTTTTTTTTTTCCACTGTATTTTGGTAGTATGAGAGCACTGTTTGCCCTTGTTTCAAGAAAAACTATTTTATTATCAGTCTTGCTAAAATCTGATTTCTGCACTACTTTTCTACTCCCTCAGAAATATATTCTCCTAAGAAAAATTAACCTTTGCTTATTTCACTTTCAGCTTAACTTACACAATGTTTTTATTCCTCTGATGTTTCATGTAAAATAAAAATAAATAGAGAAGGTCTCTGCATGGTTAATACAAGCCTTGCAATTCCATGTGCACTGCTCTGTGGTGCCAATAACATTATTCAGAAGCATGAAGATTAAAACAGAGTTTAAAAGTTGAAGAATTCAACAATATGCATCCACCAGCACAGAAGCTGGTGAAGTCACCTGGAAGAACACACAGTTTTTCCACTGAAATTTTTCAGTGTCACTGCAATTCCAGATTACAGTGCTTGGAGTGTTTGGAGTGTTTGGGGTTCCATGGGTCTCCATTTTGCACACAGGTCACCCTGTGCCCTTTTCACCTTCACCAGGTCAATGACAAAAGAATTCTGTGGCACTCCAGCATCTGAGAGCTTTGAGGGACATCCCCCTCCACCAGTCAGGAACACAATATGTTGTACTCAACCATGATCAGACTTACACAGCTTTCTTTAAGCTAGAAAAAAGGGGGGAAAAAAGGAGGAAAATATTATCTCTGGAATTGGAGACTAAAATCAAATTCTGCGGCCAGATTCAATGTCAAGTAAGGAATTTAAATAGGATTTGTTGTTTAATAACAAAGTTTTCTGTGTCTCACAGTATCAGTTTAAGTCATCAGAAACTGAACACTAAATACACAAGTTCATTTCCCAGACAGTGCAAAACAAATGCAATTTTTTAATTTTTTTACTTTTTCCAGTACTGCATTCATTTCTGGTTAATAGGACTACAAGAGAGATAAAACAATTTATACATGTGTGTGTTCCTGATATAACAGTTTTTCAACAACTACTTGTTTAAGACAAGTGCTACCACCATTTTTTAGGCAAAACAGCAGCTTGTAAGTAGCTCCCAATTTCCTGCTGACCACGGTATTTCCACCTCACCATTTTAATTATTTATCAAGTGTTTAGGCCCCATTGGAGCAGAGCTCCCATGAGTTTTGTAGGGTGATGATGCCAGTCACCAGCAACAACCTGTATCCTGGCCTGGGGTGTTCTCTCTCTGGAGTCCACAGGACCTATCAGATCAGACAAATGTCAGCAGACTGCTTTGGAAAGTACACATAAGGAAGAAATAACATCTGCTTTAGGGCAGAGTTCTGCTCACCGATTTCCAAGTGATTTACAATTACCGCAGGGAAAGCCCTTTGGAATAGTGATTTTTCCATGGCAGTCAAAAATTCCTATGGAAAAAATAAAAATTAAAAAAAAAAAGAAAACAAACCAAAAAGAACCCCACAAAAACCAAACCAAACTACAAAAAAAAAACCAAACAAAAAACAAACAAACAAACAAACAAATAAACACATCCAAAAAAAAAAAAAAAAAAACCAGAAAAAGACTGATTAAAGGGACCTAATGTAGTGATGTAGTGCATCAGAATTCAACCAAGAGCCCAAGAGCTCACTGGGACATGGCAGCAGCTGAGTTCCTGTGTCTTCACAGTTCCTGGGGATGAGGAGATCCACAAGGTCTGGGAAAGCCTGCCATGACCAGAGCAGTGTGAGATAATCCCCCAGCAGGGCAGAGCTGCAGCCAGGAGCCCAAATCCCCTGGTCTGTGTCAGGCACACCTGCAGCACAAAGCAGGCAGGGCAGAGAGCACAGGGCTGGTCAGAGAGCACAGGGCAGGGCAGAGAGCACAGGGCAGAGAGCACAGGGCTGGTCAGAGAGCACAGGGCAGGTCAGAGTGCACAGGGCTGGTCAGAGAGCACAGGGCTGGTCAGAGCCAGGCAGGGCAGAGTGCACAGGGCTGGTCAGAGAGCACAGGGCTGGTCAGAGAGCACAGGGCAGAGAGCACAGGGCTGGTCAGAGAGCACAGGGCAGGCCAGAGAGCACAGGGCAGAGAGCACAGGGCTGGTCAGAGAGCACAGGGCTGGTCAGAGAGCACAGGGCAGAGAGCACAGGGCTGGTCAGAGAGCACAGGGCTGGTCAGACAGCCAGGTCAGAGTGCACAGGGCTGGTCAGAGTGCACAGGGCTGGTCAGAGAGCCAGGCCAGAGAGCACAGGGCAGGCCAGAGAGCACAGGGCAGAGAGCACAGGGCTGGTCAGAGAGCACAGGGCAGGCCAGAGAGCACAGGGCAGAGAGCACAGGGCTGGTCAGAGAGCACAGGGCTGGTCAGAGCCAGGCAGGGCAGAGTGCCCAGGGCTGGTCAGAGAGCACAGGGCAGGGCAGAGCCAGGCCAGAGAGCACAGGGCTGGTCAGAGCCAGGCAGGGCAGAGTGCACAGGGCTGGTCAGAGAGCACAGGGCTGGTCAGAGCCAGGCAGGGCAGAGTGCCCAGGGCTGGTCAGAGAGCACAGGGCTGGTCAGAGCCAGGCAGGGCAGAGTGCACAGGGCTGGTCAGAGAGCACAGGGCTGGTCAGAGCCAGGCAGGGCAGAGTGCACAGGGCTGGTCAGAGAGCACAGGGCTGGTCAGAGCCAGGCAGGGCAGAGTGCCCAGGGCTGTGCTCTGTGCTGTCGGAGCCAAGCTGGGATGCTGCAGGCCCAGGACTGGCTCAATGGGAAAACTCCAGGAGACCAAAGTCGGCACGGATGGCTGGACAGGCTCTGCACAGCCCTTGGCCTCAAATGTGCTGCTTCTCTTGGACTCTTTGCACAGGCTGCAGACATTCCTGCAGCAGCAGAGCAATGGCTTTCCCCATTCTCTGGCTGCTCACTTCCTGTGCCCACTGCAGCAACACCACCTGGAGATG
Organism: Ammospiza caudacuta; assembly: GCF_027887145.1. Taxonomy (NCBI): domain Eukaryota; kingdom Metazoa; phylum Chordata; class Aves; order Passeriformes; family Passerellidae; genus Ammospiza; species Ammospiza caudacuta. Next base: position 2,679,292 of record NC_080603.1, on the reverse strand, counting down.
ATTGCTCTGACAGCAATGAATGGCATCAGCACAGAGACACTCCCCAAATGAGGTGTTCCAGACATTTTCCCAGAGGTCTGGACACAACTGCAGAGTTGTGAGCACCACAAGTGACAGCTCTGGAGCCTCACAAATGGATTTTGGGAACCACCAACACCAGCTAGACACGTTCTGGCCATGTGTGCAGCAGCTGTCCTGGCTGAACAGCATTCCACTCAACACCTCCCTGCACAAGCTTGCATACAGGCTAAAACTAGCAGGATCTCCTCAATTTACAGACAATTATGAAGAGAAAATGTGTCCTGAACACCTACAGCTAGGCAGAGCTCACACAAAGGGCAAAGTCTAAGGCAGCTCTGAGCCACTGATCTGATTTCCTGTAATTTGGTTTCCCAGACATAACATTAAAGAACAGTTTTACACTGTGTCATATAAAGCCAAACTCAAGGGATTAGTCTTTTGAAGTGGGCTGTTCCAGTGCAGTATTTCTCTCAATGTTAGACCTACTTTATGTTACTCCTCTGCCCTATTTTCTTTGGGCATATGTTCCATGCATTTTTCCCCATCAGTTGCTGTAAGTCAGAGCTTTAGGACAGCCTGAGCTTTGGGACAGCACTGCTGGCTTAGTCTGACTAGTTAGCATTGGTGTTCTACCACGAATCTAGGGCAGAACTAGCTAGGCTGAAAATGAATTGTAGAGTACTTAAATATTAACTCCCAAAAGTAGTTTGGAGGAGGAGGAGGACTCATTGGGAAGGCTTTAGATTGCCAACCGAAAAATCTGGGCATTTGGAACTCAGAACAAGGAGCCTCCATGTACAGCATCCATTCAGGAAAGAGTTTTTCAGTGCTGCTTGCCAGGAGAGTGGATAGAACACTTCCCATGCCTTGTTTTATTAAGAGGATTGATTTACTGAGAGTGCTTGGCATGGTGTGGTTACAGCCCACTGGAATAGTTACCCCTTCATCTGAACTGACTCCCTCACATCCCTCCTTAGAAATAACACTGGAGGGGAGCCAAGCAGGAAATAGCAATTCTGGATCTGCCAAAACATCATTTCATTCAATGGGATATTGAGAAAAACCACTTGTGTTGTTTTCCTTGCTTGAAGTCACCCAGCTCAAACACTTTTATACCCTTGGAAACTGGTGCAGACTGCCAGCAGCAGAAGAATGGCTGTCCCCAGACACACTCTTTGTGCTAAATCCAAAGTGCACACATTTTTCAGACCATTATTTCTATTCATCACCTTGCCAAACTTGGCAAAACGACTCAGTGTTGCAATTGCCTTGGATGTGCCCTAGTGCCCATTTTTGTCACGTTCTTCCCTTTCTAGGTCCAACACAAGCCTTAGAGAATTCCTAACCAAACTCTAGGAACAAAGATTACTATCAAGCGCCTCCTAAATTACAATTTTTACAGGTTTCCAGTTGCACGAAAGCATTTTGCTAGAAATCTTTTACAGGTTATTTGGGGTTTAAGGTGATACCAAGAAATGGTTATAAATGTAACCAAGAAATATATAAATATAACCAAGAAATGGTTATAAATACAACTAAGAAATATTTAATATAACCAAGAAATGGTTATAAATGTCAGCATTCTTCTTACTCTGTGGATGGAAACACAGCTCCATGTGCTTCAAACCAGCAGAAGGATGTCAGTAAATGTGGGCTTTGGGGTTTTGTCACATCTGTCATGTGTGTGCTCCAGGGGAGTGAATCCCATTTTTGTCTGCTGATCCATTGGGCCAGGTTAATAATCTGGAAGAAGCTTGTTCAGGTAAAAAAGTCACGATAAAGATCCAACTCTAATCGTTATTTTCTGCAATTAGACTGCAGGTGAAGAAGGCTTGGAAAATTCTGAGGCCTGAGATAGAAAAGTGGGGTTGAGGATTGTTTTGAATCCATGTTGGACAGCAATTGTGGCTTCAGTGAGCATAGCTTCAAAAAGTTCCCCTTTGTTAGCAGTTGTTATGGAAGTTAAAAAAGCACTACAGCTTCCAAGTACTTCACTGAGTCCCATGCAAGAGTTTTGCAGAACCAATTTACTGTGGTAAAGAGCTTGATGAAATTACTCTTAATAGGTGAAAAAAATTGAGCTTAAAACTTAAAACATAAAATTAATTTAGAATTTCTGCTTCTCTACTTTTTGTCTACAAGATGCTTTGTGGCAGCAGAGAGGATTTTTTAATAGAATTTATTTTCCTTCCAACTATTATCCTGGAATGACAGTCAGTTGTACTCTATATCATACTAATTACTCTATCATACTAATTATCATACTAATTACACTGAGAGCACAATGGCCAATAGGTGGGCAGGAAGGTAAAAGCAGCAGAAGTTCTGCAACTGTTTGAAAAAAATTGCTTTCCATAACTGCAGTGCTGTAAGGAAAAAAGGAAGCTCATCTACTCCCGTATAAATCAGGGGCTCCTCATTCAGCCTTTTCTAGAGCAGTGAAATGTTACTTTTTAATGGCCAATACCTTTTCCTGCCTCTAGTGAAGATCCTGTTCCAGTACTGAATATAAATCTTGGATGGCATATGAGAGACAGTACCTGACTCAGCTTATGCTGTAAAAATTTGGATCAACTGAGAAGTGAATCTTAATATTAAATTTATAATTTTAATTTTATAAATTAAATTTTAATTAATTTTAAATTTTAATTTTATAAATTTATAATCTTAATTTTATTATCTTAAGACTCTTACTAATTTTAATCTCCCTTGAAGATTGCAATGCAATGCCTGAGAAATAATGAGGTGAATGAAGAGAAAACTTGAAATATAAAAGTCAGAGAACAGACAAATGAAAGTTCCACCCTGAAAATAAAACTCAGCCACACAGAAGCACTGAGCAAGGAAATGAGTGAGGGTTTGATTGCCAGTCCTTACAATAACTTGAAGTCCTGTATGAAGTGCAGTACCAAAATTGAGCGTGACCATGTCACGTTCTTCCCTTTCTAGGTCCAACACAAGCCTTAGAGAATTCCTAAACAAACTCTAGGAAAAAAGATTAGTATCAAGTACCTTCTAAATTACTTTTTTTACAGCTTTCCAGGTGCATGAAAGCATTTTGCTAGAACTCTTTTACAGGTTATTTGGGGTTTAAGGTGAAACCAATAAATGTTTATAAATGTAAGCAAGAAATATATAAAAATAACCAAGAAATGGTTATAAATGCAACCAAGAAATATTTAAATATGACCTATAAATATATAAATATAACCAATAAATGGTTATATTTATATAGGAACAAAGATTAGCATCAAGCACCTCCTAAATTACATTTTTTACAGGTTTCCAGTTGCATGAAAGCATTTTCCTAGAACTCTTTTACAGGTTATTTGGGGGTTAAGGTGATACCAAGAAATGGTTATAAATGTAACCAAGAAATATATAAATACAACCAAGAAATGGTTACAAATGAAGCCAAGAAATATATAAATATAACCAAGAAATGGTTATAAATGCAACCAAGAAATATATAAATATAACCAATAAATATTTAATATAACCAAGAAATGGTTATAAATGTCAGCATTCTTCTTACTCTATAGATGGAAACACAGCTCCATGTGCTTCAAACCAACTGAAGGATGTCAGTAAATGTGGGGTTTGGGGTTTTTTCACATTTATCACGTGGGTGTTCCAGGGGAGTGAAGCCCTGTATCAACACCACAGTGATTGATGTAGTGGAACATGAAGAGCTGAGGATGTTTGCCTTGCTTTGCAACACACCAATGTATCTAAAAACAATATTTAACTTCCTAAGCAGCTGGCTGGGGTGCAAAGGAGAAGAGTTTCTCTTTTCTTGGATGACACTGTACCTCCCACATCAATGATTCATTCCTCTTAGCCTTGGGAGAAGCAGCTTTCTTTCCTGGCTTATAAACACATTTGTGGAGTATCTGGCAGCTCTGGTGGTTTCTGCTCAGAATCCCTTCCCTTATGCTGCTTCCCCCTCAATTCAAACAGGCTCTGATAAATTTCAGTAGACAGCCATAAATAATTTTATTATTGTTGATAATTTCGTTGGAGGGAAAAAAAAAATCAATCTTAAAAGGTTTGTGAAGAGGTCACACATTTAAACTGCATCTGTTCAAGAGCTAAATATGTTTCCTGTGATTCCCACATTTACTGCCAGTCCAGGAATTCACTGCTACAAACATCTCCCTAATGTCCATGAAAAAAACTCAGTCACAAGATTTTCACCACAAATTACAGGAAAGTAGGATTTTTAAGCTCTATTTCTGGAAATTCAAATGCTAGACTGAAAGTGTTTCTTAATGGCATATTTACATGCTTGATGCTAAAATCAGAACTAGCCCAAATGTCTACATTTTTAATGAAAAAACATGATTGACCCAGTTTTTAATTACACAATCTGGTTAAAACCTTCGTGCTTTTCAAAGAATATTGTGTGTTCTAAACTTATTTCTATAAATTCACATCCAGTTTGGTTTGTTATTTTTTCTCTCCTTTTTTGACGTCTTTCTTCCCACTGTTTTCCTGCACAAGGAACTGGATGATGTGATAAATGCAAACACCTGAACAGAATTTCAATCTGAAATTCACTTCTAAAGTTTTATCAAAGATTTTCGAAAAAAAACTTTTCCTAACTAATTTTATAAGTTAATTTAAAAATTTTCTTCCCTATATATTTATATACATACACACACATGCTATACCTAGTAAAGAACAATAAATATACTCTCATCCTGATGATCTGAATAATTGAAAGATTTCCACTCTGTACCTATCAGTTAATTTGCTCTGAAGGAAATTTCTCATGTTAAAGAGCTTTGCAGAGGTGACTTCAAGGTTCTGCTTTGTTTTGGATGACACCCTTACCTTTCTCTGCAAAAAGCAGCATTAACACCAACGACAGCAATACAAATGGCACAGGTTTTCCTTGAACCATATAAAGGGAGTATCTGGAGAAGCTGATAAAGGCACAAATTGCACTATCAGGGACTAGATTTCAGCAGCTTTAAGAGGCCTCATTTCTACCTTCTTCATAGGAAGCAATATTTTTCAAATGCTAAAGCCTCTTTTGACAGGTTCAGCTTTGTCACAGGTTGGTTGGTAGTCACAGCATTTTCAGCCTATAAAAAACTGATCCAGAGTACAGGGCCTGTAGAGAGTTGGCTGAAATTACCTCAAACTGATTTCATCAGGCAGGACACTAAAAGATTACGACTGAAAGAGGAAAAATCAGAAACAGGGACCAGCAGAAAACAATGAGATAGTTCTCCTAGGAAAGCAATTTCAACAAGAGATTATAATTCCTGAGAGATAGGGATTGCAAAGTGCAGGTGTCTTTCCAGGTCCCTCAGGATTAACAGCATTATTAGAAGGAACAGTCACTCTGTAATGATAGATTAGATTCTCACCTTAGTACTGTCAACATTAAGATAAGTGTGCTTTGCTTCCAAGCCAACTGAAATGACAGGCTCTGTGTATCCCTAATCAAACTCAGCTCCAGCCCTGATCTTGGTGAGGTGAGGATGCTCTGCTTGCTGTTCAACCCCTGCACTACATTTAGTCCTAAACAGACTCATGGAAGTACTGCAAGCCTGCTGTTCTGAGAGAACAAACCCATCTGAACAGGACAGATCCTGCCTCAAGTGGCATTTACAGCCAACCTTTACACACCTACAGCACACAGGCAGGAAGCAAAGCCAAACACATGGTGCAAACATGCACTTTGAATGTTTCATTTGTACAGCTTTGGTGTTCCTGCCCCAGATGCCAGTGTCAGGAGGCAATTTGGAGCACATGGCTGAGCAGGAAGTGCAGCCCATACTGACAGAGATGCTGCTTGCAGTCTCATGATGTTCCAGAGGGTGGAGGAGGTTTTACAGCCACTTCTGGGAGCCAGAGAGAAGTTTGGTAAGAGGATCCAAGTTTACCCCTGAAAGAATTCTCTACCAAGGTCATTGACATGGAAACCAAGAAAGAGAGAAGGATAAATAAGAGAAACCTGCAACTGCCTGTTCCAAGGAGCACTTTGTTTGTCTCTCCTGACCAATGAGTAAAGTGTAAATTTATGAGTTTTGTAAGAATGTATAAAAAGCATGCATGCTAGAATAAAAACAGTTTGATGCCTTCTGAAAATGGAGTTGCTCTGTATTATCTCCATCTCAACTATGACACTATAGTAGGAGTCCTAGTAAAATATATGTATTGTATGTGGCCTTGCCCCAATCCTAGTTGTTCTAAATGATCTGCAGCTGTGATGGCCTTAATTGGATGGCAGCTGTGGCTAATGAGGATAACTGGGATAAAAGGGGGTGGGCTGGCCTATCAGGGAGAGCTTTGGAGGAGCCCTGATGAAGAAGCAGGAGCAACACTGCTGTGAAGAGCTGCTGTGGGAAAACCAGCAAGGAGGTATGGGGTTCTAGAAATATGATAACAACAATATGAATTTAACAAGTGGTAACCCCGATGTGATAGAAGATAGGACAGCCAAGAGCTGTAGAAGAACATAGCCTTTGAGTTGAGGAGCTTTGACAGCCAGGAGCTGTGAGAATATGGCCTTTGAGCAAGGAGCTGTGTGTGTTGTAAATGGCCTTTGAGTCATGGGGAAATGTATGTATTGTACTTGAATATCTATATTGTATTTGAATATATGTAAGTAAAAGAAAAGGGGGAAATATAGTAGGAGTCCTAGTAAAATATATGTATTTTATAAGTGGCCTTGCCCCAATCCTCATTGTTCTAAATGGGCTGCAGCTGTGGTGTCCTTAATTGGGTGGCAGCTGTGGCCAATGAAGATAACTGGGATAAAAGGGGGTGGGTTGGCTGGTCAGGGAGAGCCTTGGAGGAGCCCCGATGAAGAAGCAGGAGCAACACTGCTGTGAAGAGCTGCTTGTAAGAAAATCACCCAGAAGGTACAGGACTCTAGAAATATGATAACAACAATATGAATACAATATGACACCAGAGCAGAGGAAAATAGGGGGAGCCATTTCTAGAGCATGGAGGTAAAACACAGAGGAGCCACATCCAATCATCACCAGCAGAGCTGGCTAACTGGTGAGATCCCAGCTGACTGGAGGGTCCAAATGTGATGCCCCCCTACAAGAAGTGTGGGAAGGACAATCCCAGGAACTTCAGGCCTGTCAGTCTGATGTTGGTGCAGATCACTTCGGGTGCCATCAGACAGCACCTGCAGGACAACAAGGGGATCAGGCCCACACAGAAAGGATTAATGATGGGCAGGTTGGGCTTGAGCAGCCTAATCTCCTCCTCTGAGAGGAAGATGCACTAAATGGACAAGGGAAAGGCTGTGGATATTGCCCTGGAGTTCAGCAGTACCTTTGATAGTGACTCCCACAGCATCCTCCTGGAAAAGCTGGCAGCCTTTGGCCTGGACAGCAGCACTTCTGCTGGTTAAACCTGGCAGGACGGCAGAGCCCAGAGGGGTATGGTGACACCCAGCTGGGGCTGGTCACAAGGGAGGCTCCCCAGAGCTCACTGTTGGGGTCAGCTGTGTGAAAACTCTTTATCCACGATGCAGACAGGATCCAGCCGTCAGTCAGGGTGCAGATGACTCCAAGCTGGCTCAGTGTCCATCTCTGGAGGGCAGGACAGCCCTGCAGAGGGATTTGCACAGCCTGGACCCAGCCCAATGGCATGCAGTTCAATAGGCTGCAGTGCCAGGGGCTGCCCTTGGGTCACAACAAACCTCTGCAGAGCTACAGCTGGGGCCAGAGTGGCTTTTCCAACCGAAACAATTCCATAATTGTCCTTCCTTTATCTGGAAATCTTCTCAGCTGCTGGAAAAACTATAGAGCCAAAGCTGTGTCATGGCATGGTCTGCTTTGACTTGCTAAATTTTAAATACAAATACATTTAAACTATTTGCTGCAATCATGAAGGATTTCCCTGTCCTGACAGTTGCTTGCTATGATTCAAATGACCATTTATCTTCTGCTGTTCTTGGGGTTGTGGGGTTTTTTAATTGCATGTCATGTGCTTTACTGGAGCCACATCCCAAAGAAAAAAAGTCTCTTTTTGGTTTTGCCACCTTTGCACAGGCAGTGTTTGAGGTGTAATGCAATGGGGTTTGCTGGGATGGAGTTGACATCCAGTAAAGGATTGGTTGAATTGGACATGCAACTTAACAATGAATGGAAATCAAAACAGTCACAGCTGGGTTTCAGTTCATGCCTCATTCAGCACTAGTCAAGCACAAACTGCAGTAGGTTTTTGTGCAGGCCATAAAAAATTCAGAAGATTTTTGTACTGTGACCTCATCATGCTGAATTTTTAATATTTATAGGCAAACTTTAGGTAAACAATAATAGAAGACACTTAAATTTTCTATGACTGTTCACAAATAGAAGTTTTTACCACCACAGTGATATGTTTCTGAAAAATTAATGTATTTGTGGCTAAAGTAACCTTGAATTGAATATATTTATCGATATTATGGTTGCAAGATGGTGATGCACTTCATTTAAAACATTAAAAGCTGAATTATTGGTCTTGGAAAATATTGCATTTTAGGTTTCCAGTTTTAATATTTCCATTTGCCTTTATGCTATAGAAGAGCAAAAGGACTCCTCTGGCTTTCTACAAAGGGTGCTCACTGTGACCAAATATAATGGTTAAATAAACAGTAGCTCTTATTTTAAATATTTGACTTAAACTTTCTGATTTCCAAGATCCAAAAAGACATACCATCGCTGGCCTGGATATAATATACCTAATTTTTCTGTTTTCACCATGTTAAAGTCATAGCATCTCCCAATTTTCAGGTTCAAGGACATAAGGTTTTCACCTGCACTGGAAATATCAGTGCTGCAATATTTTTCCATTCAACAGATTATAAAGTTTCTAAGATTAACTACTGGCACTCATAATAAACTTTGTTATCAGTGTATGACAAATTAAACTTTTAAATTAAATAATTTGCAATTAAATCACCTCAAGTTTTTCTGCAGAACAGAGGAAGCTGTTGAGATATTCAGGCATCACCAGAATTCACCTCTTTGCAGTTGTCTCCTGGTACTAGAGAATGAATCCTGCCTTTTGGATAGGCAGCTTTCTAGAATACAAAGTTTTGCACTGCCCATTAAACAGGAGGCTGCATTATAAAAAGCACTTTTTCAATCCACATCAAGCAGAAAAAGAAATTGTTTCAGGCTGTAATTATTCCCTAGCATCTTCAAGAAAAAAATGTGAAAAGCTGCTCAAAACTCTCAGTTTGCATCTATTTCTCCCTCCTACCATCTGGGGTGGCAGAGGGTGCCTGATGCAAGGCTCCAATCAGGTTCTCTGTGCTCATTTCAGCTCGCTTTGAATCGTGCTCTAAAGGAGGGATGGTACTTGCCTTTGGAAAGCACTCAGTCACAGTGATGCCTTGTTGGGCTGCCTATACACGGAGGCCAGGCAGAATTAAGGCAATAAAAGCAGTTCTATTTATTGAAGGGCCTTCAGGTACATTCAGGGCAGATGAAACCCCCCAGGGGCTACACCCAAAATGGACCATGGCTCACAGGTTTGCACACTTTTATAAGTTTGGACCATTTGCATATTGGGGGTTCATCTGCCAATTACAGCTTCAGGTAATGAAGCCATGTACCCTAAGTTTGCTCCCCCAATTCATTTTTTTTTCATCTCTGGGGCCTGAGGCAGTGAGGTGTCCTTGATTGCCAGGCCTGGAGAGGAATTGTTGTGCCTGCCCAAAATGGGAAAGCAGCAGCTCACACTGTGTGTGGAGTTTGGAGTTAGACACTAAAGAGCTGCGGGATTACAAATACATGGAAAATATAAAAGCTAAAATCCAAAGGCATCAACAATACCCTACAAAGATGTTTCAGCAGCAATCTAAGAGCTGCATGGTGGACTGGCTGTCAGCTCTCACAAAACTTACCAAACGACAAAACAGGAGTTTTGCTGCGAAGAGGATGAGGAGAGGTTTCTAAATCTTAAATTACACTTGTCTTGTAAGTAAATAACAACAGACTGTTGGTGCACAAGCAGCTGGGGAACTCATCAGCTCTTCAGGAGCTCTGACCTGCGAGGCGTGTGCATCTGGTAGGGAAGCTGATACTCAGTTTAAATCCCAAAATGATCTCCTACTGTAGTAAATATTTACTTACTTCTGAGTGCTCTACTGCAGGTTTAATTTGGAGCACACTTTACCTGAGAAATTCAGTCTGCAGTCACCTCACCTTTTATATTATATATTATTTAATATATATTATATTTATATACCCTTTTATATTGATGATGTGAGTTTGCCTTGCATATGTTGCTATTAAATCTATGCTTGTTGCTATAATCTGACAAACTCTGGATTTAATGGAGCACCTCATATCAAGCTAGGCTAGGCCAGAACCAGAACTTTGAAGCACACAGCTGATTTCAGGCACTAAGCACAATTCAGACATTGCTTCTTCAGCTCATTCTCAGGCTCTTCTTGGTGTAGGAGTGTGCTTTTTGTTGACAGAGTGACAAAACTATCTTTTGTCTCTTTAAAAGGAAAGAAGCTCAGAAGTTTCTTTCTTTGATTAAGTGAAAAACACCTCATAGGATTTGGGGGACTTTACCTCACATTTAAGGATAGGTAACTGAATAGAAGCCAAAAAGCCTTGCTTAGGCAATTTAGTAAAAAAAGAAGAGAATAAAGCAAGTAATTGTTTCTGTAAAGTGTTTTACTAGGAGCAAGATCATTTAGCTTCTAGCTTGGATTTTTTTGTTTGCTACTCTGCTTTTTATTAAACTTTTTTGTTTTCAACACTGCAACAGAAGCCATTTTGCTAATTTTTATGCTTCTAAAGGTAGCTGAGCTATCTTAGGTGTGTTGTAGGCCTCTGAGAGCTCATTAGACTTGGCTCGAGGAAGTTCCTATAGCATCTTGGAGGAGTCTGCAGTGAGTGGCACCCTGTGACCGTGGTCACGGGGGTTTTCAGGTGAAGAGAGAGACGAGAATGTTGACCTCATGATCACAAGACTTGATTTATTATTTTATTATATATATATATTACATTATGACTATACTAAAAGGAATAGAAAGAGAAGTTCTCAGAAGACTAGCTAAGCTAAGAATAGAAAAGAATGATAACAAAGATCTGTGTCTCGGCAGACAGCGAGAGCAGCTCTGCCATGAGCGGTCAGTAAATCCAAACATCCACATGAGACCCATCACAGATGCACCTGTTGCATTCCACAGCAGCAGATAACCATTGTTTACATTTGTCTCTGAGGCCACAGCTTCTCAGAAGGAAGGTAAATCCCAAGAAAGGATTTTTCACAAAAGATGTCTGCGACAGCACCCCAGTAATACATTGCACCCATAAATAGCATTATGCTTTCTTGGGTGTTATGGGTCTTGATTGCCACCTCGCTGCCACTGGACATATCTGCTACAGGCCAAGCCAAGTGTGCTGCAAGTGTTCATGGCTTACAAAGATATTTGCCTTGCACAGATCTGCAAAAATAACTCTCTCCTAAAGTCCTTTCAAGCTCCTCAGGCCCTCCATGTCTGTTAGCATGCTTAGCATGAGATTTTTCTGCTCCTAAAGCACTTTTGTCCCAGTATGTGAACACAGCATCTAAATCAAAGTACCGGTTCCTTGAGCTGTCTCAACCTTGTCCTGGCAAAAATTAGCTCCTGCTAGGCCACCCCATTCAGTCTTCTTTGGACAAGGAATTTAATTCAGTAGAGAGTTTTAGCATATTCATATTTGTGAATATAAATGCTCAATTGATGCCTGCTTGGATTGTCCTTTAGCTGCCTCCAAAAATGGAGTGTGACAAGGCTTCTGTCAGCTTACAGCTGATTGAGAACACAGAACTGTTCCTGGTAGTTGGCTTATAAAAAAAATCAGCATTCACAGTTTGCACAAGGATTTCATTAAGCATCACAGCAGGGTGATGAAGTTCAGGCAGCACAAAAGAAAGGAGCATCTCTCCTTGTGAACTAACTTTTTTGGCATCCTGGAGTCTGATTCACATATTAGGTATTTGAAACAAGATACCTTCAAATTGCTATTGGCACAATATCATGCAGCCATGTAAGGCTGAGAAGCAGAATTTTATTATTATAATACACTGAGAGTGATTTGCAGCTTGCAGGAATGGGCAGTCTGAGCACTGCCTTGCACTTTTTCTTGGCCATCGCCCTGAACAGAGGCTGACCTGGAGCACTCATAGCCCAGAAGTTTATTGTTGGCAGCCTTGCCCAGAAGGTCTCTCAAAGGAAGCACCATTATCATAACAGGTCAGCCAAAAAAAGGGTAAAAAACCCCATTTGCTTTAAAATGCTCTGAAGTCTCCTTATACAGTCAATTTCTCATAAAATACTTCCATTTTAGTAGGTGGTAATAGCTGTTTAAGGCTGAGTTGATTATATAATCAAAAATTCAATTCTGCTTGAACATTACCCAGAGAAAGCATTTGCTCTTATGCAAGATCTCAATATACCTCTAGAAGACAAAAGATTTTGACTTTAAATAGCTAATCCCTGTTCTTGTTATTTTATTTTGTGGTGTTATTTTCATACCAGTCATGTTATTACAAACACTGAAACACAAATGAATTTCCGCACAGCAGGTCTGCATTGTTTGTAGGGGTGGTAGGAAGTTCTCAGGCCATCAAGTGAGCTTGATATTAATCCCAGTTCATGCCACAAAGCTCTGTGACATGGGCTTCAAACACTTTGACAGACAGTACTCATTTTTGTAATTAAGCACAGTCTTGGTGCCCTCTTGCTTCAAGGCTGAAAACTTGAGTAAGCCAAATTTTTTTCATTACGCTGTATATCCTACAGCTCTTCCAACCTCCTATCAATTACTTCAATCGCTGATCTGCCACGTGTGATATTTGATGCCTGCGGCAGGCAAGGTAAATTTTACATGCACAGCACATCAATTTTTTTGTGCTTGGGGTTTAAAGCCCTACATAGAGTGGTGCAGTAGAAATGCTGTGCTTGCCTCTACAGAAAACTTGAGAAGCTGGAGTAGGTTGCTTTGTAAGGCAGCAGTTCATGAGATCATCATGGGGTCACCAAGCTGGAAGGGTTTAGGAGGGATGTGTAGCACCCCTTAGAAAGCAGGTAAATTAGTCCCTGTGCCAAACCCTAAAGTGTTTACATATAAGCCAAGGGATCCAAATTCCTACATTTTCTTTTCCAGAAAGGCATTTTCAACTGGCACTACCGGGGGAATGTTTGCTAGCTGGGTTCAAGACAAAGAGTAGACAGGTGGCTGTGGCAAATCCCCTGATGTGGCACCTCCAGCACACAAAGCCAGCATCTGACAGCACACCTGCTCCACACTGTGCTCCAAGAGCCACCCAGCTTCAGGTGAAATAGGCTGGAACAGCTGGAACTCCTGGGGTTTTGTGCACTTGAGGCAGTTTCCAAACCAGGATGAAAGTTCACTCGCGTTGGAATGCCTTAGCAAAAGCTGCCTTGGATTTAGCTCTGCAGGAAGGAGTTACTCATGGCATTAGTATCTTAATCTTTTCAGGTATAACATTATGTCCCTACATTTGCACTGACTTTTTCTGCTCAGTTGTGCCAGAAGCCCTGGAAACCAGACCTTTAGTGGAGCAGATAATTCCCTTGCATAATCCAGTATCCATCCCACTTCACACTCTGCAAGGCTGCTGTTCCACATGGCAACTCTGCTCAGCAATCAGCTGAGGAGAAAGGCAGCTGATGAATAATGGATGGCTGTTAGAGCTCCTGAGTAACAGTGCTGCTTAAGGGAGATAATAAATGTGCACTCCTGCACATCCTTTCAGATCCCGTGTGTTTAGCACTTTGTTCCATGCAGTTTTCTTAGCCCATAAATAGGTATTCAGGGGGAATGCATGGAATGGCAGGGGAGAGGGGGTGTCTTTCAGTCTGACAGTCACTTCATGTACCTGGAGGTCACTTGAGATGTCAGCTTTGAAGAAACCAACCGAAGCTCTTCCTTACCTTCAGAAAAGGGGAGGTACCACATTTTCTTCCCACATGAGAAGTAGTTGTAAGCCAGCTAGCTCAGGCTCCTCAACACAGCTCATTTTCAGAACTATAAATAATTTTCAGATTCAAGGATCCAACCAACAGGTCTTCTTTAATCTTTTAGCTTATTTAGAATGTGCTCAAAGTGACTTTCAATAGAGGGTTTAATATGGTTAACATGGATCAGTTTTGGTGTGTAGTGACCTTAATCACTTGCAGTCTTTTGAACATCAGACACATGCTACTTCTGAGGCTTGGAAAGCAACTGCTGCCCAGACCTGACATCTACCCTCATTTCCAGGCACTCTTCTTCATAGCTCACCTTGTCCATTATTCCTCTAAATCCACTTACATATTGCAAATCTCAATTTCCTATCTCTTCCTAACCTCCAATTTTCTCTGTGATGTATGCGTTTCTTCCTTCCCTCTAACAGTCCTTATCTCATCCCCTCCCAAGGCACATCAAGTTTTTCCTAATCTTCTATCATTACGCTCAGTCACATGTTTATTCTTTCCTAAAAACTCCTTCCAATGAAAGCAATATAACAGAGCTCAGTCTTCACACTGCCTCTCTGAAACACATCTGTTCCCATTTTGTTCTAATGATGTGTTTTCTATTAATTGGTTTGACATAGATTTGAAGGGGAAGAGCACGCCTGCCAGGAAAACAGTGATTTCTCTGGATAGTCAAATAATATAAATAATCAAATAACTTCCCAGAAAAAGCATTAATAATCACAAGCATATATAGCTGTGTTTAGGCATGGAAAAAAGAAATGGACAATTAAGGTTCCGAAACATGACTTTTTTTGTCTTGAAGCGTGTCCTTTCTTGAATGCAACCATTTGTTCTCAGATCAGCACTTCTGAACAAAAATTTGGGTTCCATCCCAACACGTATTTGTACACATTGTACTTGAAGCTCCTTTTAACACAAGCTCAGCAGTGAGCTGGGATCATGTAGCTGGTTCTGAGCAGCTAAGTAGAGTCCACTTTTTCAGGGAATATAACCTGGGAATAGAATGCAGCACTAAGGTACTAAGATGAAATCCAAGGCAAAGCTACTGCTGTTCAGAGATGCATCATATCTCACTGTCTGTGAAGCTGTTCTAGTTCAGAGTTTTTCTGTTTAAAATCCTGTTAGGGTCTTGAGTGTTTATTTGGCTTCAGCAACACTCTGCTCAAGAAAATCCAATCTCAGACTGTTGTTCTCCTTTTTTTGGTTTTAATCAGAAAAGGCAAGGCTGAAGTGTCTCCATTGCTCCCATAGTGCTTCATGAATTGCTGTGTATTTACAAAGGCTGACAAGAACACTGCACAGTCTATGAACTTAAAAGGGATTCAACAGCAATGACAGAAAAACCACTCAAATTCAGGTTTTGGGAAAGTTGCTTCACTTGCTAAAAAAGGCATTGTCCTCCATTTGCAAGTACCTTCTGACGCCTTGTGAAGGCTGACCTGGAACAGAGCCTGGACAGAGCTACACAATAAAGCAGGGATTTATTAAAAGGCCTCAATGGCTCCACCTTGGGCAGCACAAGAGCCCAGCCAGGGCTGCACCCAAGATGAACCAAAATGACCCCAAAATGCACAACTGGGCACAGGGTCTGTCACTGTGATCAGTTCTGCTCCATTTGCACCTTGCAGTTCATTGTCCCATTCCAGCTTTAGCCCAGGCAGTCCCACCCTGCTTGTTTTTCTCTCTCCAGCCCACGGGGTTTGTGCTCCTGGGCTGAGATTTGGATCATTTGTCCTTGGTGCCCAGCTGGAGCAGGAATTGTTTTGTCTCCCTGCTCTGTGCACAGGGCTCACCATCCCCTGATATGAACCCAGATCCACACACTAAAGCAGCACAGAATCTGAAAAATATAAAAGCTGAAACCTGAGGCATCACTTCCATAAATGTCTACTTACATCTTTGAGCAAAGACCCAGATACTCTGACAGTTTCCTTCTCCAAGTTCTCTTCAGCTCACACTGTCCAAGCCAGCCTCTGTCTCCCTTCCCCTCCTGACCCCATGGCTTGATGAGCCTGAGCTCTCCTGGCAGTGTTACAGGTTCAGCCTCACTGTGTTTGCTGCTCACAGATGATTTTCTCCACCCTGCAACAGGAACATGCTAGGAGTTTCAGAAAGTCAAGCCAGGCTCTCCCAGGCTCTGGTAGGACTCCAGAAGCAGCCTGGTAATTGAACAGAAGCCAGCCTGAGACTGCCATTTGTGCATGGAGTTTGTTTGTAGAAATCCTTCCCTGTACTGCCCTCCCAGAGAGCAGCCTTATTCATTTTGAGGTCTTCAGGGATGTCTATCAGGCAGAATGATCTACCTGGAAAATAACATTAGTGTTGGTGCAGACTCACTTGACAAGGAGTATCATTTTTAAGGTTATGGTTGGGTCCTCTTTGGAGTTAACTCCTCCCTGTGAGTAGGATCAGCCCTCACCTTCCCATGGATTACAAATAAATTGCTTTTTACAGGTCAGTGCAAGGTGTCCCACCACCACAGGTAAGCCTCACACTTAGATCCTCATGGGAGGATTCATTTTTCCAGCACGAGTAGGTTTCGCATTTGTGAAGATAAATGGATAGAGATCCCTCCAGGAAAGCAACTCAAATTCACAGCAGAGAAACACCACACTCTGCCAACAGGGATCTCTCAGAGGAATTCATAAGCTCATACCAATGCAGCATCCTACAGTAATTCCACACAAGGGGAACCTTTCAGCAAAACCTCCTTGTTACTGACTGAGTAGTGAATTAGCCTAAGACAAGGCACACAGGAGAGCCCCAGCTGTTGGAAGCTGTTTTAAGATTGCTTCAATGCTACTCTTAAGTTATTGCACATGCAAAACCAAATATTCGAGGTATTTGCTCATTCTGGGGTGCATCTTTCAAAGGACATTCCATTTAATTTCCCTTCTCACTGAGACCAGCATTTAAGGTCTTTCTGTGGGCAAATAGCTGCAATATCGCAGAGTACTTCCAGAGGAATCCAGAGGCTGCCAACACAGCTATCACAAATGTAATTTGATTCTTTGGTGGGAACATTTCAATTTTCTGTGCTTTTCAGTTTTTCTGTTTGTTTGTATGGTGTGGTCTGGCCAAGCAATGCCTGTTCCCTCTGGAGTTTGCAAGTGGAAGTTGGTATGGAAATGGAAATAGGAGCACAGCTGCTTTTACAATGTGTATGAGAAGCAAATAGGTGTCATTAATAGTTGGCTTTGTCCTGGCTGATTTGGAATCTATTACTATTAGCAGTCACTCATTTTTTTATCATTTAGCCACTACTGACTTGCTTGAAGGCCAGTGACCAAAAACTGAGTTTTCATCCCTTACCCCTTACCCCCAAGCTGCCTGGCTCTGTGTTACAAAGGCAGATGAAATGACCAGTCACACTGACACGTTTCTGTGTGGTGTTCCTCAGCCTGAGGTGTGTTTTCATGCATCACTCTTTGCTTTGACTGTGCTGTTCCTGCACGCGCCTCATTTTATCACAAAGTAAATACTGTTACTTTTCTTTTTAGTTGCCTGATTTGGGGAAATTGTCTTTCTTGCCATCAGATGAACTAATTTCTTCTTTTTCTCCCCAGTGGCTAATTTTTAATTTGCTCTTTCTTCTTACAGTTGTTTTAATGTAATTATATACTATTTTATATATATATATATATATATATATATATAACAAGTATAAAATTACTTTTTTTGGAAATAGTTATATGCTATCACCTGTTATACATATATAAAACAAGTATAAAATTGCTTTTTTTTGATGCAGTTATATGCTATCACCTGTTTTATATATATATATATATATATATATATACACACACATATATAAAACGATTGTAAAATTACTTTTTTCTGTGCTATTTCATCTCCAAAACACAATTTTATTTTTTTGCAGAAAATGAAAAAATGAGTGACCAGTAACAGCAATAGATTCTAAAACAGACCAGTAATAGACCCCTAGTAGATTCTAAAACAGCCAGGGCAAAGCCAACTGAACACAACTATTAATGACACCTATTTGCTTCTCATACACATTGCAAAGGCATCTGTGCTCCTATTTCCATACCAACTTCCACTTGCAAACTCCAGGGGAAACAGGCATTGCTCGGCCATACCATACCATGCAAAAAAACCAGAAAAACTGAAAAGCACAGAAAATTGAAACGTTCCCACCAAAGAAACAAATTACATTGGAAAAGCCTCAACCAACCCAGTGTTAACCCTTATCAAGACACACAAACCTTAATTCTGTGAACAGATCATGCAGCAGTTTTCCACATTCATTATCAGCCATGTAAAGGCACCTGGCCAGGCCTGAGAGATAAGTGCCAGAGCAAAGGGCCACTGCAAACAGCCCCAAATGGGAAATCTGATCTTTGCCATCTTAGCACACAGAGCTACTCCAGCAGGGCTATCAGCAGCTCACAGCACCCAGTCTGAAGGATTCCAGGTGACAGCTGAGCAATCTGCTAAACACACATTCGATGTAATTAAACATTAAGGGATAACCTAAAGCCTCCCACCCAGTGGGGTATAAAAGCTGTCACCATGATATTTTCTGCAAAATGCCTTCACCAAGACTTCTTCTCCTGGGAAGCCTCAGCTTCTCCCTATTTTGCTGCTTTGGAATGGGATTTGGGGATTGTTTACCCAGCATGTGAATTGTTTTAATTTAATGACCAATCATGGTCCAGCGGTGTCGAGGCTCTGAGGAGTCACAGGTTTTTCTTATTCATCCTTGTGGAGCCTTCTGATGTCTCCTTTCTCTTTCTTTAGTATAGTTTTAGTATAGCAGAATAGAATAGAATAGAATAGAATAGAATAGAATAGAATAGAATAGAATAGGATAGGATAATAGAATAGAATAGAATAGAAGAATAGAATAGAATAGAATAGAATAGAATAGAATAGAATAGAATAGAATAGAATATCAGCCTTCTGAGACCATGGAGTCAGATTCTCACCTCTCACCTCATCCTGGGGACCCTCACAAAAAGCCATTAAAGCCTGCCTCTTACAGAGTGTGGCCAGAACACATTTTAAATGCAAATGCACACCCAAGCCCCCTGTAACCACTATGCATGCAAAATTACTTGGACTTCTGCTTTCTGAAATACTCCTTTTTTTCCTCATTTTTTTGTGTATTTTACAGCAATATACTCTACCTGAATCAGAATTATGTACAGCACCCTGTGCCTGTGGACACTCCACACACAGGAAGGTGCTTGCACCATGCACTGCCAACATTCCCATGCCATCCATTCAACTCAAGGCGCAGCATTCAGCATGGAAACAGAATTAACTGGCATGTGTACAAAGTTCAGCATTACGGGTGTTATAATAAAAATAGAAATAAAGTCTTATACACTAAAAGGAGTTTTAGAGATGACTTTTAAAATACCAGGTAAGCTGACTTCAAGGAATCAGGGTCACAATTTAAAAATGCCTTTATCAAAGCTTATTAAATTCCAATAAAATTAAAAGCAGTTTTAAGCATATTATAAATACAAGTAGCATAAGTTAGGGGTGGAGGGCAGAGCAGGACTAAGAGATGATGAACTATGATTAAACTACTCTCTCCAAAAAAGCTGTTTTACATGTAAGTAATAAGTGCATTTTTTAATCCATTCTAGTTAAGGTCATTAACATCAGTGTCCATAAATCATAAAATGTGCCTTGTTGGGTGATGTGGAAACTGATTCCCCAGAGGTGCTGTGATTTCAGTGACATGGCCCAGGACAGGCTGTGCTACAGCAATCTGAACTTGGGATTCTTACTCCTAAAAAATGAGAATGGGGGAACGAACTTTTCTTTTGAGCATGTGAATAGACTAGAGAACTCCTGGAAAAGACTGCTAATTTGAGTAATGGGACAAAAGAAAAAGTCTCTAAGAAAGGATCCTGTAACTCCCAACTGCAGGATCACACCTGGCAATGGAGAGAGACAGGGAGACTGACTTGGTGATCAGAAGCTGATTTTATTGTGGGATACAAACACTTATATACTATTTCGGGGAGACTAGTAATGTGTACTGCAATGATTACGTTAAAATCACATACACAAACATGCATATAACATCTCTTGCTTGCAGAGTTTAAGGGGATTTTCTTTTACTGGTAAATTAATTTGATTTAATCTTCTTGCAATCCAGGTCCAATTTTCAAAGTTCCCTTTGCTTTTGCCAAGGCATCCTGTTATCAAATCTCTTATGTTAACCAGGTCCAAAGTGCATCATCTGTCTTGTGTGTCCCCCAACATTGCAACACACACCTGAGTCAGCAAGGGCTCAGTTCACTGCATCCCTGATTCCCTCAGGTTCATGGGCAGCACCTCCCACAGCTTCAGTCTGCAAAGACACAGAGAGCAATCCACACACAGGGAGCAATCTCTGGCTGCAGCTCCCCTGAGACAGCTCTTACAGACCCAGGAGCACGGTGTTTGTTTGAACAAACAAATACTTTAATGGAGCCCTGATTACACAAACTGAGGATTAGGAAGACTCTGGTCATGCTTGAGCTGGTCCCTGGGATTCAGCAAGGGTTCCTTTGATCCTTGGGACGGTGCATTTGCTTTTCAGTCAGACCTTTGACATCTCCCAACAGCCAGCAGCTCCTGGAGGGGGAATGTGAGAAGCTTCAGGACTCATTAGCAAAGTTCCATGCCTGCTCAGCCAGCCTAAGTGCAGCCTCAGGGGATGTCTGCTGCAGCCACAGATAGGGGGAATATAAAGATATCAAAGGTAAATTTAGACCACATTTGGTACCAGGCTGCTCAGTTTAGCCACAAGAGCGCAGGGCTCGCCTAGCAGGGTCAGGCTTTTATTGGCAGGGCTTAGGCTCTCCTCAAATACACTGCCTCAATTCTTCCAATATTCTGTGTGGGAAGAATATTCCTCACAGAAACTCAACTGTTAAATGCATTTGTATGCATACCTCCCACACAACTTGAACATGCAGGGGATTTCTCACCACACCCTGTCCTAGATATATACAGATTGGGGCATAAGCTAAATTACTGTTTCAGAGTTTCCTCTTTCTCTGAGACTGTTGTGAATTCGGGTTACACAGTGCTATCCCCTCACCCCCTACACTGACCAAGAGAAGGGAATTGATTCCATGGTGGTGTCATGAGAAATCCAATACTAAAACAGTGGCTTTGAAATCCTCTACAAGTCAGCCAAGGTTAAATGGCACAAAGAATGCTGTAAAGCAACTGGAATACTCAAGTCATGGGAAAATAACTTAAATGTCACCAAGGCAGACCAGCTAGGTCAACTGAATTGCCCAACTGCTGTGGCTCATGCACCTGTGAAAATGGCTTTCTTGAGACCCACGTTTACAGCAAGTCATTGTTTTGTTCTTTAAATATAAACAATGCATTTATTTAGCAAACTAATTTACATGATTAGATAGTAGGTTGCAAAGGTTTTCTCAGTTTGCAGCACTGGGATTACTACTACAGTTCTGGATCCTTGTTTTTTGTAGCATGTGTGCTGCCAACACACATCTGGCATATAAACTGCAGATGAACATACACAGATGGCAGAAAATACCTCAGCAAATGTTTTGCCCAGATATAGATGTGGATGAAATTACTCAGTGCAATGCTGGCAAAGTTTTGCAAGTATGTGAAGCTGTACATGTAATTTCTCTGGAAATAACTGCGAGGCTAATGCCTTTACCCAATGCTTAAAGAAACCTGCCTGGATTAAATCTGTATGACTTGAAATTTCATAATGTGTCTTGTCAATTCTTTGACTTCTTTTCTGCCTCTGTCAAGGCTGAGGTTGAAGTGCTCAAGATGATATTTCATGTTCAAACTCAGATGTTTATTATTTCTTATCTATATCACAGTCTTACAAGTTGTGAGCTCTACACCATTCTGCTAACAAGCTACAAAATGGCTGACTATCTTTCTTTACAAGGTCTTTTAAGGCTAAAATATCCATTTAAGAAATGATACCTAAATTATTTTCATTTTTAACCCAACAACTAATCCCTCATGTCCCACAATGTGAACTTTTTTATCCAATTACAAAATACTACCCAAACCCATGGAGAAGAAGATGAAGAACAAGGACCAGCCTCCACCCTAAAACCTCCATCTTGCTTTATATATATTATTGTATTCTAAACCCTTAAACTCTAAGTTTTCCACCCTGTGATATCACACACTTCTATTCAAATTCCACACCCACAATATCAGTTCTGTCATTCCATTTTGGAAGCTTCTCCACAGCCTCAGGTCAATGCAGTGTTCTCTTGAGGGTCATTGCCTGGCAGCACAGAAAGCCCAAAACTCTCAGTATCCAGAGCTCCAACAATGTCTAGATGTTAGACTGGCACAGACAGAGCCCTGAAGGAGGTGCCCATGACTTGGGAGCATTTCCTGGCCACTGCACACACACACACACCCCTGATCACAGGGAGGAGCTGAGGGAACAGCTCTGTCCAGATGCCCAAAGGTGGCTCTGCATTCCTCTACTCCATACACATTATAATGCAGTGTGAACAGTGGGCCCCAAATGTCTAACCACATTTAAAACTATTGTAACACTTATTAAATATTTTCACCTGTGCTAACATGTGTAATGGATGAGAAAAGCTGAAAGCACGTGGCTAAAACAAAATGTAAACATCAGTATCTTTATCAGAGAATAATGTTTGAGTTTACTGTTCACCATATGCTATATACCCTTGATTTCTTCTTTCTTCTACCCTGTTCCTTCTCTTCTTGCGAGAATAAAATAATGTTATTTCTCCTATTAAATTAACTCTCCACCCTGCAGTGTCTCTAATCAAAATATATTTGACAGACAACAAAACCCAAAAAAAAAGACCTAAAACTCAAACAAACAGAAAATAAAACCCCCCAAAAAACCCAAAAAAACCCCAAAATCAACAACAGCAAAGAGCTGTGCCTGAGGTTCCAGGATTTTGTCCTTAATGAAAAGCCTTCCTCAAAGGGTGTTTGGTTCTTGAGGAGAAATGGCATCACTCCCATCTGGTTGCCATGCTGCAGCAGTTTGGCAGAAGGCATAACAGATGCTGAGACTCCAAACTGCTCCCACACTCTTTTCCCTGTCTCTGAAGGGAGTTGCATGGAGTCATCACTGAGCTGTTAATGGGTGCAAGATGTGTATTTCTGCAACGCTGAAGGCTGGGAGCATGTGCAGGAAGTGAGGGGTGGTGAGGCTTTTACAGCTAAAGGAACCACTTAAAACTCCGTTAGTATTCAACTAATGTGTATTTTCCCCCTTCTCTCACTAGTAAGGCATCTGCCTTCCCTCTCATCCTCTCAATGTGGCCATGAAATGGCTTGAAACTCAAAACAGACCAGGAAAGGCCTGCGGAGTGAACCAGAATTGTTCCTGTACACTACTGGTCCCCTGGGAAAGGCTCCAGCACAACATCCCAACAACAAAACTGGCTAAATCACAGCTCGGAGCAACCAGGCAGCCTCATCACACAGCAACAGACAACAAATGTGTGTGAGCTGAGACAGGTGTGTGGATTTCTCAGCCAACCAGATCTTCATTAGGCATCCTAATCTAGGCTGGATCTTCTTCACAGCACTCTCTCACCCCTGCCCAGCCCTCAGCTAAGGTCACAGTGAAGACACAGACTGGTAGCTCACAGAAAGCTCAGAGATTTCCAACACCAGCGAAAAAGATGCAGAAGTGCTGGGGAAGGAGCACAGCAGATCTTAACTTGTGCCTGCTGGGGAACAACTAGAACATTTGGGTTATACAAGGTGTTGTTATCTGGATTTATGCAGGTAAAGCAAGTTAAAATCATCAATCCATCCATCCACAAAGAACTTTCAGAGGATATTCCATGAGCTAGTGTCCAATTATGTTTTGCAAGAAAGAAAAACATTCAGGTATGTACTTGGCAAATCTCATGCAGATAAGAATTGCATTTAACTCAAAATGAACAATTTTAAGGAGATCTAAGGAGACATCAAAATATCAAATTAATTTCAGAATGGAGAAACTTGCTGGAGTCCTTCAAGGCATAGACTATTTAAAGCTAAATTCATCTGGCACAAAATTAAGCGTTTCCTATGCAGAGCAATCCCATAGGAATTCCTGATGCATTTTGGGGTTAGGTACAACACAAATAGCAGCAGTTCACTGAGGAGTTCATAAACTCCTGCTTCCAGTAATAACAACTTCTCCAAATCACAGTCTGTAGGCCCTAGAATAAGGTTATCTATAGCACTTTCTCCAAGTAGTATTAAAAATCCAGTAAATTTAGTTGTTATTTCTGGGTTCAAGAAGAAAAAAACCTCAGCTGATTATGCACATGAATAATTACATGAGTATGGGAAATTTTAGCATTAATCTAGTTTATTTGCTTATAGCAAATTAGAAATTAATATTGGATAGAAAAACCCCAGGTTTTTCACTCACTATGCCAAATATTCTGCAAAAGCTGATATGAGGTTCAAGTTGATTTGACCATATGCAGCATCTTTTGGACTAACTTGACCCATTTAGCTGCTTCCCTCTGGGTGGTAAGAGACAAGAATAAATGAAGTTTTGTGCTGAAAACAGTGACAAGCTGTGCTCAAAAAATAGTGGCAAGCTCAAAAAATAGTGGCAAGCTGCACTGAAACCCAACTCTCCTTGGTGATAAAATTAACGGTGGATTTCTTCTATATTTTCCCTGGGATTTCTCTGTGATGCTACTAGTGCTAGAACAGGAAAAAGAGTGATCTCAACCTGAGTCATGCCTGGTGCACCCAAGGGTTCCTGGAGCTGCAAGCAGACAGTGAGAGGTTAAAGCATCCCCAGTGCATGCCATGCAGCTGCTCACCCATGTTTGCTCCTCCCCAGCCTGACACTGTGCTGCATAATTTAGGCTCTGCTGTGTTCCCAGCAAACAGATGTTGGCAAAGAATCCTGCAGGATTTGCTGCTGCTTCAGTCTGGGGAATTGCATTTTTATTCCATGAACTCTCCTTCCTTGGCTCCAGGCAGGCCCTTCTGGCTCTCTCGCGCCTTCCAGCGCAGAGCACTTTGCGTGACCCCCTCGGAGCCCGAGCTGCCGGACTGAGCCCCAGCTGCTGGAGTGCTCTGCTCAGGAGAACGTGCTGGGAGAGACCTGCTCCGCTGCGTTTGTGGTGTCTGCCATGAGGCTGCCAGGGCCAGCCTTCCCCAGGCACCACCTTGGCAAGTGACAAAGCTCTGCACATCCCAGGGGCTGGAGCTGAGACAGAGACAATGCAGAGCAACACACTCCATTTTCAGAAGGCTTCAAACTGGTTTTATTCTAGCGTTCATGCTTTTCATACATTCTTACAAAACTCATAAATTTACACTTTACTCATTGGTCAGGAGAGACAAAGTGCTCCTTGGAACAGGCAGTTGCAGGTTTCTCTTATTTATCCTTCTCTTTTTCTTGGTTTCTATCTCAGTGACCTTGGTAGAGAATTCTTTCAGCGGTAACCATGGATCCTCTTATCAAACTTCTCTCTGGCTCACAGAAGTGGCTGTAACACCTCTTCCACACTCAGGAACCATCTCAGTATCCCATGGGAAAGTTCCAGTTTATCCCCAGTTCCATGGGAATAAATCACACAGGACTCCACTTTCTTCATGGTGGAAAAGGCCATTCTTTAGTCACATAACTCCTTTTATACAGTGTTACAGACCTTGTGTGGGACTCCAACTGGTCAGGAGATTTCTTGGCAATTACTTTATTGGTCAGAAACAAGTTGTTATCATGTGTTGATTGGTCACTCAAACTCTTGGTGTGAGCATGCAGGGACAGTTTTCTGTGAGAGATCATTTTCATTTTTCTAATGGTGAAAAAACAGTTCATACAGGTGCAAGTTGTTTTTACCCAGGAATAGATGTAATGTTA
The DNA here is from genome assembly GCF_027887145.1 of Ammospiza caudacuta. Classification (NCBI taxonomy): domain Eukaryota; kingdom Metazoa; phylum Chordata; class Aves; order Passeriformes; family Passerellidae; genus Ammospiza; species Ammospiza caudacuta. The sequence goes on along the minus strand of NC_080603.1, from coordinate 2,653,448 downwards.
ATGAGTTGTTCAAAAAGAAAAGAAAAAAAGAAAACCTCTATTCCCAAAAATAAAAATAATTTTAAAAATAAATAATAAAACCCTTTACCTTTAAACGACTCATCTTTTAAACTATAACCCATAAAATAACATAACCCATAAACACAACTGTTAGAAAAGCTTATAAAAAATAAAAATAACTTCACAAGTAAAAATTTCCCCAAACAAATACTATTCATTAAAAAAAAAAAAAAAAAAAAACACAAAAAACCTACTTTTTCTTATAAAAAAAGAAACAGGAACTTGCAAAATGCTAGCTTTGGCAAGGCCAGCCACTGATTCCAGGAGAGCAGGCCTGGTTTTATGAAGCCTTTCTCTATGATTCTTCTACCTTACTGCAACACAGTTCAACCAGGACTCCGACTTTCTGTGAGGCCAGCTCTGGGAAGAGGCTCAGCATCTGAGCAGGGATGTGCTGCAGTTTCTGTGCCAAAACACCTCTTGCCACCCCCCACCAGCATTTCTAATAATACAGTATTCTTCTGCAGACACCACTCAGTCACCAACATTTCCAATAAACATGTGATATTACAGCCAAACCTACCACATCAATGACTTTCTTCATTTCTGTGAGCACGCGCTCACTTTGCAAGGCTCCAGTAATTTGAAGAAGAGCAAGAATTTTGTGAGTGCAGAAATTAACATTCATCCTCTGAGATGGGGGACAACCACAGTGTATTTCTACTGTGCAACTCTTCTCAATTCTTGCATTACAAGCTGATTATAAAGCCACTACTTCAGCAGGTGACAAACTCTTTCAAAACAGCAGATGTCATCTTGTCAGCCAGAAGTCCATCTTCAGATTTTTAATATTTTACGGAATTATTGGAAAACTCCTCATATATATGTACAGTAACATTTCCCAGTGCTTGCATGCTTCTTACACACTTTGAACTTCAGAAACACTTAGCATATAAAGAAGAAATCCAGTCCTATTCCCCAGCTACCCTAGGCTGTCTGAAAATCTCAGTCACAGAAAAGGCTTTCTGTCCCGGAGCGAATGACGTATCGCATTTCTTTGAAAGTAGCACATAATCAAATTCTCCTCAGCAGCTGCAAATCCATTTCTGCTGAAACAACCAACTTTCCCTCTAGATTTTTTCACTATAAATTTCCCAAGAGATGAGTAGATAACTGATACTCTGGCTCTTTGTAAAACAGCAGGAAAAATTTGACCAATTAATTACATTGGCTGCTCTGCACTGCTGTAATCTATTCCAAATGAAGAGATGCAGTCAGATTTCCCAGGAGTCAAAAGTATCCATGTTCAGGTTAATTCCTCATAATCCTCCAAGTATTACTCTCTGGCTTGCCCAAGCTTCTCCTTGTAAATATGTGCCAGAAGCAGAGAAGCTCACAAATGCTGCCCACTACCTCCACCAAATCACATCGACAGATTGACCCACTGACACCTACCAGTACCATGGTTTAAGTTCAAATATTAAGCCTGAAATGAAGAAACTTTACAAAAAGGTGTTAATGGACACTGCAAAGGGATTTATCCCATTAGGTCACTCTTTCCAGTGCAATACTCCTGCAAAAGAACATTTAGCAATTCAGTCCTAGAGAATTCCTTCAACACTGAAAAAGCCCTGCAAGAAATACCATGCAATGTAGCACATGGAAAAGACATCCTGTCAGGGAAGACAGCCCTGGTGATGTGACTTGGCACTGGTTTTGGAGCAGTCATGAACAGTGAGAATGAGGGACTGGGATGGAGCCAAACCAGTCGTTCCCAGCTATTCCCAGGAAGGCTTTTGGCCAGGAGACACCCAGGAGACCCTGAGTGTGAGCACTGAGGTCCAGGGGGAGGGTGGAGATGTCCACAGCGCTTGCAGAGACCCACGTTTGGGAGGGTTGGCAGAAGTGAGTTTCACTTTCAGTGAGTGAACTCCTTCTCAAAGGTGAAAGAAAGGGATTCCTGAAGAATTCCACAGTCCAGGACATCTCCCAGGGAGGTAAATATTATCCTTTCCCTGTGCTAATGTGATGTGGGAGCCTGGCCATGTTGAACCATACACACCATGTATGTACATATATCCATGTACAGTCCAAAAAGCACAAGATATTTTGTATACTAAGCTTTCCAGCACTGTTGGTGTATTTACATGCATCAGTTAAAAATAAAACATTCTGATTTAATTGTTTAGCAGGTAAGATTCCAGTGTCTTAGCCACTTACTGCAGTTTATTAACTGCACCTTTTCTTCCCCTTTCCTGAAAATCGGTATAATTATGGGTTTTCATTCCACTATCAATACTATTTCCTCAACCTGTAGGTCTTGCCATGAAACACTTTCCATCAATCTTCTTACCTCTTCATTATAGTATCATTTCAAAAATCAAAATTAGGAGTAGAAGCTCAGATTTATACAATTTTATTTTTAGGTGGCAAAAAATGAGTGTTTGGAAAATACAAAGGGAAGCAAGCAGATGGAGAAAAAACAAAAAATGAGTTCAAAATGCATCATTTTCCAAAGTATGTATTATATTTGTTCTGCAAACAATCTTAGGTTTGCCTTATGTACATTATTATGTTACTATTACACCAAGAGCATTCAAATCCCTTTTATGAAATATTCAGGGAAAATCATATTGCTGCAGTCTCCAACTGAAAGCTATAAAACTTCCTAATGCAGCAAGGAATATTGCAGTTTGTCTTGATAATTGCAACCTCAATTAGCACATTAATACAGCTAACAGTAAACCCAAAACTTGTTCAGACTGAAGGAACTGCGAACAAACTGTTTTGCAGCACAGCCTGAAGGTCAAGCAACAGGGAAGAGCTACAGAATCATGAGGCAACTGCAGCTTCCTGCAGCCCTGTTATGAAAATGCTCCACCAAAATGTTACTGCTCACAGTTGTATTTGTTTTGTTTGCTTCCTGTTTTGGTACCTGACATCACTGTATTAATTTTCAACCCACAACTCCAGGAAACATCTCCAAGTTCCCATTTTTCACAGAAATAGAATTATCTCTCTTTTTTGTTCAAAAAGCTGTGTGGTGCCAGTGCTGAAGAGAGATTTGGGATGTAAGAAACCTCTAAAAGCTCCAAATACATAAGACCTTTACACTCAGCTACTAATTGAAAAAAACCAAAGTGTGAATGCAGATTTAACTTTTTTGCTTTTCACAAATTTTGACATGGGGCTAAGCTGGTTTAGCAAGTACTCCTCAATATTCTGAATTTAGATTCCAAGGACAAGAAGGCATCACCCACAGCAGGTGCAATCTGCCCACCTGAATCTTCCTATGCTGCCAGCTGGCTCTGGCATTTTTTACCATCTCTGGACTTGGAGCTATCACAATGTATTTTTACTCCTGAGGATAGCAGAGATTAATAGGGCTCAGTCTTTTCTTTCATCACTTCATCTGTGTCCTCACAGCTTTGAGATCATTGTTGAAACTCTAACAAAATTACTGTAATTTTGCTCAGAAAAATCTTTAGGTAGAATAAATATCCAACCCTGAAAAAGCACCATTTGATCTTATGGCATGCTGCTCGTATGCATGGAAGCTTTATGTCCATGAACTTTTCCCAAAACTCCCCCTTAGCAGTGCCAGTTTTAAAAAAGGAAGTTGGGGCAGTTAATTTTGGAATGGGCATGCAGAGAGATCCAGCAGTGGCAGAAATCCTGCCATGACCACCTGTATCTCAGCTCCCTGCCTTCGCCCCAACACTGCAGCAAGATCTCTGCACAGGACTCCAGCTGTGGGCAGCACATTTGAGGAACAATGTTGGCTGAATCTGTACCAAGTGGCATGGCCAGCCAGCAAGGCTCTGGCACTCAGCAATACCTTGGCTTTGTCAGCAGCCCGGTTCATTTCAGCACTGAGCTTGTAAAATAAGAGAATAAGCACAGGATTCACCATCTGGCCCTCTGTGGATATCCAAAAAGCCATAAAGCTGCTGTTTCTGAGGAAAATTTTATTTTATGACTTGTTAAGACATCACATCTCCAGCACACCATTTGCACTAATGCTCATTAAATTTAATATTTAACCTGGCTGGCTAGTTATGATGCCACTACTTTTTCTTGTCAGAAATCCAATCCCCTTTTTAGCTTGCTCAGTCCTCATCCCCCAGGCTAAATATTCTCACTTGCAGGCATTATTACCTTAGAGGAGAACAAGCATGCACAACAAAACCTGACTATGGAAACATTTCAGAAAACAGCCCTACAAAAGCCATGAGGGGAGCAGCTTTAATGCAAGGGGCCAGGGAGGCAGTGAACTTTCTGTATAAACATCTGATAACAGAGTTTGCAAGTTCAACACCTGCAGCATACCTGGGCTTTAATCTGGTTTCAGCTGACTAGGCAATTAAGAACTTGGAAACACCTTTATAGAAGTGGCTGAAACAAAGCCACTTGAATGGCTGCACCTCCCACATCTCTTTTTAAACTACCTATTCCTTAGAGACTGGCAATTAATTGTTCTTTTCATCCATCCAGTCTATCCTGGCCACCTGCCTTGACAGGCTGCTGCAGCAGAGGCAGCATTTTTTATGTTCCCACTCACTTGCCCCATTTCCACTTTGAATGGCCTTGTCTGCAGCTACCACATCCATCTGCAGCTTCCATTTCCACTGAATAAGGGATGGCTAAGACAGGAAGATGCTTGTTTCTTCCCTTTCTTACCTCTCCTTTGAGTACAGACTCTATCTCCAGCTGTAAAGCCATTATCTTTATCTGCACCAGGCATGTTGTGCCAGAGCCCCTTTTTGAAGGAAGTAGGTGACTGATTTCCTGCTCCATGAAATCTCAAGAAAGGTCAGGATGAAAGTTTTTTCAGGAAAATAACCCTAAGAATGTTCATTAATCATTCAATAATTTCCATTTAGTAAGAGCTCTTTCAGAACTGAGTATACAAGCAACAGGGGCTTTTCCATCTCCCACTACAGTTGACACACACAAGTGTAGAGCCATACTTTTCTGCTCAGAAAAAGCTTAGAAAAGGCTAATTCCTTGCTCCTTCCCAAGGATAGGCACTGTCCTATGGAACAGCACCAAAACCAAACTGAACCTACCTGTCATGGTTTGACCCTGGCACAAAGCCAGTCCCCCCATGAGAATACCCTCTCCCTGGTGTCTGCTGTGAGATTGTGACCAGGAATAAGCAAAGCAGGATCCTGCTTAGAAATAAAGAAAACTTTATTAACTAAACTACAAGAAAAGAAAAAAAAAAAAAAAAAAAAAGGAAAATGAAAACCTTACAAAAGCCTTTTCCTCCTCCCCCCCCACCAAATTTCCCAATGCAATACATTCCCCCAAATCACCAACTCTCAGTCTGGCACCACCCTTTAGAATACTCAATCTTCAGTTCATGAAGAGGAGAGGAGTCCTTCTTGCACCAAAGGCTTCCCCTGGAAACACGCTGAAACCTCGTGTGCTTCCATGCCACTCAGCACCGCCTGGAAAGTCCTTTTGCCATTGTGACATCTTTCCTTCCATGCCCAGTGCTCTCACCACTGTGCATGGAGCAGACCTTGTTCTAGGGTTGTCTTTCAAGGATGCCTTGTCTCACTCCAAAAAAGGCACAGTCTCTCTTTCAGGACATCTGTCCCCCCCATTTTTTTTCCATCCCCTGGGGCCGAGGGGTGCCCACACTGAACCCTCCTGGTTCTGAGGCACTGCCTCCCCCTAAATGCAGTCTCTGTGTCACAGGAAAAAAAAAATGGTTCTGTCTATGGCCACACAAGAAAAGTCCAGCCAAAAGGCCACTCCATCATCTCTCCCCCACTCAAGAGTCTTCTGCACTTCCCTCGTGGCCCATCCCCTCTTATCTCATCTCTTATCTCTCATCTCTCTTCTCATTCAGCTCCAGGAGGATCAGCATTTTGCAAGGTCTCAATCATGCAAGAAAAGGGTTAAAAATTTCAGTCTCTGCCTGTCCCAGAGGTCCGGAACTCCCACGCTGCCCTGCCGGGCACCTTCTCGCCGCACTCCCCCCTTCTCCTCCTGGGCCAGCCGCTATCGAATTCAGATGCCGGCTCTCCCTCTCCCGGGTGGGTGGGAGGTGGCTGCCCGATGTCTCTTGGTGCTCCTCCACCCATCCATCCTTGGGCTGGGCCTCCCTCACTCCCGCGTGGCTTTTCCCCTCCCCCCGCCCAGCCGGCAGCCGGGACAGGGGGAGAGACCCAAAGCCTTTCCCGCCAAAGTCCCAAGAGAGCTTGCCAGGAGAACAGCTTTGCTTTTAACCCCTGTGTGTTCTCAGAGGCGTGTCCGAACTTCGCTGGCTACACCAGGTGCCAATATTAAAATCTGAGCACCCATTGGTTTGACCGCAGCATATCCCAAACAAAACCCAGCTACTTCCTGTCAATGTCTCAAACCACAACACTTCCTAAACCTTCACCCAATTTCGGTGTCCTTTGAGCTGGAAGTGGAAATAAAACATACTGTCATATGATTTTCCAGCTCCACGAGCTCAACTCAACCTTCTCTTCACTTTCTTTCAAGTCTGTCAGTTTTGTACAACATCCTGTTGTCCAGTTTAGTAGCAGTAAGAAATGAATCCTTCTCATCTGGTTTTCTAAGTACTTGGTCTAAATCTCCGGCAGCCAGTGATTAGAAATGGCTCAATACAGTTACCGGGATCTAGTGCAGATTCCAGAGTCCATGAGAAGGGAAACATCAGATAATCAAAATATCAACTTCAATTTCATCACTAGTTTCTTCCTATCACCATAGGCATAATAAGAATGTGAGAATCAAATTTTTGGGCAAGGGTACCATGGAGAAAATCAGCAAGGCTGAACCCCATAGAGAGCTCAAGAAAGCAAAAGATTTTAACTTTATTGTAATGCTTGATATGCTCTGTCATACATCTTCAACTGCTCAAAAATTGCTATTTAGCAGTAGTCAGTGAGATTGTTCTTAAAATGTTGTCAGGGTCTGAGAAGAAAAGGCTGGTGACAGCAGAAGGAATGTCTGTGTAACATAACATTGTGAAGCATTGCCTGGGGAGTTACAGTCTAAAAATATGAAAGGCCCAAAGGCCAGACTCCTTCACTATTTATTTTTAAAACTCAGTTTCTGCCCCAATCCTTCAGCTTCCACTGTACAACTGGAGTCATTCAAAAATTAGTAATTTGAGCAACTCCCACAGGAACATTAGAAATACTGAGATTTGTTCCCTCTGTCTGACATGAACACAAACCAGAGCTGTGACCTAACCTGGCCTTCTTGCTTCAGGAAGTCCAAACAGACTCACTAAAAACACAAATTTTCTCTCCATCACTTTCTCACAGAGGACGCAGTCCATTGGAGAGGATGAGTTAATTTTGTTAGGTCTTCATGACAAAAGAGTCAAGGTCACTTCATCCCACACAGATGCTGCAGAAAATATCTGGCAGCCCATGATTTCTGATATTTGAAACAGCACTCTTATTCTGCCCATGTGGACAGTTGCACTGCATTTTTTGCCAAGGCCTGAATTTGGCTGTGCACAGACCAAAAAGCAGCAGCCAACACGGGAGGTACAGCAGCAGAGTTCCTGCCATCAATATCTGCTTTACCCACTCTGAGCAGACATTCCCCACATCATCCCCTGCCTGGAAACATTCTCCATTTGTTCAAGATGTCCTCATGTTAAAGCACCACTCCTTCTCTGGATTGAGGGATGCAGGACTCCAGGCAGCTCTCCAAATGCAGTTTATTTTATCCAAGGTGTCACAGCAGCCCAGGGCCATGGGTGACAGAGCTGTGCCCACAGCTGTCAGCTCCAGCTGCAGGCCTGGAGACCCTTTGGGTTTGGTTACAATGCATTGTAGACTTTTCTTTGGTGAGCATCTTAATACAGTAGAACCAATCTATACCTTAACTATTATCTATAACCTATCATAAATACTGTAATTACCATATTCATGTTACTGTTCTCCAGTCACTAAAAGTCAGTACATTACAGTTTAAGCTAGAAGTTGTTTTTCAGTTTTATTGCAGAGGAAAATTCTGAGACAGTTTTTCTACTCGCCACATTTGCTGACTTGTTTGCCTGTGCTGTCTTTCTGCTTGGTAGAAACATCTTCTTGTTTGGGGTGGTTTCTCCTTTGCTGCAAGTCATAAAAACTCCTTCTAACTAACACACCCTTTGCCTCCTTGGTTATCCAGTGAGACTGGCTCAGCAATTCTTTTCTTCTATATCAAAACTTGCTCCCATCTCTATTCCTTGTGGTGGTGTTCTCAGGGGTCCCAGGATGAGGGAAGAGATGAGAATCTTGACTCCATGTTTCAGAAGGCTGTTTTATTATTTTATGATATATATTTTATTAAAAGAAAATTATATACTAAAACTCTACTAAAAGAATAGAAGAAAGTATTTCATCAGAAGGCTAGCAAGGAATAGAAAGGAATGGAATGATAATAAAATCTTGTGACTGACCAGAGAGTCCAAGACAGCTGGGCTGTGATTGGCCATTAATTAAAAACAACCACATGAGACCAATCAAAGATGCACCTGTTGCATTCCACAGCAGTAGATAATCATTGTTTACATTTTGTTCCTGACGTCTCTCAGCTTCTCAAGAGAAAAAATCCTAACAAAAGGATTTTTTATAAAATATGTCTGTGACAATTCCTTCTTCAGATTCTGCATTCAAAAATCTTTCTGCTATGCATACATATCTGTGAGACTTTCTTGTCAAACTTTCATCCTCCCCAACACTGGATAACTGGCTGAGCTGAGGCAAGGAAAGGCCACCAGAGCCAAAAGAAAGTCACTGATTTTACAGCTCTGCTCCCCACTGCAAACCACTCTGCCACTGAATTCTGAGTGCCTTCTTTAAATCAACTTGCTTATATCAACCTTTCACTCTACATTAAACTTATACAGAAATCTCCATCCATACCCCACAAATCATTAAATGGAAAAGCAAAGGACAAATTATCTGTTTACAATTCACAAACAATTAAATGTATTCAGCATTGGGCATCATGTTTTACTGCAAGGTGGCAACTGAACTTTCAGTTCAAATGCTGAGTTTTCTGTTATTAAGAATACAGCCAGTGGAAAAAGGTAATTATGTAATCCTGGGAGCAGCAGAAGCCTTTATGTTGAACTGAGAGCAGTGACACACAAGAAGGTAAAATGTTGTCTATACTGGTAACACAGTGGAGTCATTTTTTGCTGATATATCCAAGTCTACACAAACTGTTTTAATTTCTAACTGCAACTTGATGGTAAGCTCATACCTGATTTAAAATAGATCTAATTTTAAAAAGTAAAAGCACTCAAATGAAGCCTGAAGTCAAGGAATGTTGCATTTTAAACCTTCAGTACCATTAAAAAATATGCAAGGCCAGCTTTTATTGCAGTAAATGTCAATTTGTAGCTCACATTTCTTCTTCTATCAAATGGAAACAATCTCAGAGGAACAAGACTATTTAAAAGATGGGAAATATTATTTTGGTAAGTGCTTCCATGGAGTCATGTCATAGAGGTTTCTATACAGCCTTTCTATTTCCAGAACTAGTTTGGAAGTAAGAAAACTACACTGCATATTTTGATAGCAATTTTAAATGGATAACTAATTCAATAAGCAACCTTTGACTGAAGAAAAGGCTTCCAAAGGCCTTTTTTTACTCCAGCCTTCTCTTTAGAATAATATTGGTTTCTGAAAACTGAGCCCTTGTACATCACAAGCATCCTCTGCTCTCATCCCAGTGTTAACCCCAAAATGAGCCTATGGCAACCTGTCAGGCTCCTTTACAGAACAGAAGGCTCATTTCTATTTAGCTGCTCTTCGATCCTCACCAAGCAAGAACACAGAATTCCCCTTCTACATAAGCTTGTATTAAATGCCCTTTTTGTTCTTTCCATTCCTGAATAGCATCAAAATGCAGTGTAGGGCAATGCAATTAATTATACTAATACAAAAAAAATCAAAACAACAACAACAAAAAGTTTAAAAAAAGGTAGCAAGAGACATGCCTTCATTTTATCAGTCAACCACATTTGCTGGAAGACATAAAGCATTTTCTCTCTAAAAGCCTCTCTCTGGGTGGCCTCTGCCCTAAGAAATAAAGGGACATTGACTCTATGTAATAGTTTGCCCAGGTACCTATCAAATCCAAGGATGGACACTAAATGGTTCCCTTAGCAACAACTCTTATCAGCATGCTTTGAATAAAAGACTTTTTTATCCTGTAAAAAATTTCCTTCTGCTTAACAACAGCAGACAGAATCATGCTCTGAAATTCCTGTTTTACACAGCATTCTCTTTTCTTTTTATTGCAGGTTAATTACGTTGGGAAAGTAATGGTACAGTTCAAGTACTCTGCAAGCAAAGATGAAAACTCAGCTACAGGACCCGTGCAGGACTACAGGTCCCATTTGTGGGGATGTGTCAGGCCACAGCATTCCAGTCCCCACAGTACAGCACAGCCCCACAGCAGCCTGCCAGGGGCACCCACCCAGGTAAAGAACACAAGAGTAGAGGCAGGAATTACTGTGTGGAAGGAGGGAACCTTCCATGCTGGCTTGTTGGAGACACTACAGTGTCAATCTGCACTTTAATTATTTCTGCCTGGTGTAGAAAATCTTTGCATCAGAGTGAAAGGCCAGAATTCACATCAAAGAGAATTGTAGATTTCAAATCAAGGCAGCATGCATCCTTTCAGCATCAGGTTGGCTTCTGTGAGTTGACTCAGTTCCCCTCTACACACACGTGCAGGACAGCAATCAGGCACAGACGTCCAGATATCCAGAGCTCAAAGAGCAGTTCCAGTCTCTTAGCTGTATAAATGGGCTGGTTTTGGCAAAAGGCATCAAAAAGAAGGTCTTGTAGTGTGGGAAAAGGATTTGTAGAGAATTCTCAAGGACAGAAAGTTGATTGGTTTCACCAATTTGTAGGACAATGCCCTTTTCTGACCCAGAGATGGGGCAACTGAGAGGTGCTTTAAACATTTTTATTCTGTTTTCAGTCTTATGTGAAGGGTGAGACAATACAGATGTTATAATTCACACCATCACAATCAGAAGCCAGCTATTTCTTAATTGCAATACAAGTGTTTCTTAGCGTATCAACTTTAACCACACCATGCTGCAAATACTTTAAAGCCAATCATCTAAAATTACCTCTCATGAGTCTTACTACAATGCATCTTCCATAGTTCTATTTCTCTGAATTACCTAGCCCTATTTATAAAGCCATCCTTTAAAACTTGTTTCTAGTTCTATTTCTCTCTCGACAATATATGCCTTATTCTATAGTATTTCCAAAACAACATTTCTTATCTCAAAGTTTACATATAAATACATACTATGTAAACCTTCTATTGAGATTTTAGAATTCTCTACAAATCCAGTTCCCACACTGTAGTACAGCAGAGCTCCTCAGAAGTGGGAATTCAAGCACAGGCAAGTACCAAAGCAGTTTTTCCTGCCAGCTCAAGCAGGATTGAGTGCTCATAAACACGGGCAGCCAGTCGTTTCATTCCATCACATAACCACTAGAATTAGGTCATTCCTGATGGAGACTTGTCTAACCTGTCCTCAAAAATACCCATGAGAGATCCTACAGCTTCCTTGAGCAAGACACTTCCTTGTGTCTTTCTTCTAGCATGAGGGATCATCTTCCATAAAGTTTTAAGCTCCCCTTAAATAAATCCTGTACAGGATGACTACTTGACCTAGCTACCCCAAAATTGACTTCTTCATAAATTTTGTAGCATATATCACTTATCTAGTTTCAGAACCTGGCCTTTTCCACATTAAAAAAAGGTCAAACATACTTAATTAAACTAATCTGAAAATATGCTCACTGCAAACATGACAGAGAACAACATCCCTAATTTCCCAACCTCAGCTGCTTCCAAAACCACAAGCATGCCCCAAAACTTGGCAAAGAATCCTGGCATTTCCAGTGCCTTAGGGGGGAATATTCACTGGCTGAAAATAGAAAAGAAAATGCCCAGAGTGACCTACTGAGCATTTAAGAGATCTGGTCGCTTTGCTCCAGCTATTGGCATGTTTTCCTTCACACAAGCCTTGAAAACACAATCTGAAAGTCTCTGTGCACATATTTAGACTTCTTCACATTTAAAGAAGTGAGCATTTAAACCAAAAATCTGAGCTAAAATCTGACTTGATGCTGGTGACAACCAGAGGACTCTGCACCTGAAGAACACAAAGAAGGTGTAAGTGTAAGGTACTTACAGTCACTTTTCCTTTTTTTTTTTTTTTTTGTTAAGAAAAGTGAGGCAAATTTGCATCTGGAAACACCTGGAATTTCTCCTGACCATGCAGTGAAAGAGCTGCTTAAAGCTTTGCCCTGAACAACAGATATAGATCTAAGAGATGCAGATGGAAATTAACATTTAATTGTAAAGGTATTTTGCCACTTTCTTTTTTAGGCAGCCTTTCACCAAGTGCAGAGCTTAACAAGTTTATCTATAGAAAAGGTGCCAAACTCACTCAGGTGTTGCAGCAATTATTTATCTTTCAATTGATGTAAAATAAACCAATTAACTTAGGCCTTGTTTGATTATTGTATTTGCATAAAAATCCAATGGGTTTTAGGGAAGTCTGTGTTATATTTATCATTTCCAAAGAAAAAATTCTTGGAGTACAGTCTGATTTTAAGACAAATTCCTTGCAGGATGCTGAATAAGGCACATTATTGGTGTTTATCAAGTTTCCATTGAAGTTCAATTAGAATAGTGTGGATAAATATGTCCACTCACCAACTATTCGTCCACGTGCAAAACAAATGCAATTATAAAATATTAAATCCTTATATAAATCTAATCCAAAATATCTGCTTTAGGAATTCTATTTTTCATTAGGAAAACATAACACTAGAAAAGATGTTATTTCTGCAAGGGTATGTAATGAAAACAAAATTCCCTACAAAACTTCATGCTTCTTTACATGCATTGATTTTATTAGACCCCTTGGCTTTAAGAAAAATGCATTAGTAGGAATTAAATTTGCTTCACTTACAGTACAATTGATTTCAGAAAGCTATTGAATTTTGTTTTATATGCTCTGACTTGTAGATAAATTAATGAAACTTCCAAAAAATGTTCAAATCACCACTCTGGCAGTAGTGGGAGCTCAGCAGAGCACAGGTAGTGCCAGGTCAGTACTGAACTGCACTATTTACATGAAAATCAAAACCTATAGTAGGAGTCCCAGTAAAATATCTGTATTATATTTGAATATCTGTATATAGGCCTTGCCCTGATAAGCCCCGGTTGTTCTAAATGGGCTGCAGCTGCAATGGCCCTAATTGGGCTGCAGCTGTAGCTAGTGAAGATAACTCGGATAAAAGGGGGTGGGCTTTGCTAGTCTGGGAGAGCCTGGAAGGAGTCCTGATGAAGAAGCAACAACAAGCAGGAAGAAGAAGAAGAAGAAGACGAAGAAGAAGAAGAAGACGAAGAAGAGGAAGAAGAAGAAGAGGAAGAAGAAGAAGACGAAGACGAAGAAGAAGAAGAAGACGAAGAAGAAGAAGATGAAGAAGAAGAAGAAGAAAAAGACGAAGAAGAAGACGAAGAAGAAGACGAAGAAGAAGAAGAAGAAGAAGACGAAGAAGAAGACGAAGAAGAAGACGAAGAAGACGAAGAAGAAGACGAAGACGAAGAAGAAGAAGAAGAAGACGAAGAAGAAGACGAAGAAGAAGACGAAGAAGACGAAGAAGAAGAAGAAGACGAAGAAAAAGAAGAAGAAGACGAAGAAGAAGACGAAGAAGAAGAAGACGAAGAAGAAGAAGACGAAGAAGAAGACGAAGAAGACGAAGACGACGAAGAAGAAGAGGAAGAAGAGGAAGAAGAAGTCTGTGCTGTGAAGAACTGCCCCCAAGAAATATCACCAAGAAGGTATGGGACCTCAGAAATATGATCGTGACAGTATGGGACTCTAGAAATATGAAATACAACAAGAACCCATGAAGCCCTGTTTCATTCACATCTCAGCAGAGTAGATTTCTTTATAAGTTAGATATACCTTCCTAAATGCAAGTTGAAAACTTTCTCTCCCTGGCCAAGCCTAATGGTTCTAAAACTTAGCAAATGGCTTGGACAAAGAGCACCTTGTTTCCTCAGGATGAGGAGCACAGAACAAGCCCCTCTAGGAAACCTGTCAGTCTATTTCACTGTGAAGGTTAAACTAACCCTTCATGGGCACCTCAAAAATAAGCTACACGTGTAGTCTGCCTTGCGCACTCTTGCACATTTTGCGTATATTTTAATTACCTCTTAATTTGCTCCAAATATTAAAGGCTGGTAACTTACTGTAAAAAAAAAAATCACTGCAAATATGAATTTTCAACTCTAATTTACCCTATTATTTAATAGCAATGGAAAACAGAAATTAAAATGTTCAATTTGCTACAATATTTCAGCTGTAGTATATAAATAGACAAGAAAAACCACTCAGATTTCCATAACTACTTGCCAGTTCAGTAATCTTATATTCTAACTGAATAGGAGATACAAAACGCCCATAAGTGAATACATGCACTCCATATCTTGCAGGCAGATATTTAATGTCTTTACTGTGAAATTTGGAACCCACACCTAACAGTGGTTGTCATTCAGTGATAATTTCTTAAACAAAAAACACATCCCACTCAGTCACACAAACATTTCAAGTTTTCTTTTAAACTAAGCCCCTTTCTGATTCCTAATAAAAGTCTCCCAGCACAAGTCCTGCATGTCTCAATTTCTGGGAAACATTCAAAAAATGTATGAGTGATCTACACTGTGGTGTTCACCATCAGCTAATTGTTTTCTAATTATCTTTTCTTGCTTTCTTTCAAGACCTGCAACCCAGAGAAATTATTTTTTTCAGCTTATATAACATGCCCAGCAAATAATTCTCATTCCTTATATACTCAATTTTCAGTCAAAATCGACCTATTTCAGTTAATCAGTTCTTAGTATGGGCTGAAAATGAAATTTTAACCAAATTTTTCTTTGTCTTCATGCATTTTTTCCCATACGCTGTTGCTGAAAATCCTGAGATACATTAACATCTTGTCTACATGCAAAAATCACTCTTAGCCTTAGAATTAGTATTTATTCTAAAGAATTGAAAAGCTACAGCCACTCATCAGAAGCCTTCTGTTTAAATTCTTCAATTTAGTGGCAGTAAATTTGAGATACAGAGGCATCATTGTGCTTTCCTGGAAAGCACTACACTCAATTTATTTGCAGATACATGAAAACACTTCAGGAAGAAAAAAAGAAAAGAAAAAAAAATTTAAAAATCACAGAGAAAAACACTCCGACCCTCAACACTTAGAGAGAAATGGGATGTCTGTTTTCCTGATTTTCACATGATAATTGAATTATTAGCTCTGTCCCCATGCAGGGACACCACAGGACCCAAGCAGGGTAGTCTGTGCCTCTGGGAGCTCACCAGTGGGAAGATGCCACTCCAACAAACGTGTTCCTACACTGCTTTTACAAGGAATTTATCACAGGGAGTTTACAGCATTCATTTTAATGTCCTCTGGTTAGCAGCAGCAGGACATCACTGCAATCATGGCTATTCCATTTCTCCAGATATTTCACTCTCACTGAGATTTACATGCATTGGAAAACAATAGCTTCATTGAGCAAACTCCATTTCTGTTGCAGGCAATATGCAGTGTGTTCCAGCCATCATATTTATATGGAAATTAGGCTTTGTTTCAAAAAGGCATGTTTCCATAAGCTCCAGTTGCTCTCCACTGAGCCTAGGCATTTCCATCAAAATCAATGCATTTAAATTCCAGATAATATTTTTGTCTTTTGCTTTTCCTCACAAGTTGTCTGACAAAAGCAGGGGGTGGTTAGGGGTTCCAGACTGACCTTTTCCCTGGAAACAAATGGAAGCAAATGGAGTATATTTTGGTTTTGCATGGGCCAACATTCAGTGTCAATGAAATTTGATAAATAATAGATATACTGATCAGAGTGTGAGTGGCAGTGTCACAGCAGCTGCCTGGCAGAGACTTTCAGCCAAGTGTCTCAGTAGGAGGGAACATAAACTCTTGTTCTGGACAACAGCATCCTGTTTTGGGGACCTGCATGAGGTCATGGGGAGGATTCTGACATTCACTACAGCAAGAAAAAACCCAAGAAAGCACTTACATGAACAGTATTTTATAATTACAAACTATTTTGTGTATCACAGTCAGGGAAATTTTAATTCAAGTAGAAATTATATTGTGCTTTGAGCCTCACTGAAATGATTTCCAGGATCCCTGCCATCTTTCTTTGTCATCCCTTCCATAAAGCCCCAAATTGTCAGCATTTTCTACATAGATGGAGGAACCACCCACACTGGAGAGAAGTTTTAAAATTCATTTTTTATGTTTTCCAACATGCTAAACTTCCCAGTATATGTACTGGACATAGCAGTGCCGTGTGGCTTGAGTCAACAAAAGACTCAACACACTTGCCACAATGCATATGCAAATTAAAATAATGACATTTATGTAATTAGGCTGGAGAGAAACAATGGAAGAATATTCTAGCAGGCAGATTTATAGCAGATTTAAATTATAGCAAGAGGCACAAGCTAAAAATGCATACGCAGCAGTGATAAAGGCTCTTAAGCAGTGGGACAGCCCTTCCCTGTGCTGACCCACAAATTCCATTCCAGTGAGTCCCTGTGCAGCAGGAATCTCCAGAAAAGGAGAAAATTTGCTCACCCAGGAAAATGGAAATCAAAGGGAAGAACAACAATTGAAGGAACCAGAATTCAGGAGATGTGCACCCAGAAAAAGTCTGAAGTCAATTAACTGCAAGAGAGGCTCTGGCAGGATAACATGGCAAGATACTCAAGGCCAAGACAGAAAACTGAGTTTCTAGAAAAAGCTGAAAAGGTAGGAAAAATCCTGGCATAAAGCCAAAGAAACCATTGAGTGGGGCTGAGAGCAGATGTCTAGAATTGGGATGGAGTATAAGGCATGAGACTAGGTTAAGACTCAAAACAGCATGTGGGATGACTGAATGCAAAAATAAAGGTCCTGGCCAGACAGAAATAGGAGTTAACCTTGAGATGTATCACCACTGCTCAGTGGTAGCTGCTCCAAAATTCAGCTTTTCCACCAAGGAAGGTTTAAGTCAGGGCACACAGCTATTCTCCACGTGTGGACCTTGCCCAGCCACTCTGAAAACAGCAGGCTCATCTGCTGTAATTTTCAACCACTGACTTCTTGTGACAGCAGGGGGCAAGGAGCAGCAGGGAGAGAAATCAATGAACAGTTTTTCTTGTGATAATCGCCAGGTCTTTGGTGTCTTCACACAGCTCAGCTACCAGCTGGAGCATGCGCTGCAGCTACTACTTGAGTTTCTTGTTAAACTTCTCAGAGAAACCATTCAACTACTTTGCACCAAATTACCCCAAAATCTTGATTTTATGAAGGGCTGCATAAAACCCAGCTAAAGCAATCTTGTACTTCTTTAGAACAGGGAGATTATTTTGTTCTCAGGTCAGTGCCATTAGTCTGCTGGCTCTAACAAGAAAACACACTTCAAATCACAAGCAAACCACTGGAGAATAACCAGATGGTGGGGAACAGAACACCTTTATATTTCTACCATTTTCATATGCTTTTCATTCTGCCTAAGTCCTTTTGGTGACACTGACTTTCAGTGGCTTTTCCAGAAGACAGCAGCCACTGGCCAGTGACCCAACACTATCAAGCATTTAAATATTAACATTCAGCTAATTCTACTTTTCAGGAAGACACTTTATCTTCTTAGAAGCAAAAAGCTCATAACTACCAGAACACAAACCCTTCATTATTCCAGAAATTGATGCTTCATTACAGCAAACTTGTTTAATGCTTTGATCCTTTAAAGAAATACATTATGAAAGGGCAAGAAAGTATGCACATCATAATTTAAAACACTTCAACAGGCCTAATCCATCGGGTGGAAGCAATGAATTTTTCTTCAGAGTGACTCAGGTTTTTAAGAGAAAGAGATGAATCTTGCTGATGAGAGCATGGCTGGACAATCAGCTGCAAGGGGAGTGCATTGGGCACACCCTGACACTCAAGGGCTCACCGCCCCCAAAACCCTCCCCTGAGGCAGTCTTGTTTCCAAAATGAGTAACTTGAAAGCAGTAACTCTTGGAAATGCCTTCCTCCTAGCAAGGCATCATGACACCTCTCCTCAAGTGGAGCTGCTTGGGTATTTAGAGCTGAATTTGCAGGTTGGTTCTGCTATTGCAGAGCTCAGTATTTTTATACATTACACAAGCCCTCAGGCTAGTTCCTCAGCCTGTTTTGCTGAAACCTATGCCCTCTTTCACGCAAAGAAAAATTCTTTCTTTAAGCTAAGAGGAAATGCATGTATTTTCTGCACTTTGGCAATAGCACCAATAAACAGTGAAGTCTTTGAAGAAGCTAACTGAATTAGGAGGAAAAAGTGTTACAAAAACCCTGAGCCTTACATAAACACTTAAGAAATCACTATTTTTATTCAGTGTCAAAGTAGTCACCTAAATCCCCCCTCCTGTTTCAGTCACTGGAGGACATTTTACAGAACAAAACAGGGAATAAAATATCTTTCCAATGTCAAGACTACCTTGATGCACACCCAGAAGAATGGGTCCAAAATACCTCCTGTGAATCAGTACTGCTTTAATGTTTAAGAATTCAAAGAAAGAACTCTTGAGTCTTGTATCCCTTGGTAAATCATTGGTATTAAATGAGGTAGCAGTAACTCTAGACAGAAACAATTCATTTTTATATTACTTGTACCAATGTTAATAGTACCCACAACTGAGGTTGTCAGAGATCTTATTTCCATCTGAAAAGTCACTATGAAGATAGGTCAAATAACCCACAAGGGATAATGATCCCAAACAAAATCAAGGATTCATCCCATAAAAATCAATGATCTCCATATACAGACCCTAGATAAACAATTCATGTTGTCTGAAAAGTACAGAATTCTGTGCTGGCAGCTGAGCTATGGCCAAACATCAGGGTTCTGCACAGTTACTTGCATTCAAACAAGAAATGCACAATATGCACACTTAGATAAAACAAAGATAGTATTAATGATTGCATGTTTTTCCTGTTTCATGTGTGAGCTGTGGAGCTTTCAGAGTAACACCATCAAATCCCTTTTGTGTTTAGAGGGCAGATGTGCTACAATTCAGATTTCAGACAAGGTGTCAAGTTTCAGTAGCAAGCAGAGCTATTTCTTTCCACTATCCCCATCCAAAACCTGGCTGCAATTCTGCTCACTTCTTCCCAATCAATTTAGGCTGCCTGACTTATGAAAATAAACCAGTTATAAGTCACATAAAGACATTTTTTTGTTGTTGTCCCTAGTATTTCTCTTGTCTTTCCAGTGTTTATTACTTTCAAGCACCTGACAACAGCTACTACCAATACTGATTTGAAAAAATTACTTTTCTTTGGCAGCTTTTGAGAGGATTGAAATTGCCATTATGATATATCAAAGCTTTGATGTGGGTCCTGAGGTTGAACGGAACTCAAGCTGCGATCATAATAGACCTTAAACCTTCTGTTACCTGAGCTGTAATGTTCATTATAAGGTGGCATTTATATATAATGTTCATTATAAGGTGGCATTGTTCTGCAATAATTTTTTTTTCTTTTTTTTTCTCTTGTTTTTGGATAGGGTAGTGTCCTGGTTTGAAAGGGAAGTGAGTTTTTTGGGATGCTGCAGTCAAACCAGTAGGTGCCCAGATTTGAATATTGGCACCTGGTGTGGCCCCTGAGGACATGGATACACCTCTGAGAACACAGGGGGTTAAAAGCAGAGAACTCTCAGGGGAAGCTCTCTTGGTTCCATCCATGAAGGAGGTCAGAGCTGCCCTGCCCAGCTCAGGGGGTTAAAAGCAGAGAACTCTCAGGGGAAGCTCTCTTGGTTCTGTCCCTGAAGGAGGTCAGAGCTGCCCTGCCCAGCTCAGGGGGTTAAAAGCAGAGAACTCTCAGGGGAAGCTCTCTTGGTTCTGTCCCTGAAGGAGGTCAGAGCTGCCCTGCCGGCTGCGGGCTGGGCCTGGCAGGGGAAGCCATGGGCTGGGTGAGGTAGGCCGGGGCCTTGGACAGAGAGGGGAGGTGAAGGCCCCTGCAGGATGGAAGGGTGGAGGAGCACTGAGAGACATTGGGCAGCCACCCCAGAGAGAGAGAGAGAGCCTGTGCCTGTGCCGCCTTGAAATTTGATAGCACAGCCAGCCAAGAAGGAGAAGGGAGGGGTGCAGTGAGAAGGTGTCCAGCAGGGCAGCCATGGGAGCTCTGGACAGGCAGAGACTGAAATTTTTAGCCTTTTTCTTGGATGATGGAAACCTTACAAATGCTGATCCTCCTGGAGTTGAATGAGAAGAGAGATAGAGATGAGATAAGGAGAAATGGGCCATGAGAGAAGTTGAGAAGAATCTTAAGCAGAAGAGATGATGGAGTGGCCTTTGGCTGGACTTCTCTTGTACAGCCAGGGACAGAACCATTTTTCCTGTGACACAGAGACTGCATTTAGGGACAGGCAATGACTTGGAGCCAAGAGTGCAGTGATGTTATATGAAGGAGTGAATGAACAGAGACGATGGATGAGGAGGGTGGTGGTGCCCTCTGTCTTCAGGGAAGAAGAAAAATATCTCTGTTCTTGAGACCCCCTCAGCCCCAGGGGGTGAATTTGGGGGGGACAGGTGTCCCAAAAGTGATAGACTGTGCTCTTTTTGAAACTGGACAAAGCACCCTTAAAAAGGGAACCCTAGAAGCATCTCTGGTCCATGAGCAGTGGTGAGAGCACTGGGCATGGAAGGAAGATGTCACGATTGCAAAGGATCCCCGGGCGGTGCCAAGTGCGACATGGAAACACAAGAGGTCTCAACTGTGTTTCCAGGGGAAGCCTATGGCACAAGAGGGACTCCTCTCTCCTTGATGAACTGAAAATTGATCATCTAAAGGGGGGTAATGGACTGAAAGCTGATGATCTGAGGGGTGGATGTATTGGAAATTTAGTGAGGGGAGGAGGAATGTTTTTAGAAAGTTTTCATTCTGAATTCTGTGTGTGTTTCTTTTTATATAGAGTTGTAGGTTAATAAAGTTTTTCCTCTTTATTCCTGAGTTAGAGCCTGCTTTGCTCTATTCCTGGTCCCATCTCACAGCAGACACCAAAGAGCGTGTATTTTCATGGGGGCACTGGCATTGTGCCAGCATCAAACCATGACAGGTAGACATTGGTAGAGGATGGGGAGGGTGGTTTGCTTGTTTTGACAAAACCTGTATGATTCCAGAAAATGTTTGCCTTCAACCTAACACTATTTTTCTTTCATCATATCCATTGGATATGTCTGTTAATTCACCATCTTAACATCATATTATCAGTGCTCCCTTTGGACATCTACAAACCATTCTTCAATATTCTAGTTTGTATCCTAGCAATGACATCTCCTAATCAGGGCTTCAGAACTCTTCTGAGACCATGGAAGGACAGAACAAGAGTTGGACCAGAAGGGAACATTGCACTGACCTTTGCAACATAGAGTACAGCATTTCCCTTCTTCATTTCCTTCCTCTGACATTTTGATTGCAAGTTCTTCCAAACAAGCACCAAACCTTGACAAAATTCCTATATTATTGTCAGCTAAGGCTTCTAGAACTGTAGGAAACACCACTTGTCTGAAATCTCCCTCTTCTGCAGCTGACATGGACATGAAACACCAGATATTAAAGAAATTAGGTGTTTGATCATTATTAAAGCCAAAACATCTCTTGATGGAGATAATTAGGACAGTGTTAAAGGCCAATCAACCAGTGACCAGCTGCTGAATTTACAGTGGAAGGAAAAAATATATCTTACAGGATAGTTGGGTATAAACCAACCAAGTCAACAGCTGAAGTCTTTCACAGCAGAACAGGATTACATCATGGCTCAGTATAGAAGGGGCAGTTTCACCAACAACCTGATAAGGACAATAAAGAACATCACATCTCAGCATATCTCCAGGAAGCCCTTATCTCTCTGCTCAGAACTTAGAAACATTAATTTTCTGCACTCCCAGTAATCAGCTTAAAGCTCTCTCTTTCCATCTAGTAGCTCAAATGTCCCAGTGATTAGTCAGCTCTGGCGTAAATGAAGTAGCAGGGACTGCATTTTGCCTGAAATATCTTTATACAGCCAACTCCACTCAAAAAAACAATTAAAAGAAAAACAATAGTGGCTGGTTTATCATCAGAGCAATAATTGAATGCAAGCTGGATTTAGCACTACAGCTGAGAAATCAATTAGATCTTCTTGTTTTCTCTCAATTTACTTTATTACATGAGTGTTCCTGACTCCAGGACTTCAAGGGGAAGAATCAAAGGGAAATAAGCCTTCATTACAGTGGTTTAGGTTGAATTTTTACTTCTAACATAAAAGAAAGAAAAATCAGCCATGAGGCTGCCATTCCATCTCACCTCATAGGGACACAGTATAACAAAGAGAATAACAAGGCAGACACGATGAGTACCCCTCACAACTGTTTCATTTTAAACTGTAAGAGAAGACAAGCAAAGATGTTAGAGATACTTCCAGAATATCCCAGTCTATTTGGCCTTGGTGTAGCATTTACCTCTCTTCCCCCCTTTCAGGAGGAATTGACAATTTTGGGACATTTTAGGGCACTTCCATGTCACAGCAACACAAAAAATAATTTGAGACATCAACACAAAGCTTGATAAGAAGATGGCAGTAAAAAAGGGAGCAACAGCAATCCCAGTGCTTGGGTAAGAATGTCTGCCTGCATCCCAGCTCTTGGAGCATGGGAAGGGCACAAAGGTGGAAAGGAGAAAAACACTCCCCCAGCTCTGCTGCCTTACAGTCCTTAATTCCTCCTGAGTATTGTAAATGCAGGGCCACCAATGAAGGAAGCAATAATGAGGAGGACTCCATCTTATCAGAGGGCTAATTTATTACTTTATGATACTGTATTATATTAAAGAATACTAAACTATACAGAAAGGATACTTACAGAATGCTAAAAAGACAATAATGAAAACTCCTGACTCTCTCCAGAGCCCTGACACAGCTTGGCCCTGATTGGCCAAAGAGTGAAAACAACTCCCAGCAGAATCCAATGGAACAATCACCTGTGGGTGAACAATCTCCAAACACATTCCACATGAGCACAACACAGGAGAAGCAAATGAGATCAGAATTGTTTTCCTTTTCTCTGAGGCCTCTCACTACCTTTTAGCTTCCCAGGAGAAAAATCCTGGGCAAAGCAATTTTTTCAGAGAGTATGAATGCCACACCTGAGCTTCAACACTCTATCATTCCATAGCCACTCATTTCCTTGTTCCTACTCTCCTGATTTTGACCACTAGATCTGCTGCTTTTCTTCCTTCTCTCAGAGCTGTGAAAATTCCAACCTGCAGATCCTCCAAATATTCGCTGTTCCTTACAGCCAGCTAAGCTCAGCTTGTCTGTTCTCTCCAAAAAAACTGACATTGCTTTTGGGGAAGAACTGAAAAATCTCCACTCTGGCAGCCCCTGCCAAAAAATCTGCCCAGTAGAGCAGTGGCACAAGGAAGCAGATGTGATAGCTTTTAGAGCCTTTTCAAACACCTCTTCCTCTCCTTGAGTCAGATCAAAGCTGTAATGAAAAAGAAAGCTTTATTTTTAAGGAAAGAATGACTTTTATGCAGATGCAAACTAGATTCAATGGAGTTTTGAACAAAAATATTTATACTGAATGCATAAAACTTCAATTCTCCTCCTTTCAGGTCATGCTGTGTTAACAGAAGCATCTAAATGTTCATCTCAGACGGCCAGTTTCTATTTGCCTGAGCAATATCTTCAAGCTTTTTTTTGGTTGAAATTTTACACTATTTGCATTGTGTTACTCAAAATCAGCTTTATTTTCCCCTCTAACCTTAGATTTTGCTGCTTTTCCATCTTCCAGTGTTGAGAAAGAAACTTGATTTCCTATGGGAACAAAAATTTCCTGTAGTTTTTTGCATACTTACACAAAGGTTGATTTCAGAAACTATATAGGACAGGTCTCCAGAGAGAAAAATCTTGTCCTTGGAACCATGCATGGCTCTGTCTCTATGTGGAGACATGAGAATTCTCACACAGGCAAAACCTGGCATGCATTTCATGTGAATTTTCTTTATCAAGGTTGGGAAATTAATCCATTTCTAGCTGAGGAAAAAGGAAGGCAGGAAAAAATCTGATTCCTCTAACACAGCATGGCCTTTCAGCAGAGTTAACAGGCTGAACAAAAAGAGCTGCAGAATACCCAACTCATGGAATTCAAGCTGAAAAATAGACCCAAATTCCAAAAAGGGCTTCTTACACTAAAGAAGATCCTGTGCCTGCACAGAGCAGTTGGATAAGCTTTGTCCAGGTTGGCGATTATATTTGGGCTAGGAAACCTGAATGAATTTTTCTGGGGAAGAAAATCATGCTAAACAAAGGAGGAAAGTGTCTCCACTAACAGAGGCATGAGATGTCCTCTGTGGGGTCATGACCAGGCACCCAATGCTCTGGAGGCATCCTGCTGCTGCACAAAGCTTAAGAAAACAATTATTTCATTAAGATTAGATAAAACGGGGCTGAAATGCACTCTGCTGCCTGTGTTGTGCTTCATCTTGAGGAGCTGTCACATGAAACCATGGCATGAACTTCAGCTGCTGCACCCCATCACCTGTTAGAATGTATTTATTTATTATGAGTATCTCTTATTTATTTATTATGGGATGTCTCTTAATACTGCTGCAGAAGGATTTCCAGCCCAGTTCCAACTGCAAGCTGAAAGGTACCAAACTAATCCTGTTGCAGATAAGACTGATAGAGACACACACCAAACCTAGAGCACCTTGACACTTTTCAACTAGCTAAAGCAATGGGAGGTAGTTCATCTCCTCTTCCTGGAAATGACAAATATTTTCACAACTAAATGGGACATTCAGCTCACTCATTCTCTGATCACAAGTGATCATGGACAGTGTCCTAGAAAAATCATTGAGTTAAAAAAATAAAATAAAATTACTGGGATTAATTGACTTGCGAGCCCTTACAGTACATCTGAGCTGTGAATGATGGACACTTAAGGACTCCAATAAAATGTATTTTAAATTCACCATGAGATGCAGAATTCTTTAGTGGTTAGCATGATGCACAAGTGAAATCCTACCTGAGTGTCCCCAGCATGTTCAGACAGCACTGCAGAGTTACACAACTCCCAGGGCAATTACCACACAGGGCAGGGATGAGGCTGATAAATCGGTGATGCCTTTGCATGTTTGGTAAAGCTGCACTGAAAACAAAAGCTCTGATTCCTGAGGTCTTTGTCCCTGCTTCATTTTAGCTAGGGCTGGGGGAGTTATTTCATGCCTCAGCAGTTGCACTAATAGAGCTGCTCTGTGTGCCTGAATGAGATTTTCCTGGTTGTGAACACCAATGGCTTGAACAGTTGGGCTAATCTGAATTAACCTATACAGCATAAATACACTTGAGTCCGCAAATACAAGATGACATTAGCATAGATTCCTAGGGAGCTAACTCAAATTTAGACACTGTAAAAGCCTGGGGGGAATAGGGAAGAGAGCAAATTCAAAAATTCAAACGGGAAAACCACCAAACCTACATTTATATTGAGAGACAGCTGTAATTTGTGTGCATGAATGCTAGCTAATTCTCTGGTAAAATTCTCACAGGAAAATAAAAACCCAAACCAAGGAAAAAAAGTTATCAACATAAGGATGTCAGCCTTCGTAAGGTGTAATTCTAGGTGAGAACTAAAATTTGCCAGAAGGAATTGAACCAAGTTTGCAGTAGG
Organism: Ammospiza caudacuta; assembly: GCF_027887145.1. Lineage (NCBI taxonomy): Eukaryota > Metazoa > Chordata > Aves > Passeriformes > Passerellidae > Ammospiza > Ammospiza caudacuta. Next base: position 2,627,668 of record NC_080603.1, on the reverse strand, counting down.
GTCTAAATTGGTTCATGTAATTGCTCAATATCCTAAGCTTGAACCTGAGGCAGAAACAAGAAAGACACTGCACTTGCTGAAAAGAACAAGCAACAAACCCTTTACTCACAGTGAATGAGAAAAACAACAAAATTCTGCTTTTACAATGGCTTCAGGAGCAGTCCATTATTGTTTCACAATGTATAAAACAAGGTAGATGGTGGTGATGTAATTAACTACCTTCTCAAAAAAACACCCTAAAAACACCAACTGTGAGCAAGCAACAATAAGAAATATTCTTTGCTTCTTCCTTCAGAGCCTGTCTCAGATTTGTGAGACACATTACTGCTTCCAAAGCTACACCTCTCTGGAAAAGTGCAGGAGTGCAAGCACTTCTCTGAGCCATATTTTTTGAACAAAAGCAGCTCCTTCTTTAAACTGAGACCTTTTTCCTCCTCTTAAGAAGAAATCCATTGTTTGCTGCTCTGTGATGACCAAAATAAGAGTCTAGGATCACCAGGGTGGCATCCTACCAAAAATCTGCACACTGATCTCCTAACCCCTTAAAGAGCCTTCCCTTCCATCCTCTCATCCTCCCTCTGAGGAATGAACATTAATTTCCTCAGCCCTCAGGTGACCTCTCTCCTTAGAACTGCACTCAAAATAATCTCAACCACAACTTTGGTAATTCTATGCCTTTAAATCAAATTGATCTTTGAAAGATGCTTTTGTGCTGAAAAAGGAAGCACAGCGTTCCTCTTGCACAAGGGGAAGGTTTGGACACCCAGCTCTAAGTTTTCACTTAAGTTTTCACAGCAGAGAACTTCACAGAAACCGAATTTGTTACTACCTACAGCCCTGTTATTAATGCATATTTACAGCCTCATTAGCAGAGCCAAGCACCTTGTGTATGGAACACTTCACAAAAACTCCTTTAAATGGGTGCCCATATGAGGGGTGCTCCATGCGGGTAATTCAGGCTATGATTGTTTATCTTTCAGCTGCAACTGTTTCTATTGCCATCTATGACCTGTAGGGCTTTTTTAAAAATTCTGCATTACTTTATATACAATAATTTTAGCCCTCCTGGCTGACTCCTGAATTTTCTAGGATGATTCTTAAACTGTGCTAACACAGTTCAGCATAAATCCTTGTAAACACAGTTGTAGAAACGCTGTGTTTATTTCAGCTGGTATGAAAACGGGGTTTCTTTGCTTCAGGGCAGCAGCTAGCAGCTTTTAGAGCCTGAGTGATAACAACGCCCAGAAACTTGATCACACCCCTAATATTAACCACACAAGTGGAACCAAAGAGGAAGGATTAAAGTAGCAGAGCTGCTGCCATGCTCTTTAGACACCTTTTAATAATAAAATGAATTTACACAGATGACATGACCTTGGAAGCTTTACTGCAAGGAAGAACCTATGTGTGCATTTTTTTTCTCTTGCTTTAAATTCAGGTCAGATCATCTGGTAAACATTATGTAAATGGAAAAGTTTAGATACCCATAAGTTGGAAACAAGCAACAAGGAAGGGTTACAAGAGGCACCATTTATCAATTTTAAAAATGTGTGCTTTTAAGTAAAGAGATTTTCTGAAAAGGAAAAACTTGATCTAATTTAAGATACAAAATTGGAAACTGATTAAGATTTGACATTTACTTCCTTAGCCCAAGGTCACCAATTAGATTAAACAACAATGAAGAAAAGAACAAAGGGAAATTAAACCAAGATACAAAAGAGCAAAAAGTTATAAAATGTAGAAATATGCAAATAGGCTACTGAAAAATGTGTTTGGATAAGATTAAATCTATGCTACAGTGTTAGAATTTAAACCAAGAATTCAGAAGTCTGAAAAAATATATACACTGAGTTACAACTACAAATTGTAGTTTGTCTGTTTGTACTCAACAAGCTGGTCCTTAATTTAATAATTTAATAAAGTTTAGGAGTTTTCCCCTAACTAAGAACAGATATGAGTCTTCGATACTGTTCCACCCTAGATTTCCATGACTTTGGTCTTACTCAACAATAACTACACTCAGCTCCATCCCTTTCAAAACACAAATTCTCCCTCCTTTAGCACTTCCCTAATCAGGGGGGATGTCTTGGTTTTTTTGGTAGACTGGGCAATATTTTGCTGTAAAGACAACACAAACTGCAACCCAACTTATGCAATAGGCAGTCAGAAAACCCCACAACTTCTGTGTTCATAATCAGCAGAAACTGAATTCAGGATTTTCGCCTGCTGTGCTGAACAGGGAATTAAACTCCAGGCAGTGCAGGGGGGTCTCCCATTCCCTTCCAGTAAGGAATACTTTGAAGAAGGGAACATTTACCCAGTGTGCCAGGGAAGGATGAACCTCAAGGTCATTTCAACCATCCTGCACATTAGAAATTAGATATTCAGCTTCTTCCAGAAGGAAGATTTCTAATATTAGTTACACAGGTGAGAGAACAGAAGAGATAAACTTGTTTCTGTCCATAAATTGATCCACTATCAGCAGAAAAGCCTTCAAATACACAGGAGTAGAGCATTTATCACCCAAAAAAGAATACTACTGCTCTATTTTGTTGCAAACCAATTTGCCTTAAATTTCCATCTGCACTTTTAAGAAAGATTAGAACTTATGAGAAGACTGGACAGAGGTACAGTTGGAAATGTGATTATGCATGGATGGAGAGGTGCAGTTTTCACACTGATACTGTAAGGCCTCCCAGATTTCTGCACAATGACAATTGTCCTCTACTTAAAGAGCACTCTAAACAAAGAGCACTCACCACAATTTATTTACCTTGTTCTGATAGACCTTGTTCAAACTACAACTCTTCAAAGCAAAGGCTGTAATGCATCTCTGCAACACTGAAATTTGAGCTGTAATTCAGTTTGAAGTCAAGGTAGTATAGCCCAGCCAGTTAATGTCTCCTGCCTTGCACAGATGGAATACCACAGTAAATCTCACTCTTATTTGCATGAGAAAGAAGGGAAACAAGAAAGATGGCAAAACTCTGGCTCATTAAAAAGATGTTGAGAAGGGAACTAATAAAACCTTGTCAGGACATTCAACAATATGGAAGTAAGAACAGTTTTAATAGCTAACAGACAGAGTGTTCAGGAAAACTGCCAGCACAGGTATTTCTTCTTTTCTATAACAGTTTTACTAAATTACTGAGTAATCATGTGAGCCTTACCTCGCCAATTAGGGCCATTTATAGAAAAGGAAGAAATAATGAAATAAAAGCAGATAACTTCTGATTCCTGCTCTCTTGATTCTCCACACACCTCGTGACTGACATCTTCAGCAATGCCTGGATCATGAGGCCATGGATCAGTCTCAGAGTAATTAAAGGATTTACATTTCCTTCATGACCATACACATCCATCAGATTCCACACAGAATTTTCAATACTGTATGAATTTGATATGGGCTCTTTACAAGCAGTTGATTAATTCTGTATAAATCAGGGGGGCCCAAAGATAAAATTCCTGATCAGCATTTTTCAGGAGAGTTAAAAGAATTCTAAGCCAAAGTAAGTTTCCTGGCAACTGAGTCAAAATCCTTCTTCCAAACAGATTGTCTAGAAAGCTTAGGACAACACATTTCCCAGATGAAAATGTGTCACCTAATAAGTAAATGAAAAGGAGCCACTTTCCTTCAATAAAATATACATTTCAATTATGTGAGAAATTTTCATTACATTTGATACCAGAATACAGAAGCTCCTGCTATCAAAAGAACATTCCTTTTCTTTCTTGCAAAGTACAGTACACACCAAAAAATTTACTTCTAAGAAGACTGCATACAGAAATAACTCCTGAAGTACTTGCCATCTCAGGTATGAGCTGGCAATTGTGAGGTACATGTGTGTTCAAGAAATGAGACATCCAACCCTGGTTTATATTCCAAAAGGGCAATGTTCAAGTGCCACCATTTATCTCCCCAAGCTTTTCACACAGGCCCTTTTTGAGCCTTGACTTGCACAACATCAAGTGTTTTATACTCACAGGTACAGTGTTCAAGCCTTGATTTATAACTCAGTATCTGAAACTCCCTAGTGCACTACTGAAGCCTTGATTTATTGCTGGGTTGAGGGAATCAATTCAAATAAAATAGTGTTCAGCCAAACCTTCACCCTTTTGGTGAGCCAGTACAAAGAGTAACCTTTTCTATATCACCTCAGAGGGCTGTGCCCAACTTTTTGCTCCACCTTTGTGGAAGCTATTTTGTTCGCCAAAATCCCAGTTTTTCTCTAGTCTCCTCTCAAGAACCTACACAAAAGAGTTGATTCATCTCCTTAAAGTTTCAGCAAGTTCATTGAACACAGGTTGTTTGCTTTCTTTGTCTCACAGAAAGATCAGCAACAAAAGTGTCATCTCTGCAATTCCCTATTTCTTTGGGCTGTCTTAAGAAACATAATTAATGGCAATGTCTTCCAACAACAATTGTTACACCTATCTTATGGTAAGACCATCTGGGTTTGCAAGAAAAGCTCAAAGCTTTGGAACATTATGATATTTAAATTTTAAAAATACTGAATGAAAAGGTTAATTATCCTCATCATTCAGCCTTTCAATCAGAAATTTTAATCTTAGCCAAAACTAGAGAATCAGGTGAAAACACAAAGAGTTGTGACTCACATTTATTGCATTTGTCTAACTTTGAAACCTTAACCATATAACCATGAGACCTAGAAGGAATTAATTTGATTACCAGGAGAGCATTGGCACAAGTACCAAACCCTCATAGCCCCATGGGCACACACACAACTTCCCAAACTCAGGTAAGGCAGGATTCTAAGGCTGTGCAGCAGGTACCTGAAAACCTAAAATTGTCAAGAATTGAGTTTTACCAGACACTACTTTGTACTTATAGAAACTGCTAATCTGAAGCCTCAAAATGTTTATTTTAAATGATGGAGTACTGAGGGGAGTGGTGTTAACCAACAGGTCCAATTGTTTTGTCATTTTTTAAGCCATTCTTCTCCAGATAGAGATCCTTATCTTAAAAGATTCTCTCTGCAGTAAGATGATTACAACATCCTGAAACATTGACACTACATTTGCCCTTTTTGGTGCTTTAGGTAAAAAATGTAGTTCCATATCCTGAGCACAGCCTCATACAAAGAAATGAGGATAAAGAAAACAAACTCCTGAAAAAATAAAAAGGAACTTGAGTCTGAAAAGAGGGAGGTCTAGCACAAACTTCCCTAGCTCTAAAATACAGCATAAAACCATCCCAGAAATCCTGAAACAGAATTGCAGAAATGCCTCTTTGACCTTTTCAGGAGCACTTGTCTTACACAACCATAGCATGTCAGCTCCTCTTCTTCACGCTGACTTCTATCCCCATGGGGCAATTTCAGTTTGACACAAGAGGAATGGTCACCAAGAGATGATGCTCCTGCAAGCCTCAAGCCTCACGTACATAAGCAGCAATAGGGCAGATATCCCTGCTGAAGGGAAATCTGCAGCCTCAGCCAGCTCTTCACTCTGCACCAAATGCCCGCTTCAGGACAAAAAACCAAGCAGGTTTTTCATTAAGCAGGATACAGGCATGAGAACAAAGCCACAGGAAAGATTTCACTTCTCTTCAGAGAAGTGCTAAACACAAAACAGGTCTTACATGAGCTCCACAAGGCTGGGCAGTGAGGATCAAAGGTGCCCACCAGGAAGTCAGAGGAATTTTCTTCCAAGTACTATTTCCACACAAAGCACTGAGTTGACTCAACCTTGGTACACCTGAGAGGCTAGAATCTAGAAAACACACTGAAATCTCACACTAATTTACCCTGAAATCTCACACTAGCTGGCCCCTGTACTAAAACAGACATTTTATCTCAGAGCTGCTTTCAAAGCCTTCCCTCCCTGGTCATTCCCATGCATTACACACCAAAACAGAATTGCACTCCTGTGTGCCAGAAAAGGAAGAACACCAGCACAGACACTGACTGTGCTGCCTAAGCCACAAGAGATTGATAGCCTGGGACATGAACAGTGCCCTCATAAATCCCAACACAAAATTTTAACTGTAAGGCCAGTTTATTGCTGTTCTGATTCCTCTCTAGGAGCTTAGCTCCCCAATTATTAAAGCATCTTTTATGTTACAGCCTCCTCATCATTTTCTCCTCAAAGTGCTTCTGAATTTATTTAAGTCCATATTCCATAAGAAACCCCTGAATGAAATCCAGGTTATCACCATAGAATAGCACTCCACTCAGATGGCACTGTTTCCTCCAAGGTAATTTTCAGACTTTAATTATCTCATTGCTTGAATCATCTTCCATAAAAAGCCAACAACAGAAGCACAGCTCAGAGTGGTGCCCTTAAATAAAATAGAGAATAACACAAACTGTATTTGCAAGAGTGTCCTTCACAAAATCTTACTTACACAGACTCAGAGGAAGAAAAAACCTAATTTTTACCCCTGTTCTTCCTGTTAATGTTACCTCTTTTTAGACATAAACTATTCATAATAACACATTTGCAAGATTCCTGCAGGCTATTTTGTCTCAGTTTAAACATTTTAAAATACTTTCGCTCACCAAAGTTCTCAAGGTTGCACCTTGTTGGGGCCAATTGTTGCAAAACATGTGGTCTGGTGTGCTTGCACATTCTTCCTCTTCTTGGAGCATACATTAGCATGGCCAGAGAAGGACACCACATACTAAGAATACAAGCCAGCAGTTAGACAGTCTACACAGGGAAATAAAAATTAAAATGCTTGAAAATCTGCTTTTAAGTAGTTGGCTGTCACTGACTGAAGGTAACTTGCAAGTTATTGATGCAGAGCTGCAACAGCAAATGGAATGGAAACAAGTGCATAAATTCCAACTTGTCTGTTTCAACTGCCACGTAATTAAAAAGGAAAATAAAAATATAAGCCTAATCCCCACTTGTCATGGGGATGGTTTATATTCCATACACACTTTTGGTTTGTGTCCAGAATTGCCAGTACAAGTGATATGGCGCTGTGGCATTCACATTCTCTGAAAAATGCCTTCACCCAGGATTTTTCTCCTGGGAAGCTGAGAACCCTCAGAGAAAAGGAAAACAATTCTGATCTCATTTGCTTCTCCTGTGTTGTGCTCATGTGGAATGTGTTTGGAGATTGTTTACCCACAGGTGATTGTTCCATTGGATTCTGCTGGGAGTTGTTTTCACTCTTTGGCCAATCAGGGCCAAGCTGTGTCAGGGCTCTGGAAAGAGTCAGGAGTTTTCATTATTATCTTTTTAGCATTCAGTAAGTATCCTTTCTGTATTCTTTAGTATAGTTTAGTATAGTATTCTTTAATATAATATGGTATCATAAAATAATAAATTGGCCTTCTGAGAGTCAGATTCAGCATTCCTGCCTTTGTCAGGGGACCCTGCAAATACAATATGGTGGCTTCCAGGCCAGTACTGGGGGAGTGCAACTGGGAATCTGGGAATTCAGGAGCCTGATTTACTACAGCATTTGCAAAGATCTAACTGAGCACCAAGGTGTAAAGTGGAACTGCCAAGCTGCTCTGTGTCTGGGGTGCAGTGGGGCCTTCTGCAGCCTCAACATCCCAGCTGGGAAACTGGTTAGCTACAGAGACCTGCAAAATATTTCTAAATGTTTGCTAAGCCCAATGCTCCTCCTCCCTAGAGGCAGATGTGCAGCTGCTGGAAATGCCCAGCTGTCACTGTCACTGCCCCCAGCAGCGCTCCCACACCACAGCAGCTGCTGCACATCTGCCCCAGGGAGCAGCAGGGGGACAAAGGACCAAGGTGACACCCACAGGGAGCCTGGATCGTTCTCCCACTCACACAAGTGTGTTTCAAAGCTCCTTGGACATAGGGCTGTCTCCAAGAGCTTGTTTAACTGCTCCAAGTAAGAGTGCCACAAGTGATCTCAGTATTTGACAGGTAATTATGGGAATAAATCACTCAAGACTCCATTTTCTTCATGGTGTAAAAAGGCCATTCTTTATTCACAGAATTCCTTTTATGCAGTGTTACAGACCTCGTGTGAGATTCCAATTGGTCAGTAATTTTCTTGCCAATTACTTTATTGGTTAGTAAACAACAAGTTGTCATTCTGTACTGATTGGTCACTCAAACTCTCAGTGTGTACATGCAGGGAAAGTTGTTTGTGAGAGACGGTTTTCATTTTTCTAACGGTAAAAATAGTTTATGCATGTAGGTGCAAGTTGTTTTTTACCCAGGAATAGCATGTTCTGTTAACTAAATGCTCCCAAAAAGATTGCTTTCACATGGGAACTTGCAAAGGGCTACCTTCTCTTAGAGAAAATGACAGGCTAGCTACTGATCTAATAGAGCAGGCCTGATTTTGAGGCCTTTCTTTATAATTTTTCTACCTTACTGCAGCAGGTAACTACAGCACATTTCCCTTTAATGCTGCAGTTTACCACCAGGTAGAAAAAAAACCTTTACCACCAAAGGCTTCAGTGTCTCTGCCAATGCAATGCACCCAAGGGCTGGAACCTGGCAGCTTTTCATACAAAAGTATGAGCAGCAATCATGTTTGTTTCAGAATTGCACAGAACTCCTGGATTTTCTAGATTCCAGGTGTTTTGAGATATTTTTGCTACAGATCATTTCAAAATTCCAGAGACCAGGCAGTCAACAAGTCATAAGATCAACAGAAAGGGCTGGACCTTGCTGACACCAATTTTAATGTTGGGAAATTGTCCTCAGCTTCTCTTCCACATAAGTAGAAATATTTACCATGTGGTATTCTATACAATATTTTAGCTGGAACAACTCATTATCTAAGCCCTCAATAGAAGCAGAGGCATTAAAGAATACATAGAATTCAATATCAAGAAAATTATTGACCTAATTTTGTCTTTTTACTTTGATGTTAGCAAACAGACCATTTATACTTTGCTTTGCACATAGATCTCTGAGAACAATGATTTTCATGACAATGAATAAACACATCTGCAGAACAAACTGAAAACTGAAGATAAACAAAAACATAGCATCAGAGAAATAAAATGCTGCAATGCATTATTTAATAGCAGGAAACTATTTCACCCTGTGGCTTATCATTAGTTTTTTTTCTGTATAAATTGACCAGATACTAAAACATCAGAAAGCAAGCCCCAGGGCCAAAAACTTCCAGATCAAAGATGCAATGGAATACTCCAGGGATCCCTTCTTGCTAAGAACAATGGACTTTGAAAGGGCAGCTAATAGCATGGGTTTAAGGAGGCTGATAGCTGAATTTTTACCTTTATGAACGCATGAAGTGAAGCAACTTTGGCTGCAGCCTGTTTGTACAATGCCAGAAGTGCAAGGCAATAGTGAAAACCTCTTTACAAATCTGAACCCAAGAAAAAGTTTAGCCTGCTTGGCATATTTAGGTTGTTTACTGGAAATCAGATTAGGCATGGTGCGATTGACAGAAGCTAAACGTGTGTGCAGGGGGAAAAATATTGTACAAACTGGTCCAACACTGAAAAAAACAGGGCATGTGTGCATTCACATCCATATATTCTCCCCACCTGCATCAAATTTCACCCTGAAACTTTCTGCTCCTCTTCTAGTCTAGGGGAGAGGCCAGGAAGAGCACACAGGTGCCACCATGAAGAACTCACATGTTTGAACTTCAATCTTAGGGTCCCTCTGCTGTCTTAGACCTGCCCTAGGTCATGCCCCACATTTCAACAGCAGATTCTTCTTCTCATACATTCACTAGAGCCCCTTCCAAAACAATCCCCATGAACACTATTCAAACTATTGTTCAGTAGAACTATAATTAACAATTACTTAATAACAATTATAACAATTAATTAATTAACAATAATTAATAATTAGTTATAATTAACCTTCATCAAGCTAAGGAGGCATTTTGTCTGGAACAGAGCCCAGCCTCCCTGGTGTCTCTGTGCCCTGGGGGCCCAGTTACCACCTGGTTCATCTCTATATCTTTTCCTGCTGCAGGAACCTCTCACACAAAAAGGCAGAGTAGAATGTAACGGCAAATTCAGCCTCACTGGTTTTTTAAGTCTTTCTTTAGAAGACTCCCTCTAATACACAGCTGGTGCAATGCAGGGATTGGGAGCCAGGAATGCAAGGCACAGCCAAAGCTGGTTGGCAAATCACATTTGGCAGCCTGCACAAGGAGATGCAAGTCCTTGCCATGCCAGGTTCCCTGTGCTCTGTGCCTGTCACAGCCCAAAGTGCCAGCACTAATAGCTAAAGCCACCCAACATTTTCTGTTTAAAACCTCATTTAATCACTTTTGCCTGTCCCAAGTAGTTTTGGATGACATTTCCCACAAAGATTGTCTCCGACTTGGGATTTTTCTTCCAGCCACGCAGGAAGAGTTTATTTGCTCAATGCAAAAACACTGTTTTGTCAACATTTTTAAACAACTGTTAAGTCTAAAAGCTTTTATATCCATCTGCTTTTGAGCACAGACTGAAAATTATCAAGCTGTCAGGAATGTTTCTTATTTAGCCCTATAAAATCTCTCAAATTTGGCAGTGTTAAACCTCTATAAAGCTGCAGCTTGCCCATGCTCTGAACTGACAGGTTAGAATCTGGCAGCTCAGCCTCCTGAAGTTGCCATCTGCCCTGATCATTCTACAATCCAAGACTGAGTAGCACTTCCTTCACAGTTGCTGCTTTCAGTGCCTATCAAGCTGGACAAAGGAAAGCAGATAGGATTCATGTATTTTTATTCTCATATCAAAGTTCTGGCTCTTTCTGCACGGGAAAAAAGTGCAAGTCCTTTCAAAAACAGACTTCATGAACCATAAATAAGAGTACAAAGCTAACTTTCGCAACTGCATCTTCCTATTCCTTTGTACATTCAAATTGCTTGAAATTCCTCCAAGGACCCGCTGTTACTTGCAATTTTGCTGTTCCTTGTTCTCCTGCCCTTATGGAATGGAGACTGACTCACAAGGCTGTAAGTCAGCAAGTAAATTCTAAAATATCTATTTTAAGTGGCCTTGGTACACAGACACCAGAGCTTTGAAAGCATGAGAGAGTTCCACATCAAAAAGAGCAATAGTCAGTCTTTTTGTTTCAATGCATGCAGTTAAACCCAATTACATGCACACACACTTTCATGCACAGAATTACTGATGAAAATAACATACATTCCTAATTATATAATTATTTTAGTTGACTCTTTCACCTCATGTTTGCATTGTTCAGCAGGTTTGATGTCTTAGTACCACTTTAGAATAACATTCTGTATCATTTGTAACTACCTTTATTGAGGAGAAAAGGAAATTATAGGCCAGATATTCAAATTCCTGTACTTAACAGGAGTTACAAAAACATTACTTGCTAGTTATTCACCTGACCTCCTTTCTCCCAGAGCTGTTTAGCGTCCAAGACTTATTAAACTCTGATGTGACCAGATAACTTCACTTCTAGGCTCTGTAAACTCAATAATAGCCTGGAGATTTTTCCCCTGCAAACTTTCAACAGGGTGTTTAGGATGAATAATTTGCAAGTTCCTTCTTGTTTGATCACATATACTGACAAAATTAGCAAGGTCTCATTGTGTAAAATGGAATACAGCACTTCATCATTTTGGAGCAAGCCTTCAGAAAATGCAGTATTTTAAAAGATTATTTTATTTTAGCTCAAGTCTCAAATGTGTCTTCTTCACACCCTTAATATGGCTAGTCACATCCTGTCCTCACACACCTCTGAGAACATGGTTTTCAGTTTCAGAAAGAAAAAACAGCAGAGGTGAATAATAAAAAGTACATCCTAATCTACCAGAAAGAAAGGACAAAACCTAAACTGAAAGCCTGGGTTTCAGATATAGAATTTATTGATTTTTTAGTTGAGATTATAAGTGAGTGCCCTCATCTCTTCTTACTGCTATAGCATTTGTCTATAGTTAATAGTGAATACAGGCAGAATACACAAAAAAAAAAAAAAAAAAACAAAAAAGTAGTTTTTCCAGTCAGCTGTTCTTTGTGCCTTTGCTGCTAGAACCCATGCCTTCAACTCCTTAGGAATGAGAGCCCACTGGTTCCACATCAGCCCCCTCCAGGCAGCAGTGATCTGCCACCATGAAAACATAACTGAGCAGAGTTTGAGGAACATCTGCTCATGAAAGAAACATCTATCCCAGCTAATCCAAATGCTTCAATGAAATGTTTCAAGGTTATCATCTTTTGGCTGTGAATAAATTGGATTTTCTGTCACACATCTTCTCTCTCCCACAAGGATTCAGGAACACAAAATGCAAGTGAAATCTATCCAAAGTACATCATCATCCAGAACTGAAAGGTTCTCTGCATCATTCTGTGTGTACTATTAAATATGTATTTCTGCCTTGACAAAATATCTAGAGCTTTTAACAGCTCATATCTGCTCAGAACAGGAAAGAACCCAGGGAATGTGTGAGGTTTAACAATCAGCATGAATCAATTTTTGGCCTCTGCTTATGACCAGGCCAGGGAATAGTTTGAATTCAGTGCTGTCCACTGAAGGCAAATTCCCTGTTGTTCTTTTGAACTCAGAAACTAAACCCACGATCCCATATCCATATTATTTAAAGTTAATCTAAGACCCCTTCTTTTCTTCCCCATGATAATTTATCCAAAGTGGAATCAGCAAGTGCAGATTAAATGCTCCTCTATCACTAAGAGCCATGGTAAATTATTGATGTTTGTTTTGTGCTGGGCCCTTCCGGGGGCTCCCCAAGTGGGGGAAACCATCTTGTAGCAGTTCTGTGCCAGGAAAAAGGAGACACAGGGTACTTTTTCAGTCTTCAGCTTCTTGTTTATTGTTATCTTACCTAAAGATTTGCAGGCTGTCCACACCAGGCTCAGTGCACTGGAAAAGCACGACAAAATGGCCCCAAATGTACATTGTCAAGGTCTTTTCAAGTTATCCCATTCAATTAACTCTTAAAATGTACTTTATTTCTACTTATCTGCCAATAACTCATCCCTTGAAGGTCCATGTAACCTCTGCACTGTGCTTCCCTCACCCAATCACCCTGTGCCACCAACACTGCTGGAAATGGAGTAGATGAAGAAGAAGAAGACCGGAACTACACCCAAATTGCTCCATCTTGTTTGCTATCTACATTTTATTAAAATCCCAAAACCTAAATTTCTCACCCAAGTGACATTCACATTCTCTGAAAAAATCCCTTCACCCTGGATTTTTCTCCTGGGAAGCTGAGAACCCTCAGAGAAAAGGAAAACAATTCTGATCTCATTTGCTTCTCCTGTGTTGTGCTCACATGTGGAATGTGTTTGGAGATTGTTCACCCACAGGTGATTGTTCCATTGGATTCTGCTGGGAGTTGTTTTCACTCTTTGGCCAATCAGGGCCAAGCTGTGTCTTGGCTCTGGAGTGAGTCAGGAGTTTTCATTACTATCTTTCTAGCACTGAGTAAGTATCCTTTCTGTATTCTTTAGTATAGTATAGTATAGTATTCTTTAATATAATATAGTATTAGAAAGTAAAAATTTGGCCTTCTGAGAACATGGAGTCAATTCATCATCCCTGCCTTCATCAGGGCATTCCCTGCAAATACAATAACTCTCTATTATTTATTTCACACTTTGATAGATTCTAGTATCTCTCGAAGTCTTGGAAGCCCTTTCCATGGGCAAAGATTAAAGGCAGTGTTTCTCTGGGGGTCAGAACCCCTCCAGAGCAGACAGAGAAATATTCCCTGTGCTCTGGGTTCCCACAGTAAATCTTCTTGGAAGCTGCAGAAGAATAAACACAAATGCAAGCACAGATTCCTGCAGCATGCCTGGCTGCAGTGCTAGCACTGGTGGTAAGAGCAGTTTGGTGACCCATACATATGGAGAAGCTTCACGCTTCTGATTTGTCTTTTCTGAAAATAAAAAAAAAAAAAAGTGATGAAAGGCCAAACCCCTGAAATTTTCAGAATATATCTCAGCTTGATCATTTCTGGATTGGAGCTCATGGAATGCCAAGTTTGGCATGGCAACTGACAAGTTCTGTGACCTTTGACAAGTCAATCTACTTTTACAGCTTTGTCTCACTCACAGCCCTTTTTTTAACTGTTGTGTTCTTCAGACTGAACTTGTCTTTTAATATGCCTGTATACAATGTCCCAGTAAAGTAAAGTCAGGCCATCATCATGCTCTAACACAAGCTGGAGCCTTAAGGCATTCTGACACTATTTTTATTGAGACGAATTCATTTTTACTTTGAGAGTACTGGAAGACTGCTGAGACTCATTGAGCTGCAACAAAATGCAAACTTGCTTTAGTGAGAAACACCTGAAGTTTTATGAGCTGAGTATAGAGTGGTTAGAAATCCCCCAGCTACAGTGAGTTGTAAAATTAAATGTTTCTTTCATTTGTACATATGCTTAAGTGTGTTGTCTGTTGGCTGTTGCAGTTTAAACTGTTCCATAAAATAACAAATTATTTTATCATCCCTTTGGAATGCTTCGTAATTATTCTATATAGGCAAAAGCATTTATCAATCCTATGTAATTACTTTTAGTGCAAAGATGTATTGGTGAAAATTGAGATATAACTATTCAGAGAACATATTTCTCTTATTCTCTTACTATCACACTTACAGATCAACCATATGCAGAATAAACAAATACATTTGAAGAATGGGTACTTGGATACATTATCACAGGTAACTCATGTTTTCATGTCAAAAATCCTTAAGCTTTTATTGGATCTCTGCCCTAAATTTTCTTGAAAGGAAAGTCCTGTTTTGTCAGTTTTAGAGGTCAGAATTTGAGGCAAATAAACTAAATTAGCACGTCCTACCCTGGCCATCCCAGTCTGATGCCCTGAACAGTATGGGAAATCCCCTTCTGCTTTTCAGCCAGTACATTTGCACAGAACACTAAGTCTGCTTGCCAACTTTCATTTGCAAATCAGTGCCTTCAGCTGACAAAATGAAAAAACGTAATATATTTAGAATATATGTATACTTTTATATATATACATATATGTATATGTATATGTATATAAATATGTATATAAATATACAAAATATATATATATGCACATACGCTCATCCCTGCAGTGGTAATTTCTAACTCCTGGTTTGAGTGAACACCCAAACATCAAAATTCCATCACAGCCTTTCTCTGGGTTTTCAATTAATTATTTTATTACTTCATAAGTTCAGGGTGAACCTTGAGAATGTTTGAGATGAAGGAAGAAAGCACACAGCAAGAATATTGGGGAGATACACCACACAAATTCCTGGTAGCATCTCTTCACCAAAAAATCTGGAGCAAGCATGACTTTTACCAAGGCACCTACTGCTGACACCACACTATGTCCCCAACAGCTCTTTATGAAATTTCAAAGAGCTCACTGTCCATTAACTTCACTATTTGCAGCATAAGGCAACACGTGGAGGACTGGCCTTAAGATTCCTAACTGAAGGATTTCTGAGAAGTCAGCTCAGATCTCCTCTGACCCCAGGATCACAGGTCTTGGCCTTAAGATGGCACTTCTAGAAAATTTGGTGGTCAAGGAATATCTTCTCAGCAGTTAGGAAGGCATCCAATTAAAACCCCTGAAATATTTTAGAAACACCATGGGCAAGGAGCCTTTGCACCACAACCCAGACCTCATGCAGTCAGGAGAAAAAAGACTGCAGAGAACTAATTCATGTGTTGAAAACCATTCTCTGAAGAATCTCTCACTGAGGTTTACAGACATGCCAGGGCAGCAGTCTCATTGTCTCATTCCAGCTATCCCTCCCTGCAGCTAGGAGAATGAGGGCACAGAGAAAGTCTGCAGCAAATACAGGGGGAACAAGCAGCATAATCAGTCCCACAATTTCAGTGCCAGGAATATTCAATTTCATTTTGCTTAACTGGCAAAATCAGCTCTGACTCAAAAGAGTAGATTTGAGCATTAAGTTTGATTTCCACTGAAAGGGGTAAGGTGATATAGAATGAAAAAGCTGAGATGGAAAATCAGATGGAAAACACAAATAGAGAAGTATTTTGTTTCTGTGTCTACCCACTACCTTCAAATAACACAGTGCAGAGCACCTCAAAGTGTTAGTCATGGTCACACAAGTGAGGAAATTTCATCAGGCACTACTGATCTTCTTTCTTTTCCCCTAAGGCTTAGAACTCGTGGGCATCCTCATCATTTGCTCTGCTCCTTCCTTCTCTTCCTTTGGGGGCATGAGCAGCAATGCAAAAATTCCTGTGCCTCTCTGCCAGTGCAATGCTGTTCTTGCTTTTTATAAAAAAACAGCCCATAAATGTCAGCATAAGAGAGCAAGTCCTCGGTGAATTGGTGACTTTTAGTAAATGCTTGTGTTGTATAGATTCGTGTATCTCATTTCAGCTTCGTGCCTCACTGGGAGAGTATTACCTGTAGAAGACAAAGCAAAAAAAGTCTCACTCTCCACATACTGATACCTTAAATTTTGGCTGTTTTATTTTCCAGATTCTGTACTGTATTGGTGTGTAACTCTGAACTTCATATGAAGTGTTAGAAAGTTTGACTCATAGCTCAGTCACACAAAACAATCCTTTTCCACCCCCAGAACCAAGGACACCATTGCAGCTTCAGGCCCAAAAAGTGGGGAAACACAAACAACAGGGAATGGAGGAGAGCAAACTGAGAGGATGGGATTGCATCACCTGCAGCTGGAATTGGACAATTGACCCCAATATGGAAATGGACCAAAATTTATGAAAGTGTGACAACTCGTGACCTATAAAAGTGTGAAAACGTGTGATCCATCATCTGTCTTGGGTGTAGGCCTGGCTGGGCTCTTGCACTGCCCAATGTGTATCCTTTGAAGGCCTTTTAATAAATCCCTACTTTATTCCTCTAGCTCTGTCTAGCTCTGTTCTCAAGGCATCAGTACCAAAGTTGAGATTCCAGCTCCAAATCCAAAGCCAAGCCACAGTTCCTGCAGACACCAGAGAGCAGCACCTTGGCACCTGCACCTGCCCCAGCACCTGGAGCACCCCACAGACACGAGCCCCTGTCTGCTGGCTGGCAAACATCCCCTGGCACGGTCAGCACCCTGCTCTGCTCACTATTCCTGTACCAGCTCTGTCACTGCCATACCTCCTGAGAAATCCTCTTTGCCCAGGATTCTTCTCCTGGGAAGATGAGAAGCCTCAGAGAGGAATGAAAACAATAATTATCTGATTGCTGCTCCTGTGTTTGTTGCTTTGGAATGTGGCTTGGACATTTTTTACCAACAGGTGAATGTTTGATTTGTTTCATGTGAATTGTTTTTAATTAATGGCCAATCACAGCCAGCTGTGTCAGACTCTGAGGAGTCAGTCACGAGTTTTTCATGATCATTCTTTGTAGCCTTCTGTCTGTATCCTTTCTCTGTTCTTTAGTATAGCTTTAGCATTTAGTATTCTTTAATATCATAAAATAATAAATTAGCCTTCTAAGAACATGGAGTCAGGTTCTCCATTCCTCCTTTTTCCTGGGGACCCTGAAAATACCACACCAGCTCAGCGTTTTTGAGCTTTTCTTTGATCAGTTATAAAACAAGCAAAACCCCTCAGCTGCAGCAGGAGTTCCCAGACCACTTTACAGAACAAGTCTGAAGAGTTTCACTCGATATTTTCACCAGCCTAGTCTATATAATTTGAAGAGTGAAAGCCTGAAGCTGTTTCAGAGCTTGAGTTGGAGTTAACTAGTAAAGTTAATTCAACAAGATACCGCAATCTGGTTATCATTTTGACCAGAATAGTTTTATAGCTTAATTGTTTTCTATCAATTTATTATTTCTTCTCTTCCTAGCAATAGCAGCAAGGATGATTTTTAGTTTTTGATAAGCAATAGGCATATTTCAGTGACCTCTATTTTCTCATTAGTGAACAAATGATTCACCCTCTTCAGAAATTCAAATACTATTAGAAGCACCATTTAGTATTTAGACCAAAATCTAAACATTTTTAAAAAGCAGCTAGAATCAGTAGGCTTATAGCAAAAGTCCCTTTCCCATGGTTTTGAAAAGGCATTCAAGGGGAATAAAAAGCCCAATATACATTAGAACTAGCAAAAGATGTATCTTCAGCAATAGTTTTTCAGAGGTTGATTTAGCCAAAGTCAGTGTTCTTTCATTTCTAAAATAGAATGTAAATGTGAGTTACCAAATGGTACTCTGCCATTAGTACAGTATTAATGAAATTGCACTTTTTAAAATGGTAGCTAGGAAAGGCATTGGAGAAAAGTGATAAAATCCAAACCACGACTTAGTTTTTCAATTGCTTAGAGATATATAGGTTAGAAACAACCAACACTTTCAGAACTTCCTCAAAAGTCGAGAGGTAGGATCCACTTCACACATCCTTCCCCTCATTTAAAAGTTTCATATTAGTTTCATACCATCACAATGAGAAGTCCAACTTATATTATCTGATTCTTTTAGTCAGAACATCATTCTCTTCCAGCTTTGAGACTGCTAAAAAGGCAAGAACACTAAGAACAGACTCCACCACCTAGAACATTTTGCAATTTTAATGATTAACATACTTGTGCATAAATACTTTATTCTTAGCTTTAGTCCAACAAGTTTATTAAGATGGTACATTAAATGATTTTGTTTTTATGTATAGTTAAAAGTCAGAGGACCATTGCTACAAACTGAAAAACATTCAACCACTTTGTTCTTCATTTACTTGTGCTTTAAATGATGCCTTTGAATCTCCATGCCAACAATCACAGATCCCTTGGAGGCAGGAGGGGTGTGAATTGTTAGGAGCAGAGTAAAGTGAGGACTAAACCTGCTTGTCTCAGTAGCTCCAGCAGCTTCTGTTTGCCTGCTGAGCCAGAAACTCCAGACCTGACTTTTCTCTCTCCAAGGTGATGTTTATAAACAGCCTGCCCCTTGCAGTGCAATCAGCTTCCCATATGCTGGTTTTGACTTTACCATTCTTATCTTCAAATTTCTACTAAACTTTGGGGTAGCAGGAGTTTCACACATCAGACATCATCCTGTTTTACATCTTTCCTTCCTCCCCTGGTACTGTGGGATAACCTGGATGCCAGGGCTATTGACTTGTTTTGGAATCTATTGGTGTCAAAATGAGAGGAAACGAAACAATATAAATAATATAAAAAAACCAGCAAAGAATATATTTTTTTCTTATACATATAGATATAAGAATATATGTATTTTATATATATATATATATATATATTCTTTTTTATATGTATTCTGAGGTGCTCTAAGAAGGGTTTATACCAGAACTTACCACTGCTCCCCATCCTTTTGGTTAGAAGAAAAAGGACCTGCACCACAGGCACAGTTCTGTCTTCTCAGGAAGGCTGAAAACAGCTTGTCAACATTAACCTGAAATAATGCCACATGGTGTTAAGCATTAAGGCAGGGAGCTCCCAAAGATAAATTTTAAAACAAAGCTATGGATGAATGGTCACAGATTGTACTAGATGGTTTTCCTTCACAGTAAAACTTTCCAGCTTATCCTCCCTTCTCAAGCCCTCCTTTTCAACAGCTCTGTCAGATGTCATGCATCTTATCTCAGACAGTTGGAGCAATCCTTTGTAGCCCTATATTGCAAACACTTGTCAAGTGCTGCCCAGTCATCACTAACAAACTCTCTTTTCTTCAGACAGGAAGCAAAGATAAGGGTAGTTTATATCTACCCACAGGGCTGGGACTTCTGTCATCCTGGGACAGAGAGCCTGGATTCCACACGTTGTAAACCACTTACCAAATTTATTTAAAAAAACCAATCACAACTATCAAATTTATTTCACAAAACCAATCACAAGTATTTGGAATCTTGGTGCTGTCCCTCTGATGCATTACAATGCTGTAGAAACTGTCAAATCAAAATCTCCACACCCCCAGATCCTCAGCATTTTGCCATTGTGCTGTACAAGCCCCAGCGGGGCACCAGGCACAAACAGGAGGCTCAGGCCCCCTCCCTTGCTGCTCCTTCCACATGACTGGCCGCTCTGACTGGCTCTGGGTGAAGAACTTTCACAGCAGTGAGTAGCACCACGCTGCTGCTCACCAAGGGCTGCCCAAGTGTTGGAAGCATTTTCATTCCAGGACAAAGCCCTACAGTTTTGGATTTCTGTGGGAAATCTCCTATTTGTTTCCCTTGGAACTGTACACAAAATAAAGCAATAGATACTGAAATCTAGCGAGAGATCAAACTCCAGTTTTTATCCCATTGCCACCACTTTCCTAGAAAATCAGAAAGAAATCTTAAACTCCACACTAATCAAATTAGTTGAAAAGCATGAAAAACCACTTCTTTGCCTGCAAAGATCAGTTTTTAACTGGTTTTGATCCTAATTCTCATGGGAGCAGAAGGCTAAAGACAGGATTAAGCTCAAGAATGTGTCACCTTCCTTTGGCACCAAAACTCTGCAATCCTACAGGCTACTCTCAGAACAATATTGTTTCCTTGGAGGAGTCAGGATCAGCAGATTCAGCAGCAGCCAAATTCCACGTTTAAACCACTATCCCTCCCAGCTCCTGTCTAGCTACAGAAAGAACTACTGCCTTGAGAAGACTTTTCCATAAAGGAATAACCTATTTTAATACACAGGTAAATTATCCTAAAATTGGCATTACAGTGGCCGAACCATGTCAGGTTCCAGATCACTCAGCTGGTTGTTTATTGATGCCAGTGTATATCAAGTTACAGCCTTACTAGGTCAGCACAGGAGACTGGGCTCCACTCAAAATTACATTCTTATGTACAAAGAATGACCTGAGAATCTATGAGACTCTCTGTCTAGTTGCTAGGAGGAAGTTGATAAAGGTTTAATATCACAAGGATATTCTGAAATTGTAAACTACACCGCCTATCACCCAGCAAATGGAAGGGGTGACATTTCAGAGCTGTGTAAGCTCTGTCCCCAGGCCTTCTCCACTTCTAAGCTGAAACAATGGTTTGGCTTCACACATATGAGAATGAACAAATTTCCTCTGCAAGCACACACAATAATCACAGTTTTAATGGTAATCACAGCAGAAAGTGGAGCTGTAAACCCCTGACTTAGAGGAGCAGTCCCAGTAGAAACCTTCAGCAGAGCTCAAAAAAACTCCACAGGATTTTACAAGAGCTTCCTTTAAGTACACAGGCATGGTGGCTCAGGTCAGGCCTGAGAACTGCAAAAGCCAAGGCCCAGAATCACTATGGGCTACTATCCTAAGCAATACCTCACTTTACAGAATCATCATTAAATAAAAGCCTGTAAATTCCAAGATCATAAAAATTATCTTGTCAAAATAACCTATCCTTAAAATATTATATATTTATATATTCATTATATATTATTATATTATTAATATAGTATATTCTAGATATATGCTTTTATATATATTATTAATATGTTGTATAAAATAATAATAAATAATATTATATTAGATATTATATATTAGATATTATATATTAGATATTATAAGAATTAATATAATGTATACAAATAAAAATATATATTGTGTTTATATATTCTATATTTTTATATAGTTATATCCTCTCTTCACTGTACAGCAAGACCTAACTCTACTTTCTGTAGCATAGAATTCCTAACTCAGCACAATTACATGTCACATACATAAAGAATAACACTCTTGATGCAGGTAGGTTTTTACAAGATTCTTCATTTTTTCAAGGCTGATTAGGTCTGCATCCAAAACAGTTTGCCATACACAATCACCACAGTATAGCATGCTTCTCAAATCATCCCTCAAGACAAAAATATTTTCTGAAAAACAAAGTTTGGCCCCAGTCCTGTGAAGCCAGCCTAATTCAGCTCATCAGAAGTAGCACTGTAAATCTGCTTTTTGATTTACCACAGAACTGTTTCTAGTAATTTGACAGCTAATAACAGAATCCTGCACATGCTTGTACACAATTTCAGCTTTGCTCCAACTGCTGCCAAAAATGAAGTTGACATATCTGAATCCAGCTGATGTAGCTGTTGGGGTTTTTCACAAACAGGACAAGACTAGAGGGATTTGCTCCTTGAGCTTTATTGCAGCACCAGCCTCATTACAGGGTTGAGACAATTGGAAAATTGCAAAAGCTCACGTCCTGCCAGCAGCAGCCAAAGATTTCTTTGTCACAGAGCATTTAAAAATCGTCCTAGCCAATAGCACATTGCTAAAGCTTACAGACAGTTGTTCCAGCCAATCGCTAAAAGCACACACACCCCTGCTTCACACAATGCTTGTTTGCCTTCTATTAACAACATACAATACAACATTATTAAGCTTAAAACCTTCTACTATCATGCTAAGCAGATTTTTCTGCAGTCTTGAGGTCGATCTCAGCCGAGCTTAAAACTCAAGCTGTTGTTTCATGTCCTTGCTTGCTGTACTATTGTAACTTCTCCACTTTCAGACTTTGCAGATGCAGCTAGCACTGAGTTTTCTTTCTTTCTGTTTCCAAGGCCTGCTTGTATACCTTTCTGGAAATCCTCTTACCTTTGCTATTTCCCATAGTAGCAGCAGCACAGAGGGAGCTGGGAAGTTTCAGGAGCCCCTGTACAGCCCAGGCTGTTGTGAATAACGCCCTGCCTGGATATCTGCTGAAGATTTGATCTGCAGGCCTGGGAGAGAACCAAGGGCTTGGAGCAGCAAGCATTGTACTTATGAATCACAGCATATTTCAAGGGTTCAGATTTTACACAGGCTTTCATATAACCTGTGTGCAAACAGGGAAGCACACCTGGTCACTGCGCTACAGCTCAGCTTTTCAAGGGGAAGGGTAGAAATAGCCTGGACCTTAAAAATATTTCCTAAAGTTGCATAATACTACAAAGTCCGGTGTAAAAGTGAGAGCCTTCCATTCACTTGGGATGTAATCCTCATTCCTGGATTATTTTTTGCTGTAGTTCATCTATCATCTACTAACTATGCACTTCCCAGCTCATCTCATTACAGCAAAACCACAGCAGATTAATCAGCTTCAGAGCTCTGTCATTTGACACAGAACACAAGCATCATGTACATATTATAGGAACAATGACTGATTTTTGGATGTGGTATCTGCTTACTTAGAGCTAGCTATTTAGATTTCTCCTTGAAGCTGAGCATTCAGTGCAAGCATCTCCAGCTTTCAGCTAGACCCATCCTGTTGTCCCTTTCTAAAAGGGAAGAATTCAGAAATACTTCCAAGGAAAACAAAACACCAAAAGAAACCCAAAAAACAAAACAAAACAAAACAAAAACTAAACAAGCAAACAAACAAAAATAACAAACAAAAAAAAAACCCAAAAATGGACAAAGGACAGAAGAACAAGGTCTTCAAAACAACAGCATGGTCTAATCAGCTTGTTCTCACCTATGCAAATTTCTAAGCACTTTTCCACATGGTCAAAATGCATTATTTTGGAAACAGACCTAAACTATAGTACACAAAAAAAAGTTGCTGACTAAACCAAAGCCAAATAATTTAATCAAGTTTTTTGAATTTATATAGTAGAGATCAAAGTAGATGAGTTAATGCTTTCCCTGGCTTTGATCCAGGTAAGATCTTAATTAAGATGCTCCACTCCTTCAGTCCAATAAATCAGTGACAGACCAGTTTATCTAGAAAACAGGTGGCAAGGCTAATACTGGATTTCATAGGATCGCAACTACTGAACCCAATAGAGATCTTATTTCAATAGTCATGAAGTTCTGCACCTGTAGCCACCTAAACAGTCTGATTGAGGGCACAGGAGGGAAGATGCATTGAAGGTTTAATAATCATGACAGTTTAAGAATGGTGTCAGGGTATAAGCAGAGGATGTTGATATACATCTAAAGACAGTTTGACCTGGATGTTGGAACAGAGCTTAAGGTGATGTGGGCATCTCAGTTCAAATGCTGAAATTTTGACCTCCTCCACAGATGTTGGTTGCTCTGCAGCCAACTTTGTCACAGCTGTCAGAGTGTACAGACTAAAAAGTTGTTTAAGAAAAATATCCTTGGCAGATGGATAAAGAGTGTTTATAGTGTAGTTGTATTTGAAATAGCAAGGCAAATACAGGTTAACTACAAAAGTTAATGAAGGAAGATAATCTGTCAGTAAAAGGAATAAAGTCTGCAAGATATTTACAACAGATCGTTGAAATATTTCAACATGATCTGTGCAGGGAAAAAGTGGCAAAATCCCAGCGAATCCCACACAATCTGAGTGGACAAGGGAGCCCAAACCCACTTTTACATGCACAGAATAAGCACAAAGTGCTGTGGTTGCTGGGTCTGAAGGATGAGCAGTCAAACCCAGAAGGTGGTGGACAAGCCAGGCTTAGCCAAGCACACCTTTCATTGCTGCATCAGCACAGCCCAAGAATCCAGCAGACCCCACAGTGAGGAGAGGATGAGCTGCTGCATGAGCTGAGTTTCTACTGGGCTTCAACTCCTCCTGCTCACATAAGTAGATCAATGTAACACCAGGTAAGTGCCCAGTATTCATATCAGACCACCCTTCCACCTATTTCCTATACTTCAGTACATGTTTCTGCAAATAAAAAGGTGAATTAGACATGCTGAAGCCAGAAAAGGCCACCCACACATATATCTGTTATTGGGAAAAGGACACTTTGAGTCCATCAGAAGGCAGTTTTAAATTTTCTAGTTAGAGTTCCAAGAAATTGAGGAGGAGGCAGAACACTAACTAGAACATTAGTATTTGAATACAATTTCCTAAGTAAACACAGATATTTACTACCTTGTGTAAGCAGCTTCCACAGTATCCAGCCTGGTTGGTAGCAAGTGTGCAGCACTTGGTAAACAGTGACAAAGGAGCCTATTCCCACTGTATATATCCACTTTCTGCAAGAGCATCAGAAGCAGCTTCAAGCTCTTCTCTCAGTCTGGATGCCAGGGTTTTGATAGCCCACAACATCCATGCATCCAGTTCAAGGCAATTTGGATTGCCCACAACATCCATGCATTCAATTCAAGTTAATTTGGATTGCCCACAACATCCATGCATTCAATTCAAGTTAATTTTGATAGCCCACAACATCCATGCATTCAATTCAATTTTGATAGCCCAAAACATACATGCATTCAATTCAAGTTAATTTTGATAGCCCACAACATCCATGCATCCAGTTCAAGGTAATTTGGATTGCCCACAACATCCATGCATTCAATTCAATTTTGATAGCCCAAAACATACATGCATTCAGTTCAAGTTAATTTTGATAGCCCACAACATCCATGCATTCAGTTCAAGTTAATGCTGGAAGTAAAGACAACTATTGAATGCAAATGAAATAGCACCCACTTCACACAGGGAAGACTCAAAGCATGGTATCTTAGAAATTAACTATCAGCCACTTCAGAACGTGTTTCCTCAAAAACAAGCTCTAAACAGCTTTATATGGTCTAATCTGGGTCGGTAGGACTTTCAGGTCAAACTGGTTTAAAATCCACTGTAATGAATTTACAAAAATATTAAAGGTCTGGTCATATTTCACAAGCATAGCTGTAATGTCTGTAAAGACAAAATTGCTCCATCCCTCTGAAGTTTTTATACAAGCAGTTTGGAGTAAAATATTTCTGCACAGATGTCTGTTAATCATTTGGTGAAGATCCCAGCTGGTGCAAAGTAGAGGGACACCAAAGAAGCAAGCTGCAGACACTGCTCATTTGCCACTTGGTGTGTCAAGTGAAACTCTAAAATCCAAGAATTTTACTAAACAGTTCTAAACTTTAACAGGAGGCAGGTTTCTCTTCTAAATTTGCAGGAACACTCTCTCAACAAAGCAGCAGCAAATATAGTTTAGGAGATACAGTGAATAATTGACTTCTCACAGACTGACTAGCTGTTCACTCCTGCAAGTGCAGACTCTGCTTTGGTACTGATCCAGACAGGAAGAGACCAGGATGGAATGACTTTGACAAATATAAACTATTCAACATATGTTGGCAGGAAATATTTACATCAGTCAACCACAATTCTGCCAGGATCACTAAACATCTTGTCAGTCTACACCACGAATGCAGTGAACACAAGGCAAAACAGAATACTGAGGAACAAATTTGAATAGATGGCTCTAATTGGAAGAGTATTTTCAAAACCGGGGCAACAAATGCTCAGGCAGTTGACATTCCCTGACTGCTCACACCTTCCTGTCTGTACCACCACCTTCTCTCATAGTGAGTCAGCAATGTGGATGACAGCTCCTAAGCGAATCTTTCTAGACCTAAGCTTTGCTACCTTGAAAACTATCCAACCAGTTATATTAGCCTATGATCCTCACACAGCAGGACATAAGGTCTCAACATTAATCTTGCATATGATGCCTTGTGCAGGCTGGCCTAGAACAGAGGCTGGACAGAACTAAAGCAGGGATTTATTAAAAGGCCTTAATGGATGCACCTTGGGCAGCACAAGAGCCCAGCCAGGGCTGCACCCAAGATGAACCAAAATGGTCCCAAAATGCACAACTGGGCACGGGGTCTGTCACTGTGATCAGTTCTGCTCCATTTGCACCTTGCAGTTCATTGTCCCGTTCCAGCTTTAGCCCAGGCAGTCCCACCCTGCTTGTTTTTCTCTCTCCAGCCCACGGTGTTTGTGCTCCTGGGCTGAGATTTGGATCATTTGTCCTTGGTGCCCAGCTGGAGCAGGAATTGTTTTGTCTCCCTGCTCTGTGCACAGAGCTCACCATCCCCTAATATGAAGCCCAGACCCACACACTAAAGCAACACAGAACCTGAAAAATGTAAAAGCTAAAACCTGAGGCATCGCCTAACCTGAAGAGATGATTATGCTGTGAGAGTAGTTCCATTGTCCAGTGGCAAATACACCACATTAGTCAGGAGCACTGTGACCTCTCTGCCAAAGCCACTCTGCCTGAGGGGTGCAAATCTATTCCCAACACCTCGATCTACTGCTTTTTGTACAAATCCCTTCTTTCTATCCTTGTTCCTCAAAAAGGCAGTATTGAAACCACTCACTGCAGCACTGAGAACAGGAAGATTCTGTTTCACTGAAACTGTCCTGGTTTCATCACAGTTGCCAAGGGCGAGTAGCCTAGAGCCACGTGAGGGTGGCTGGGTCACTATCCCACATCACCACTTGAGGTGTGACTTCAGGGAAGGGAAAAATTGAACACACACCAGAAGAGGTACCATTCATTCCTGTTTTTCTTCAGGGATGTTGGCAGTGGCCAGTGCCATGGCCTCTGCCTCTCTCACACCGCTGCCCATCGCTTCCCATTCCTCGTGGGAGCTTCTCCATCATTGTTCTTCACTGGCTTAGGGAAGGGGAGCATCAGCTGTAGGAACATGCTCATCTAGTCTTTATCCTAGGAATAACTGCGTGCCACCACCAGACTGAGGACACCATCTTGTCTTTGTCATGGGAATAACCATGTGTAACCACCAGATTGAGGGAACCATCTTGTCTTTATCCCAGGAATTACTATGTGTCACAGCCAGACGGTGGAAACAGCCACGTCTTGTCTTTATCCCTGGAATTACCAGGTGCCACCACCAGGCTGAGGGAACCATCTTGTCTTTATCCGAGGAATTACCACGTGTCACTGGCAGGCTGAAGGAACCATCTTGTCTTTATCCCAGGAATAACTGCAGGTCACCACGAGGCTGTGGGAACATCCATGTCTTGTCTTTATCCCAGGAATTACCGCATGTCACTGAGGGAACCACCTTGCCTTTGTCTCATCAGCCAGGCTGAACTGGGTTGAGGTGCTGAGCACCTCCTTGTAAATTGCCCTGTCTTTTCTATACTTTCATTATTAATATTGTTGCTGTTGTTGCTTGTTCTTGTGCCTTCACTGTTTGTTTTCATTAAGTTGTTATCTCAGCCTGTAGTCTCTGCCTTTGTCCCTCTCTCATCAGAGAGTGTGGGGATAAAGGGGAGCAGTTTTTGTAGAGTTTAATTCCCAGCTGATTTTACACCAACACCAGAGTGACCAAAGCAGATTCCAGACATATGGAACTGTAATCTCCCAAACAGGACAGGATGCAAAATGCTGATAATGCCATTTCAGGATCAGGTCTCTGCCATCCTCAGCAAGTGACCTAAGGCCTCTGTCCCACACAATTGAATGAACTGACTACAGGTGCTATCTTTAAATAGGAAGTACTTGAGGTTAATGGCTGGCTGTATCTGCTGACAGCATTTTTTATAAAAACATGCATAATGCATGATAAGCAGTGTTCAGAGGAAGACAAAAATAGCTCTGTATCAAATAGGCTGGTTCCTTATTTCCCTCCAAGGGCAAAGGAACATGCTGGTCTTGCATGTAAGCAAGCCACTTTTTCTTCTGAAAAGATGTTTCATCAGGTCTCCTACAGATAAAACATCTGCCAACATCAATTTTCACTGCAAAACAAGAAAACCTGCTAAACCAGAAGGTATAATATAACTTACTTCTGATTAAAGGTCTCTCTTCAAAATAATAATGTGTTTCCTGGGCAGATGTTACTATTTGCTGAGACTCCAAAAGACCTTTAAGATTGACATCCAGCTGTTCTATATTTGATGAAGTGTATGTGACAAGATGATGCCACAGGGTGATGTGTCCTCATGAGATGGGTGAGGGAAGTCACCAGAGCTCTGGCCAGTTAAATGACAGAAAATTCAAGAAATACAGCAAGCAGGTAAGCTCAGTCCTCTGACCATTGTCTCTTAGGGAAGAATGATCAGACTCAGGATCTGAAGGTGGTTTGGAAATTAAGATAAACACCAGTAAGAATCTGACCAGAAAACATGACTTGTCCAACCCAAAGCAGACAAGGACAGAGCCAACTTTTGGTGTCTCCAGAGAAATGGTGCATTACGCCAAAAATAAAAAGGCATTACCTGTGTGGCAAGTCTGAAAAGGAACTAGATACTCCTAGGCCAGTACTACCAGGAAGTGATGAACTGAGGGATAAAAATCCACAGAGTAATAAATCTGAGTTAGAACCATTTGAAAATGAGCCTCAAGCACCTTGCTTTCTGCATCCAGTTGTCTTACCCAGACATTTAGACTGAATTTCAGCTTCCAGCTGGAGGCTGATGCTGTTGAGGGTCAGATCCAGTTTAAAATGACAAGCTATAATGGGTTAGGTACACAAGTAGGTACTGCTTCTAAGGGTGGCAAGGTTTCAGGTCTTGTGATTCTGTTGGTATAGCAAATCGAGTATGTCACTCAATAAAGGGAGTGATTTTTGTTAAGGCTAAGTGTAACCACTGCCCATGGTGTCTCATTCTGGTGACAGAGCCCAAGACAAGACTTCCTCTGATACCTTTGAATTAACTCTGGTTTTTTATTCAGTTTGCACAGCACATACCACTCTGAGAGTAGGTGTTCCTTTAGCATTACAGTGCTCCTTGAAAGCTCTTTGGGGGCTCCCCAGGAATATTACAGCAAGGCAGCTGGAAGGTGACAAGAACTTGGGTAACTGTAGAGAAGCCCACAAAGAAACCTGTTCCTTGAATGGCTCAGCTGCCTCACAGATGGAAGGGAAAAGCACATGACATGACTAGCAAGATGTCCCAAGTAAAGGTGCTAGCAGAACCAAAGCTGCAAATCACAGTGGTAAGAGGTAAAAGGAAAGTGGATCAGTTGTATTCTGGTTGCTTTTGTACTGGTGTTTAGCAGATATATATGTAATTCTGAGGGTAACACTCCCCACCCTGTCACCTATGCCAAACAGTGACATAACACTATAAACCTTTATGTAGTCATTCTGCATTATGTCAGATATCTTGGCTAAAACTGTGGAAAAAAAAGGCATAACTCTGCCAAAGGAAGAAAACAAACTTTATTGGGATTTTTTTAGGGAGTAGGACAGCTGTGGACAGGGGTGAAAGGAAACTCAACTTTTCAAAGAGCTTTGTCAAGATATCTTAAAGAAGTATACTGTTAGAAATAAAAGGCAGCAGCCTTCAAGCATTAATAACCCACTAAAAGTAAACAACAAAGTAGGAAGGAAAGCATCTTTTCATGATAAAAGATGTTCACTGGTGTGGTACCAGATGGACCTGTGTTGGAACATGCATTATTCAAAGTATTCAGAAGTGATCTGAGAAATGCTGCGAGGAATAAAGAGCTACTAAGAATAGTGTGTTATATTTTCTGTATAAATTCATGGAGCAAATCTTATCTTGAGCCTCTCCAGTTCTCCTTGTTACAAAATGAGTGTAATGGAACTAAGCCAGCACAGGAAAGGCAACAAGAATGAAAGATATGTATCAATTCCTGTATGAGGCTAGATTATAGACTAGAAACATATCATCCAGAGAGAAAAGGATATGAGAATTTTACACCATCAACAGCTTTGACACGGCACAACTAGTTTTTTCTAATTTTACTCTGTGCATTTTATCTATTATCACAGAAGGCTTGAAATTCAGAAAGTGCTTTTTGATACTATTTATAACTTCACTAAAATGTGTTGTCATAAAAGGTTGTGAATATCAAAGACTTACACTTTTTTCCCTCTTCCATGACTACCTAAGTTTCATCTCTGCATATTGCATCCTGACAAGCAGATTAAAGAAATCAGTCTTTTACCGTGGTCCTATGCAGCTTGTTCTAAATCACCAAAATCACCAGAATTAACATCCATGAACTGATATTGCTGGAAGGTTTCTGCATTAAATCAAGCGGGGAAAACTGAGGTTCACAAAGAACCTCCCTGAGATGACAAATACACCAGAGCCTTCCCTTTGTGTGTTCCTGCAGGAGGTGGATGTGGGTGGCTGCTTGCAAAGTCACCTGGGCTCTGACTTGGACACTACACACAATTTTCAAAGGCTCACTGAACAATAGAGAGGCCTACCTCTAACAGTTATTTCTCTTTTTTTTTCCCCTAATCTTTAGCAAGTACTTCAGCATCTAGCTGCAATTAGATGAGAGATTATTTGAGGAGGAATTGTGGGTGATTACTATGGAAAAGAATGTACTTAGCCTCACAACAACTTCACCTGAAATCCTGCAGGAACTCTACACAGTTCCAAGATGCACTTGCTTCTGCTGCTGTAAATATTAATAAACTAGGAATCAAATGTATTGTCTCTCCTTCATTCATGGAGAATGGTAGAGGTGTGATAAATGGAACAGGAAGAATAGTGCTTTTATCTTTTTCAGCTGAGCAGGATACAGTATTTCTATTCAGCCTAATAGGAAACCCATGGGATTGATGCAGATTAGGCTCTTATCTCAAGAGCTTTTCTCCAGAAGTGGGATAGCCCAAGCAGAAAAGACTCCTCTATTCTGTTCTCAAAGACAGAAGGAAAGAGGTAAAAAAGTCACAGTGTCTAGGTCAACAACAAGATACTTGAATATCACCACTTACCTCTCAAATGAGAAATATTAAACATTATGATTTTTTAACTTTTTTCACTGCCCAAGTGGTTTGACACAAATATCTAGAAATATTTCAGTCCACTTGGGGACCACCTCTGCCCTTGACTCTTTATTGTTCAGTTTATGTGAATATTTCCTCTTTCTTCAGCAATAAATCCACTGGCCTTGGTGCAATGTAGAGCTTGGTAAAACATTGCATAGTCCCATATCCTTTTCAGCAGAAAGTGTGTTGAGAAAACTTTACAAATTTGACCTGCTACCTTCAGAACACTGCCAGCCAGCCTTTGAGGGTTAGTATATCTAGTTCCTTAACAGACTTGCCACACAAATAATATCTTTATATTTTTGGCATAATGCACCATTTCTCTGGAGATTCCAAAAGTTTACTCTGTCCTTGTCTGCTTTCAGTTGGATAAGTCTTGTTTTCTGGTCAGATTCTTAGTGGTGTTTATCCTAATTTCCACACCACCTTCAGATCCTGAGTCTGATCATTCTTCCCTAAGAGCCAGCCACTAACACAGCTAAATTCTGTTAGCAAATGTAATTTCTATAGTGGGTAAGAAGTCACTTGTCTAGAATTTGTCATTCTTCTCACTGCCATTTTTCAAGCTGCTTTTCTCCAAGTTTCTTTTTTATATGTACACACACTGCAGTCTTTCACCCAATTTCAAACAAGCTCCATGGGTTATTTGTGCAGAATTCCAAGAGGTATGTTTTGCCTCATTTCCAGGGTCCTTCCTGTACAGTCAGAGAAAGCTTGTTCACAGATTTGTTACTAAATTATAGTAGGATAAATTTGTTGGATTAAGTTCTTTTTTGACTTAGAGATGGGGTAACTGAGAAGTGTTTTTAAAACTTTTATTTTATTCTTAGTTTATGTGAAGGGTGAGACAATACAGATGTTATAATTCATGCTATCACAATCAGAAGCCAACTATTTCCTAATTACAATGAATTATAAATGTTTTTAGCCTATCAGTTTTTTGTCACACCATGCTGTAAATGCCTTAAAGCCAATCATCTAAAATTACCCCTGTTGGGTCCCACTACAATGCATCTTTCACAGTCCTATTTCTCCAAATTATCCAGTATTATTTGCAAGGCCATCCTTCGAAACTTGTTCCTGTTCCATTTCTCTCTCAGCAATGTCTGTCCTATGCCATGGCATTTCTAAATCAGCATTTCCTATCTCAAGGTTTGAATACAGATGCAAAATATATGAATCTTCTTTCAAGTTCTGAGAGTTTTCTACAGTTTATTCCCCAAGGTTTATTTTGCTTTTCTGACCTATTAGTTTTACTTAATTTTGCTGCACTGTGGATACTTTTATTCAATGGGCTTCTAACTCACATGCACACATTTGTTTTTATTATAACTTCTAAAATCAGCTTCCTCCATACTATTACATTACCACACTATAAACCCTTCACCATCTTATCAATACAGTTTCTCACTTAAGGCATATTCTTTCTTGCAACTGTAGAAACATAAGTTTATTATTTTTCTGCCTAATGCCTGTGTATTTTATTTTTACATCAATCCAAGCGTCTTCTAAGACTGTAAATCAAACTCTTCAGTGTTGTGGAAGTTTCTGTTTTTCCAATTCCCACAAAGACTGTCTCCTGTTGAGTTATGGGCTACATGACCACTCTGAACAGTCTTTTATCTACTGTGATGCAAAAGGTACATCACACCTTCCCTCCTTGAGCTGAAAGCATCAATTTCTACACCTAAGGCTGTGTTGGTATTCTCTACAGCACTCTCACAATTGTAAACACCACAAAATATAACTTCAGGAAAAGACCATTAATTTTAAAGCCTTTTTTTTCAACTGAATAAAGGTGCTTTCCTTTTAAATAAATAAAGAAAATCAGGAATGATGCAAGAGAAATTTTATACTACATTCTGTATAGTATAACAGCAACTTACCCATCTAGTTAACAGTATTGTACCAACAAGAAATTGAACAGCACGGTCACCTCTGGAGCTTAGAGCTGTGCTGCCAGCAAATCTAGCTGTAAGCCTGCCTTCATATCATTATTTCATTGAATGACTAACCCAGGAATTTCTATAGGATTTATCTGCAATCAGCCATCTAATAGCAACAACGAAAAAAATTCTTAATTTTTGCTTCTTACATCTAATACAGTATCAGAAAAGCCTGTAACCCCAGCAAAATAGCAGAATCTTTCTAATTGCCTTGAGTAGCTCTTCAAGTTATAAACATAACCTTAGGAAATGCATCTTTTCCTTGCCTGAATTTGCCCCTGCTCCAGGCTGGACAGAGCCCCCTCACAGCTCCCCTTTAATCAAGAGGGGAGCACAAGCTCTTTTACCAAATAATCAAAACAAAGTTTCTAACTCACCAGTTACTCTCTTTCCTGCCCCAATCAGTGTTTCATGCGTCTGACACTTGGGAAGACGGTTCTTCCCTCTGTAAATACCTTCCTGTGGCCTCTAAAGGGACGAAAGGAGCCCTGCAGAAACGTGTCACGAAGTGCTGGCTCCTAATTCCTGCCACCAGCTCAGCACAATTAACTCTTGGCAGCTGATATGATTCATTGCCTTGCTCTTTCAAACACCACAGTTTCAGGTTGAAGCCATGAAATCATGTTTTCAAATTACAGCAGCAGCCACTCATGCTATGGAAACTATAAAATTTCCACTCAATGCATGTTAATTGGATTATTATTTTAAAGTCGTGCTCGCCTTCCCCAGATTAATAACAAATGAGCTCCCTCTAATTATTATTAGAATAACTCACATGCAAATTAATGATTAGGCCATTAACACCATGCAGATGAATTGCCATTAATGCTCACATTTGTGCAAATCAGCTAATAAAGTGACAATAAAAAAGGGAAATTCCTTTATGCATTACTGAATTCCTTCATTCACACCAAAGGCATACAACAAAGGACTCTTAAGCACTTTTTTCTTTTATGAAATGTTAACCTGAATTTATTCATCATTATCTGGTAAAAAAATTACTACAAAAAGCTGCATTTGTAAGTCTTGTATGTTTATAGGTAGTGCTAAAGTGCAATCTTTTAACCACTGCTCATAGGGTACAGTGTAACACAGGCAGTTCCAGACATAACATAATCAGAATAACTCAACATTTTAGAAATAGTTGTTCTACAAGCAACAGCACCAAATAATAGCTGTCACCTGATAACCACTGCAGGATTTTTACATGTGTAGGACAATCTATGCTTTTCAAAGGGATGTCAGCTAATCACTCCTTATGAAAACTGATACTATACTACTGCACATCTATGAGCAGAGGAATTGAGTTTCTAAAATTGTATGAATACATTATAATAAAAGTAGAGAACCTCTTCCTAGCTAGGCTCCCCCAACCTTTCTGACACATTTACCAATCATTTACCCATTCTGTAGTCATTCAGTAATTCAATAAAACCAAAGCATAGCGCATAGCCATCTTATAAATCTTTGAGCTTCTCAGACTTGCTTTGGGCTGAGCTTTTCTGCCTTCCAAATCACAGTCAAAAATCTAATGCACTCTTAGATAAGGGAGACCTTTCCGTCCACCCTCACCTTCAACCCATTTTTTTCTAATCTCAGGTTTAGGTCATAATTTTTGTATTCTGAATATAGTTGCTTTCATTACAGAACACACAATATTATGAAAATTGGAATTTGCTGGAAAATGCAAGTGGCACTGCAGAAACCAATATCCATTAGTTTCCAAGGCAGAATACCCATGAACAAGAACATATAAAAGATGCATAGCTCTGGATAAGATTATGATGCTCTTTGGTGCAGAAGGAATAAAAGAGCTCCCTGACTAACTTAAATGATCATATTGCTCACAGTAGCAAAACTGCATCATTTGATATTGGTACCCTTGATGCTGATATTAAAATCACCCAACTGATGTAACTGGAAATGTTCAGGACCTCCCTCAGGAATGATGAGTAGCAGTGGTCAACATTTGCCACAGATTTGCTAAGAGCTGTGTTTCTGTGTGGATTAGCCAGTTCTGCAATTTCTGTTCAGCACTCTACAAATGCACACAGAACCGTGGCCAGATGGGTAAATCAGTGAACTCTGCTCATGCTTTATTAGATTCAGCATTCTCAGCAGTTTGCAAGAGCAGGAATAAAACATGAACACCAGCTTCCTAACTAGTCACCACACCAGCAGATTAATAGACATGCTCTCCATCTGGGTACAAAAAAAACAAAAATAGCATGAAAACTACCCCCACAACATTATAAATGTCTTATTTGTGTGACAGACTGGAATACATTCAAACCATACAGTTGCAACTGTGGTTTGGCCCATTTATCCCATGTTCAATAAAGGCATTTCAGAAGACTGTCCAGCTTACCTTCAGCCCTCAAGAGGTTTAGAGTGGTGCCAAATAAAAACCTCCTTGTTATCTGGTTTATGTGTAATTGCCCATCTAAGCTTTTATTTCTTCCCTTTCCAGAGGGTATTGCCTGAAATACACTGCAAGTACCACAACCTTTTAATCACACAGCTGCAACAGTGTCTTCTGCTCTTCTTCATTATCTGAGCAAAACAAACTTAGGGACTTTGGTCCAAACACAGCTTGAATGCTCAGACCGGCAAATCAATCAGGACAACGGCAGCTTTTCATTTTTGTAACCCCCTTTTTCCACCTGGGAAGAAGTTACAGTCACTTTGACATTGTCTTCTGGGAAGAAGAAGCTGTGGGGCAAAGAAGGGCTCAAAGCTACTCTAAGGAAAACTTTTTGGTTTTCCATTCATTAAAAAGGAAACTGAGGAAGATTATCTTGTCTTCTTAAGCCTGAAATCTAATTTAGTACCAAGAGTTTAAGATCACTCTTTCATAATCACTTCTTCAATTGAGGCTTGTATTTTGTATACTTGTTATATATTTGTGGTAAATTGTTCATTTCCTTCTCACCCCCACCAAATCAAAGTCAGCATCCAGTTACAACACAGCTGAGGAAATAATCAAAAGCTTCTGTAAGTCAGGAAGAATTGGGCCCCTGCTACTAAAATCTGCAACAAGAACTTTTGCAGTATTTCTTCTGGTTGTCTTGATAGAGAATTTGATAATCTGATGGTATTTTTTCTATCTCTTGTATTACCATGCCTCAGGTGCCCCTAAAAGAAGGAAAACCGAAAAACCCATCAGTGAGGACAGAAGTGAAAGACTTCAAGAAGTAAATAGTTCTGTAAAAAACAGTAAATATACTTTATTTTGGATTTATTTTGGGTTTCAGAAATCCAGCATGGTGGGGCCATAGCAAGGAGAGCTAGAGGTTTATGCCTCACCCAGAATGTTTCCCCAAAGCTTTGGAATTCAGAGTAGAAGGCTGAATGGAGTGGTCCCACTAAAAGACAGAAGCTTGATGTACTCTACCCCAATGCTACTTTTTCCAAAGCTTAAATTTCCACCTGTTTTGCTGATAAATTAAGTGATTCATAAGTCTGTAGAAAAAAAAAATAGAACAGGAAACAACATCAAAAAAACCTGATTTCATCTTTTGATAGGTAGATCTAGCTTGAAAATTCATTGCTATTGAAACATTAATTCAGCTGAAACTACAGCATTTTAGAATGAGCTTGTCTTAAGTAAATGCTTTGCTTTGTTAAGGTATTTTTCAAAAGGAATTCTCTAGGACTTTTTAAAAAGGCTAAAAATGGGTTTGGTGACTCCATACTTAGCTGCATTTCATCTTTTTTAAAACAGTTGTCTCAGTTAAAGAACATGTCTTTTACTGTGCTAACATGTGGTATGATTATTTTAAACTCAGACAAAAAGTATTAGGAATAGGAGCCTGATTTCTTATCCCTAATGGGATCTGAATTTCTGAATCACTTTTCTTCAGACTGCACTTTCCCTAGTGTATAACCCAGTGAGCATTTCATCTTCCTTGTAAAACCTCTAGATAGTGTAAAACACACCTCTTGTTTAACTTGTCTTACTAAGAACGTTTCATGCTTGAAAAGACGTGTAAGGCCTTGTTTTTAACCATTTACATGGGAAAGTTCAAGGAAAAATATCCCATATTTTGGAAGTAGCATGGTCTTAATAGTGATTTTTCCATAATAGATTCATGGGAGGAGGTTTTAGTACAGCAGTCTAATATAGAAACCTTGTATTAAGGACAAATAAAATCGTTGATAGTTGACAGTTATCAATAATCAAGGCAAATTTTTACTTCAGCTCTTGTCCAAATCCAATCAGCTTCACAGTCAAATGGTTATCTGTGGCTAGAAAAGTCAAACAGATGCTGAAGCAGCTTTGTGGATGGATGCTGCCTTCTCTGGGCTTTGGCTTACAGAAACCTTGGCCAAATTTTAAGCCTTATAATAGAGATTGTGTGGAGGCTGGGGTGTGGCAGAGCTAGGTTCAGTGCTCCCAAACTGAATACAATAAAACCCCTTTTAAATATATTTCTTAACTGCTCATTAAATATTGGGCAAGGGTGTTTGTACTTAGTATAAATAAGATGTAACTTGACTGGCACCTTTATTTGCAAGTATCATGTAAGTATTACCAAACCTATTTTTCTGGTCCAAAAGTAAAAAATTAAAAATAAATT
This sequence comes from Ammospiza caudacuta, assembly GCF_027887145.1. Taxonomy (NCBI): domain Eukaryota; kingdom Metazoa; phylum Chordata; class Aves; order Passeriformes; family Passerellidae; genus Ammospiza; species Ammospiza caudacuta. Next base: position 2,589,885 of record NC_080603.1, on the reverse strand, counting down.
ATAAAAAAAATTTGCAAGAAGCAGACATCTTAAAGAATGGTACAATTGAAAAATAGGGGAATGGGGTTATTTTGAGCTGAGGAGTAGAACATGAAATATGAGCTGCCTTTAATCTGAGAACTGCATTAAAACCTGGTCTGCCTTTGCATCCAATCCCCCTCAGCTCCTGCACTCCTGGAATTTTTCATAGATCAGAATTTTCAAGTAGTCTTATGCTCCTTGCATGCCTTTGTTATATTGGTGAGAAAAGAAGATGATTCTGGAGAAAGGAGTGTTCAGGAGGTTCATTTGCAACAGTATTAACTGAGCCTTTGCCAGTGCCAGAGCACAAATTAAAAATAAATTCTGTTAAACTGCCTTGTAGTGTTCTGGATTATAAAAGTCATAGCTTTATTCTAAGTGTACCAGCAAATGTTTTATTTAAGACAGGTGTTTCTGTAAAGAGAGCTTTTTTGAGAAACAAGGGATAGCATTGTTTGGGGGGAAAAAAGGTCAGCTAAAAAGACTTCAGAATGCCAGGAATGGGATACTGGGTTGTTTTTTTTCCTATGTAAAATCAGTCCTAATGTGTTCCTTCCAACCACTGATCACTGTCTGAAGAAAATGAATGTGAGGCTACCAAAAATCTGTAATATGGAAAAAAATTCTTCCTTCAGGGAAGAAAAGGTTTTGATTGTGGTTAAAGGTGCTTTTACTGACTGACTGTTCAAGTAGGTGTAATTTCTAATTAATTATCTCATCAGTGTTATAAAGCTGGAGCTATTTTAATTATGTGTATAACTGTTAAAATTATTTTTAAGATTCATTATTAAGCTTATATTCAGAAGTATAAACCTATAGTTCTTCTTTAGAACTATGTATTTAGTGATCTTTTTGACATTAAACTTCATTGACTCTGTAAGGAACACTGAAAACACAAGCTCATCAGGTGAGGAAGTCTTTTGGATTTTTCTTTTTTTTTACTTTATGTGTGTGATTTATGGTCCTTTAAGGCCATAATAAACCATTCTCATTTTGCTATCACAGTGCTGCCATTCCCCCAGTGCCTCCTGACCCAAACAAGCACTATCTGATCGTGGGCTTTGCAGCAATTTGGGTTAATTATTTTAAAAATCTACAGCCAGGATCGAGCCTTTATGTAACTGAGAACATTCCACTCATACTGGATGTTCTCTAGGAGAACACAGACTATTTATGTGCATAATTAAAGGATTCATCATGATTAACAACACTGCCATGAAGAGCAGCCAGTTCCATGGGTTAGACCAAGCCACTCTTGGGCTGCAAGAGTAATTATTGGGGTTTTGCCACAACTGAATAGGTCTGGAGCACCCTGACGAAGGAAAACATGAATCCCCATTTTCATGGAATCCATTGTATGTCTGGAAGCTGCCAGAACCTCGAGGAATTATGTTTGCAAGGAGAGAAAGTGAATGAAATTCACTGAGAATGTTCTATTGATTCCAGGGCTGGCACATAGAATCTATACAACTTCTCAGGAGGTAGGGAAATCCACACGGCAAATGAAGGTTTAATAATTTTTATGGAGCTATCCAAGTGAATTAAGCTGCTCCTAAAAAGCTTTTAATTCTCAATTGATTTCTGCTTTCTCCATAGCAGGGCTCATGCTATATAGTACTCCAAATACCAATTTATGTCCCCCCCTTATTACAGATGCTTCATATCCATTAGAAATTTGCCAAATATTTCTTTAAATTGTTTTCATGAATACCTGTGGCTTTGGGAAGGAAAGAAATTTAAAATTACTTGATAAAACAAAGGCAAATAGTTAAATATCCACTGTAAACTGATGTTTTGAAATGACCACAAAACTTGAACAGTCAGTGCTTCTCTAGATTTCTGTAGCCACACTGTGGCTTCTTGAAACAATCAGATAAAATCTTAAAACAGAAATGGAAAAAGTATACTCAAAAAAATGTGGAAGTGGTTGATGGAGCATAAATAGATATTGGAAGCCATTCCTTGTATGACCTTCGAGACAATGGGATCTTTCTACACCATTCTTTCTTGCAAATTAAACAGAGGTAGGATTATTCATTGGTTTCTTACATTTGATCTTTAGAGGTGAAATATCAAGAGATGCAGAATTTTTTATGCTGACAGGGTCGTGCGGTTTGAACCTGAATCACATTTGTTATGTAATATGAATGATATTAAAGGTTTAGGTGAACCAGCTGGAAGATGCCAATAACACCCAAAAACCATTTCTTTCTAAGGGTAGCAGAGTAGAGTCTTCTGTGCCTTTGTAAATATACATTTTTCTGTATCTTATTTTGGTACTAAATAAGATTTATTCCAGTAAATATAAATACTATGCTTAATACTGTGCATTCTACTAATTATAATGTCAGAGAATTACTCATTTTTTCAAATCTGCTGATTTCCTCTTTCTACTTTGTCACTCTTTCATAACAGAAGCCCTCTAACTGTGCATGTTTATAGACTGCATATTTTAGTCAATAAATGTTTTTATTGACTTGCAGGGAGTTCAATATTTGGTTAACATTAAAATGACTGGCTTGTGGGAGAGCTCTGAGAAGTGATTGAACCCTATAAAATGGGCAGATAAATGTTTACAAAGCCAGAAATGTTGAGAGAACAACACAGTAAAAAGTTCAGTCTGCTATGTCCTGACTCTCCTTGTGTAAGACATCTCCCTACCCTGCTCTTTTATCAAATGGAGGATTTCCAATTCAGTATTTTCCTGTCCTTTACTCCTCTGCAGTGACTTTAGGTGTGACAGTTTGTGTAGTTCAAGCATTAAGCTGTACAGGTGTTCATCTGGGTTGCTGTGGGAAGCTGCAATATGAGCTCTCTCAAATGAGGCTTCTCTAGGAACAGCAGTGGTTGGGAATTAAGCTCAGGGCCAACTACTGAAGCAACTGAGACAGCAGTGAAAACTTTTTCAAGTTCTTCCTGCAGAGTATGGTATTTTCAGAAAGCACAAGAAACTCAACTAGAATTTCCAGTGCCATGATAATTTTCCAGCTTAAATTTCTGAAGATAACTGTCAGGTTAAAAAACAGTTTAGGAAAATGTAGAGCAGATTTGGAAAACAAATTTTTTTTTTTTTCCCTATCTTGCTTTTGTTCAGTATGGTGGCATGGTCAAAAATATCCTGTTAAATATTTGCATTTGGAACCCATGAAGAAAAACATGCTACTTCATGGAATTCATGCCCTGAAATGCTTGAGTTGGCTTTCAATTTACAAATTTTACTTGAACCTAATAGGTCAGGTACATTCTTTGACTTTCTGTAAAATCCCCAATGCAACCTGGGCCTAGGCCTCTGCCATTTGGTGAATATTAATAGGCCAAATTCAGCATTTACTATTTTATTAAAGTACAACTAATCTGAAAACCCTGTGCATCATTCTGAACGTTCTTAATAGGATATTTTTCCTCATGGGATTTGCAGTGCTTATAAAATAGTTTTATTTGTGAGTCATGAGTTGTTGTTTGGAATTCTCTGCCAGGGTGCTTTTTTGCTGAATCTTCAGAACAAAATAGCTGGAGAAAATTACTTCATTTCTAGACCTCATTTTTAAAAAATTTTGAAAGTAAACCAGCAGGAGAAATGAACCCCACACAAATAATTTGAGAGAACATCTCACATTGTGCTAAGCCTCTGTAAACACAACAGGGCTAAAGGCCTTCAATTACAATATTTTCTAGCCATTATTCTAATTAGTTGTTTCATGGGGGGAGTTTCAATGGAGTGTACCACATAGAGTGGAAGGTTTCCTACCTGGCTGCTTTAGGGATTTTTGGAAGGTTTTTTTTTTTCAGTGGAGAGGAAGATTTCTTACCTGGCTGCTTTACATTTGCACTCCTCAGCTGATAAAAATGGGGATTTGCCAGCTGGAAAGACGCACCTGAGGTTTGCTCACAAATCTTCCTGCAATCTGGCTTGTTAGGGAAGGAATGTCTTTAGATGCTGTAAGTTAAAGAAGCTGTTGATGGTTCTTGCAGAATCAATACTCAAATAAGGACAATTGTTTATAAACATCATGGAATTCTCTCAATTCCCAAAGGACAAACCTAAAAAATCTTATCTGCATGAAGGCTTCTCTTCCATTACCTGACTTCTGTTCCATTACCCAACAAAGCAGCTGCCTGAGTCTGAGCAGACAAAGCTGATTTACAGGGAGCTGGGGTGGTGTCACAGACAAGGAAAAGAGAATTGCCATGCAACAAGCCACTGTACCAGGAGTGGTCACACTGTGCTTGAAATAAGGATTTAATTTAAACTTAATGAGTTTTCTGCGTGCTGGTTACAACTAAACTGATTAGAAATATGTGTTTTGGTTTTACAACTGTGCTGCAGGAGAAGCATTTATTACATAGCTGTTGAAGTGGCTGTTTTCTTGATCATTTGATATTTCATGTCCAATAATAAAAATGGATGTAATCTAAATGCAGGATCCATCCTATTTAGGACTCATAATTAAATGCTTTCCAAAAATGTTTATCATGACTTCCCAGTGTGGCTTGTGGCTAATTTAATCAAATGGTAAGATCCTTCTCCTCTCACCTGTGTCTGCAGCAGATAAAATTGTGAGAGGGATATGTTGCTTAATTAACCCTGTAATTCTTACATTTGGGTTAATTAGCATCTAAATTAAGGTTTCTTGTGTATCATATGCTTGGTGCTGCAGTCTATCCTGCACAATTTATTCCTCTGCAGCTAAGATATTTCTGCTTGCTTACATGGTTTGATTGCTTTCATATGAAAGTTTTGCATTTTTTTCATGTGCACCTTCTGGGATACTAGTTACAAAAAACATCACCCGATAACTAAAATAACTGACTGTTCAAAGAATAGACAAGATCCTGGCTGTGAAAAATTTTGGAATCCTGATACGGTTACCACCTACATTTGGGTGAACGTGACCACATTCGGGCGCAGTTGGTAGCATTATATGTGTTCGAATGTTGTAATAATTTGAATGCCTTTGCTGAATACATTCAGCTGTTCAAACCTGCTATCTCTACTTACTCATGAGGGATCAGTTTATTTAGGATTTGCTGACTGGAAAATGGCTGAGTTATTCAGGAACATCTGTATTCATAACAGAGATGACAAGAAATGAAGACAATCAAAAAATAAAGTTGTGGCTTTCCCATCACAATACAGTAGGAAAGCTACAGATTGCAGTTTCTTACTCTGAGACTATCATAAAGAGGAGTAGTCTCTGTTCTCCTTCATTCATTTAGTCTGAGCTCCTATCTCCCCTCTGAGGAGTCTGGGGAAGTCTGAGCTAAAATGATTAAACATAAACTAGACTGAGCTATAGAACATTATTGTATTCTGTGGTTTGAATTTCCATGAAGGAATTTTGCACTGAAGGAAGACAACTCTTTGCAAGGCTCTGCCTTGTGAATGTGGGGCCCAAGCACCTCAGACTCTGTTGCTTGTGGGATGGCTGCAAAGAATTCAGTTGTTCATGGAAACACAGAAAGTCTCTGGCTGGTCCAGAGCCAGTCTGGATAAACTACTTTATTCAAAGAACGTGCAAATCAAATGCTCATTATGACTCCAAGGAGTGCCTTTAAAAATGGCCAGCCCACATACCTTGCAGTCTCTAGCTCTCCATAAGTAGATATAAAAATGAGTAGGAATTAAAATATATTTTTAATATTAAAATATTAAGCATAAGCTGAGAAATGTGGGGTTTAATCTTTTTTCATTCTGAACAATGCATCGCTTTCAGGTCAGATCTAAAAGTGATGAACTGTTTGCCTGTAAAGGAAAAACCCTTATCAGAAAGGCTCCTTAAAACAGCTTATGAATTATTTCTTAGGGAAAATAGCTCTTTTCAGAGCATGTTTCAGAACCAGGAAGGCCAAATACATGCCCTGGGTTTGCAGCAGTAACAAGGCACAGCCGTGCTTTGCATGAGTGCAGTGATTTCATGAGTTACAGGATTTCATGCACAGAGTCCATGACTTGAACCCTCCACCCTCAATTCTTAGGAGCATACCAGGAGCGTACAGCTTTCAATTCTCAAACTTTTAAACTGATTAAATTGAGCTCAGTGTATTGTCATCTCACAACACAGATTTGTTTCTTTTGGCTTGTTCATGCTGTAATAGCGCAAAAGAAAAAAAAAATCCCAGACAACCAACAATATAAAAACTTTACTCTGAAATTATACTGAAAATTCTAAAACAGTGCTGATATGGAGTTAAAATTACTTCCTTATTTTATCTGTGAAAAATACTCTTTTTTAATGCATTATTCATTGTGGACACAAATACTCTGGATGACATCAGACCAATTGAGAAGCAATTTGAAGAAAAAATTTTCTAGGAAAGTGTATGCTATTCCCCTTAACCACTGAAATGAAATAAGCCAGCAAATAAATATTCAACGCTGGTATTTTATCCACTTTTCCTTAACTTATCAAAACCAAGCTGTGAAGCATGGGAAAATTGATATTAGTCTATTGTGCAGGAAATCTGTGCACAGTATGAAAACAGATGAGAATGTGTGCATATGCACAGCACTAATATTGCCCTTACTGTTACTGAGCTTGACAGAATTGCTTATTACTGCTGAAACCTCCTATTGTGAACAATTAAAGAGAAGGTCTTTGCCAAATGTAACTGAACTGGATTTGCCACACCTGAGAATCTGCTGGAGTCTGTGGGTTGGGTTTGGTTTGTTTGGATTTTTTTTTGTTGTTGTTTCTGAGGCTGAACTTGGTAACCTTACAGTTCTTGTGGCACTGAGGAAGGAGGGGAGATGCAGGTGAAAAAGGGACAGAAGAGGAAGGGAGAGTTAATTGAGCAGTGTCTAGATGAATTCACTGATTGTCACATTCATATTTTCTGAAAAATCCCTTCACTCAGGATTTCTCTCCTGGGAAGCTGAGAACCCTCAGAGAAAAGGAAAACAATTCTGATCTCATTTGCTTCTCCTGTGTTGTGCTCATGTGGAATGTGTTTGGGGATTGTTTACCCACAGGTGATTGTTCCATTGGATTCTGCTGGGAGTTGTTTTCACTCTTTGGCCAATCAGGGCCAAGCTGTGTCAGGGCTCTGGAAAGAGTCAGGAGTTTTCATTATTATCTTTTTAGCATTCTGTAAGTATCCTTCCTGTATTCTTCAGTATAGTATAGTATTCTTTAATATAATATAGTATCATAAAATTAGTATAATAAATTAGCCTTCTGAGAACATGGAGTCAGATTCATCATTCCTTTCTGCCATGGGGCACCCACAAATACAATAACTGATCTCCTCGTCCAGACTTGGAGGAGCAAGCTGTGGATCCAAAATGTGACAGGTCTGTCCTGACTTCTGCCACTCAGCTCTGTCTCAGCTTGTGTGAGTGTGTTCAGAGGGTTACAAAGCACGTGAAATACAGAGCTAAGAGCTCCTGCCAATGAGAGGGGAGTCCCAGATGGTGAACAGCTGGCTGTGATGATGCCCCAGGTTTCACTTCCTTTCCTGAGAGGAAAAGAGCTAAAGGGTTGTAACCAGCTGTTGTTACTGGGAGCAGCTGACAAAGTGTTTTTTCAATGCACATTTTTAGTTTTGCCCTGAATATAGCTTGGATGCAAGAATCAGGCTGAACACCTCTCTCAGCATTTTTCTGTGAACGTGAATCACAAGACATTACATTTATTACAGAGCAAGAGAACACACATTGTTGGTTCCTGCTACAGAGGTGACTGTGTCAGAGCATTAGCAGGGATAAATTTCTGTGGCACCAGTGAGCCAGGCTGCATCAGCATATGCACATAACTGCTGGAGTCAGATGAATTCTCCCAAGTGAAGGATAGCAGGATGCAGAGAGCATATTGAGCGTTTCTGCACAAAGCCAGCTTTTGCACACTGGGATCCACCACATTTTGGTGTAGCTCCAGCGCAAGTAGCCAAGACTGTTGTAAGTTACCAACATAATTAGCTCATCTGTCTTATGCACCTGGAAATCAGAGTGTGGTGATAAATTATTCCCTTAAGCAGATCGAACCTACAGTCAATAATGACGAGCCAAAAAAATTATCTTGTGCCCGAAGCTTGAATTAGAAAAGCAGGGTTTTCTGCAGGGGAGCTCCTGTAAGGCTGAACCACAGGCAATGCTACATATTTGGTATTGAATGTTAGGAAAGATAAGAAGTATAATGCTTTTTAAGGTTAATTCTGGGTACTGTGGTTTCTAGGAACACAGGATTTCCTGAAGAGCAAAGGGCAATACCAAAAAGAGGCTGATAAGTAGTGTTAAAATGTTTAACAAACACTTGCATCCTGCAGTATTTGGTTCCATTTATGTTTATAATGTTAATGCAAAGTTGAATTAACTATGAAAATTACAGTGAGTGTTATAAAAAAACACGGATCAATATAGTGGTAAAGCACAGAATAACACAGCAGAGCTGGAATGAAAATGGTCACAAAAACCTGACACTGTGCAAAGCTTGCCCAGGAGGTAATAAGAAAACTGAAATCACTATTACTATGCAGAGAGTTGCCTTATCTCATAAAGCAGCAGGTAAAATTGACTGTCAGACTTCACATATCTTGTTTCCAATATGAGTTTGGTCATTCTGACCAGGCAGCATTAAATGGCAACTTAGTTTTCTACTGAGGGAGGATATTCCCCTCAGAGCATGAGTTTAGACCTAGGACTTTCCCAGAGTGTATAATCAAAGGCATGCCAGGAACTGACTTATTTTTATTTTGTTTAGAGTGTCTGGTTATTGTCATAGATCAATCAAATGGACACAGTCTTTCTCCCCATATATTCCTTATTACAACTTCTATAGAGTCTTGAGCATCCTGGGAGGATTCCTACCTGAAAATGCTTAAACACTGTTAAAAATATGGCTACCACACTAAATAGGATACATTCCCACTGTAAGTGGACATGGGGAGTTTCTCAATCACCAACTGTATGGTACAAAAACCACAGATTTGGCAGCGGGGCTCTCATTTTGAAATATTTTTGTGAATCCTCATCCAGTGAACAAACTTTAAAGTTCATGTTCATTCAGATTTCTAAATACAGCTGTCAGTATTTACAGTAACTCAGTAAGAGTGATTAAAAGTGGTATTTTCTTATAAAAACAGAACTTTTTGAATACATTTAGTCCAATTCTTGTCCAGGAGCCAGTTTTGCCCTTAGTGCAAAAGCAAATTAATTCTTGTCATTCTTAGGGTTTGATTGTTTGGGGTTTTCTGGTTTTGTAGATTTGTGTGTGTGTGTGTGTGTGTGTGTGTGTGTGTGTGTGGTTTTGGGGATCTTTTTACTGCGTGTCTCAGTTTACCAGACTATAAAACTGATTATTTTATCTTATGAATGACTTTGTTCTGCTACACTGTTCCAGATCATGATGTGCAACACTTATGTCCTCTTTCCTCTAAATCCAGAGTAAAACCTGAAGAAGACTGAAGAGGATTGAAATGTTTTTACCAAGAACTTGGAAGGAAGACAACAGAGCTGCCTAGCTTATTTGAAACCCTGTCTGTTTGGAAAACAAATGGACTAGCGCATTACAAATATTCCTGCTGTAAAATGAAAATATTTTCTGAATTAGATGGGTCTATAAACTGAGTCACCTGGGAGTTATTCAACTGTGTATATGCCATCAGAGAATGTACCAGAAATCCCTTGACCAGTTTCTTCTGTAGCTCTAAGTCCTTTAAAAATATTCACTTATAAAGCTGACCCCAACAGAGCTTCCTCCATGTACTGCAAACCAAGGCTGAATTGTGAACCTGTTTGGCATTTGATTGATGGTCTTAGAATTACTTAAGTAATAATTAAAACCTAAAATGCTTACCTTTTTATTCGTTCTGCTAAATACACAGATCTGGAACTTGCTATTTTATTAATAACTTCAGTTTTCATTTGCTTCTGCCCTATAATGGAGAATAATAGAAATAAATATTCTTCATTTGAACTCCCATTGAGTAATTACTGTTTGGAACTGACAGAGATCTGCCACATAACTCCAAAATCTGTGGTTTTCCTAATCGTTAGCCTAAAATCTCTGACAGAGAAAATGCACCCCACCAAATTGCCTGGCCAGCAGTAGTGTGCTGTCAAGCTGGGCATATAGCACATTCTGAACTGCTGCTGCCCCGTGGGAGCTGTAACAATTTTCTCATTGTGCTGGGCTCAGATATGGAATTGCTCTCCATTCCCAGGCTCTGAGGTGCAGGGCTGGGCAGCAGGGGTGGTGCAGCTGTGGCAGGGACAGCAGCCAGCCCTCCTTCCCTCTGAGCTGTGCTAACCAAATCTGCTGCCCCAGAGCACTCACACCCCAGCTCTGAGACCTGTTGGTTCAAGTGGCTGCTCCTGAGACCTTTAAAGGCCTTTTAGTCGCATGCATGGAGGAGAAGCATTAGGAAATTAATGTATGCGAACAGCTGGAAGCTAACCAGCTGTTGGAGTGAGCCTCCTTGGGTCCTGGCACTTCTCCTCCACAAGCAAAGCAAGAAGCTGTTCCTTGGTAGTGCCCTGTGAGTGCCACCACTGAGGGTTTCACAGAGAGAGGGGTAGTCTAGCAAATAACCTGGTGAAGCAGCATCAGGCCCCAGAACTGTGGCATTCACATTCTCTAATAAAATCCCTTCACTCAGGATTCCTCTCCTGGGAAGCTGAGAACCCTCAGAGAAAAGGAAAACAATTCTGATCTCATTTGCTTCTCCTGTGTTGTGCTCATGTGGAATGTGTTTGGAGATTGTTCACCCACAGGTGATTGTTCCATTGGATTCTGCTGGGAGTTGTTTTCACTCTTTGGCCAATCAGGGCCAAGCTGTGTCAGGGCTCTGGAAAGAGTCAGGAGTTTTCATTATTATCTTTTTAGCATTCTGTAAGTATCCTTTCTGTATTCTATAGTTTTGTATAGTATTCTTTAATATAATATAACATAGTATTATAAAATAATAAATTAGCCTTCTGAGAACATGGAGTCAGATTCATCATTCCTGCCTTTGTCAGGGGATCCCTGCAACTACAATACACAACTATCTTAATGTTTTCTTCCATGGTATTCAGCTGTGCAGGAAAACCTCCCTGTGTACAAAAACACTGAGCTGTCATAAAGATGCTAGTTACGTTTTTAAAAATTAAAAATGTAGGCTATATGAAGCAGAGACAATGAACATTTCTGTGCTATGTGACTCCTGTTTGGCTCAAAAACATATGGCACATTTCTCTAAAGATGGTTGCACTGGTTTTTTCTCCACATCAAGCACACAGATATTAACCTGCTAAAATAGACTGGTGTCCAGGTGGGATGTGAAGCTGTACAGTAAAAGCAAGACGACCCCTGACAAAGGGAGGAGTGATGCATCTGACTCCATTGATATCAGAAGGGTAATTAATTACTTTATTATACTATATTGCAGTATACTATACTACATCTAAACTGAATCTGCACAAGCACCCAACTCAACTGCCCAGGATCTCGTGGCTGCCAGCCCACAGTCCCCACACACACCTGGATTCAATTGGTCAGTGAATCACAACACTCACACCAGAATCCAATCACCGATTCCCTTCAGGTAAACAATCTTCCTCAATGCATTCCACTTGTGAGCAACACAGGAGCAGTAAATGAGATAAAAATTGTTTTTCCTTTCTCTGAGGTTCCTCACTGTGATTCCCAGAAAATCCTTGGGAATCTGTGCCTTGCTTTTCTCTGTGGAAAGAAATGAGGCCACAAAGCTGTATGTAAATACAGTAAGATAACTCATTGCTGAGCTTTTTTCCCTACTGAGATCAATACCCTAAAAAGAGGGCAAGAAAAACCTGGTGTTTTGCCCTTCAGGCTGGAGCAGAAACCCAGTGATACACCCAGATCCCACCACCACTGGGATCAAATAGAGATGCAACAGACAGCTTTGTGTAGGGTCATCTCAAAAATGCTGAATTTGTGCATGGGGGCAGTGCTAAACCTTGTAAAGCTTCTGCTGATTGGAGACCTCGACTGCAAGTGCAGCTGTGGGCTGATTTGGCCCATGCAAACAAAGTTGGGCATGCACTCTGCAATCAAGTGAGCACATGTGCACAGCTGTGTTTATCTGACACTTTGCAAATCAGGATTTTATTTCTAAATAGCATGCTGACAAGAACAAGGTCATGGAAATATTCCTATTAGCATTCAGAAATAAATACATATTTTTAGAATGTTACCTTAAGAGCTTAGAAATTATGATTCCTAATTTCTCACGAAAGACTCTGGGGTTTTTTACTGTTTTAACCTTCACTTAAATACACCCAGCTACAGAATCTCCAAAATATAGCTAGGAAAAAGCCTTATTTAGTTAATGAACTGGTGAATAAAAGCTTGCCTAACACTCACCTTATACTTTCAAAGCAAATTGTTAACAGGAAAAGATATTGGATTGACTATGACATGTCCAATTTGTTGAGGTGGACTTCTATTTTCCAATTACTTGACTGGAATTGAAAAAATGCAGTTGAAAACCTTCAACCCTGGATTTCCCTAATGGCAATGAAGGGTATGTAAGGGTGTCTTAAGGCTTCTGTTATTAAGTCAGTTCTTAATTGACTTTTCTGAATGTACTTTGGAAAAAAAGAGGGACTATGAGTTTTCAGAAGTTGATTTTAAAAAATGCAGCTCCTCTTGCTGACAGCATATCAGCAGTACAGCTGCTGGGTGACAGATATGAGGACTTCTGGCAGCCTGAAAAACTGGGATATTCCTGACGGCAAAGGTGCCTCCATAACTGTTACACACAGGACACACCCGTGAATAATCAGGAAACTTTGGAAAAGCAGTGTACCATGTGCTAAATGCTACCCTTAAATGCTTTTTCAGAGAACCACAGGATATTTAGGGATATTGGAAGGGATCTCTGCACATCTTCTGGTCCAACCACCTGCCAAGGCAGGGTCACCTGGAGCCCAGGAAGTGCCAGGTGCTGTTGAATGCCTCCAAAGAGGAGACTCCATGAGCTCCCTGGGCAGCCTGTAAGGAATTATTATAGGTTACATTAACGGAAGAAGTTGTTTGTAAAGCATCTAGGAAATGCTTGCCTAAATATTTATTGTAGTTTTGAGGAACTTGGCTGTCGAGACCACCCAGAAGAATGAGGCAGGCTGATCTGAGCAGACCAAAACCAAAACACTGGATAATCATAACTGCTTTATATAGATCTAACAGAAAAAATAAGGACTCTTAAAATAAAAACAAATTTTCTGTATGGCTCTTAAATTCTTCTCCCTCCCTTACACATATTAGTCATGTTGTAGTTCCATATCTGTGCTATAAAAAGTTCTATTTCTGCTCTTTTAGATGGTCACATATAGGAGAGAGAAGGTCCTTTAGACTGAAGGGGATGAAAACCATATGGAATGGCTGGTTGCCACTTCCACTGCATAGCACAATCCCCAAAAGACTGAAAGATTACCCAAGCTCATCGAGTTGCAGAGAAATGAGTTACCAAGCAGGAAAAAAGGAGGTGATGTTATTGAGAAAACACAGCCCATGAATACTCATTTCTTAAAACAGCATTCTGTTAGCCTGGAGGTATTGAAAATTATGCATTATGTAAAGATTCCAATGTAATAAACAAATGTTTGCATCTGTCTCTCCTGGGCAACTAACTGTGAAAAAAGATGGTTTTATTCTATCAAGCAGAGAATCTTTCATAGAGAACTATCCCAGGTAACTACCTTTACCTCCTGCCTATACTTGAGAAAAGGTGAACATTTGTTTCCTATTTCAGTGTTGTGCTACAAATGAGCTTTCCAGCCTCTCCCTTTCTCCAAAATACCTTCCAACTGAATTACAATTTAAGAAAAGTGCTAAGAAAAGGTATTTACTGCTTTTAATCACAACTGTAAATCCCCAGCTCCATCCTAGCTGGGCAGCAGCTGATTTAGTACATTCCCTGTCTATTAGGGAATGTACTAAATTCAGGAGTACATCATCCAGGAGCCTGGTCTGTGCTGAAATTAAGGTTCTATTCTTTCTCCCAGTCCCTGCCCCAGCCAGTAGAACCCAATGTCATTTCAAAGGGTGAAGCACTGAGCCAAGTCTGTCTGGGGAGCATTTTATGGAAGTTACAGCTGCTCTTTGCTGAGAATGTTTTAACCACCCTATTACATGTAAAGGATGTAACCCCACAAAGAAAATTTAATACTTCAAGGCCCCGTACTTTAAAAGCAATACCTTTATGCAGGTTCCAGTGTTTGTGTTCAGTGTAAGGACTTTGCTAATAATTTGAGATAAGTCAGAGGACTTGAGAACAAGCTGAAAAACATTCTGAATTAAAGTTTTGTTAGGTTCCCCACATGAAATAGGTTTACAGACATTTTAGAGCACTTCATTAGCTCATTTCTGCCTCTGTGTTTGTAATGCTACAGCTGATGTAGGTTGGAGCCTGAGATGGTGCAATTTGCCCTTTTTCATCAGGATGATCTGAGATCATACAAAATGAACATTGACTTCCATCTGTCCTGGGCTTACAGGAAGAAAAGTTTATTAACATAAGGACTAGAAATATTAATGATTGCATTTGCCCTCGTGAGGGTAACTGTTGTAACTATTTTTGATTACTTTTTAAAAGCTCAGTTTCTCGTTCTTTGCAGGTTGAGTGGCCTTTTTGGCAACTCTTTTGATGGGGAACTGTGAATCTTCCCACTTTTTGATAGTGAAGTGTGCAGCTCCACAGGTTGCAAACTACTGATAATTAAATTGGAATTTAAAATATATGTCCCACATGCATATTTTCAGCTTGATTAAGTATTTCAACTTAAAATAGTAATTCTCTCAGTAACTGCATGAGAGGGCTACTCACTGTGTCAGTCTGGATTCCTGCAAGTGAAGCTGGCCCCGAAATGTCAGCACAATGCCAAATTGTGAAGAGTGGAGAACTGAAACTCCTGGCTTTTGAGCTATTTCTGTGAACACAGTGATATTCTTTTACACTGAATAAAAACTTTCTGCAAGACAGGAATGCATTGTGGGACCTCTAGCTCTAAGCCTGAGAAAGCTCTTGTGATCTTTGTACCTCTTATTTCCACGTCCTTTGCCAAACTTTCATTATTTGGACCCAACTTCTCTGCCATTTCTCCCTCCCACCCCTTTTGCTGTCATGGTGGAGGCCAGCCACAGCAGAAACTGCTGCAAAGCAGCTGCAGCTCAGCCTGGTTTTTCAGCTGATGTACAGAATGGAATCATCTCTCCCACTCCCAGCAGGTTCCCAGTATGTAGAGAACACCGTGTTGGTTCTGTGCTGCTGTGGCTGAGCTTTAACCCCTCTGTGCCCTCACCCTGACCGGCAGGAAATACCAAAGGTGAGGAGACACCGAGAAAGCTGTGTGGGATCTCAGCACCTCAGGATGGAGGTGCAGAGAGGCCGAGAACACCCTTGGGGGGCTCGGGAGTCCTGGAATGTTGCCAGAAGTGTCTGGTGGCTGGACTTTGATCCTACACAGGAGATGAGACCTGTATGAGGACTGGGAGGAATTCACTGGGTGAATGGTGAAGGGATAAGTTAATTAGAGTGTAAAACACAGGGTTTAGGATTTTGGTACAGGGGGGTCTAAAGAAGTAAGATGGAGGAATTGGGGCATGTCCTCTCCTTCTTCTTCTTCTTCTTGGCCTCCATCTTCTGTGGTGGTGGTGGCACTTTGGGATTGGTTATTACTAGAAGTGCACCGGTTAATAAGGGTAGAAGGTATTGGGGAGAAATGATAAATATTGTACACGTAACTTCGGGTATAAAGATAAGTGACCGCCCGGGGGCTCTCAGTGTGCCCATGGCTGACTTGCTGTGCAGACCTCTGTCGGGCTGAAAGAAAATCTTTTAGATAAACAATTAATAAACACCGAGACCGAGACAAGATCAGAAGTCTCTCCTCGTCCTTTGAAGCGCCGGGCTCTTCAAGGCCATCCCTGGGCCTTTCCAGGCCACCTAGACAGCACCAGAAAACTTACAAGCCTAAACAGCCGAGAAACCGAGCAAGTGGCATCCCTGAGCCATCTCCGGTCATAAATCAGGCGAAGAAAAACATGAAAGTTACAAAGCTGGGACAGCAGGATTAGGAACAGAAAGAGCAGAGGAATTAGAGTCAGCTGCAGCTGCAAAGTCAGAAAGTAGAATAGTTACAATAGTAGTGGCCCTGCTTTTGCCTCTATTTCCACTGCTGACCTTAAAAGAGGGGGATGTGTGAAATTTTCAGATTTCTGACGTTTCGTACCTGCTTTGACTGACCCCTGGATAAGACTTTGGCAGTCTCAGGGCTATAAAGGAGGCCCTTCAGACTGCAGCGTCTGGGGAAAAATAGTCTGAGAAAAAAAGGGGAGGAAGATCCCTTAGGTTCAGAGCACCTGCCATAAGAGAAAGCTCTATTGCCTTCTTGGGGAAGGATAGTATTTAAAACTAGATAAGTATTGTTATTAAATATAATACTAAATAACATTAAATACTAGTATTTAATCCTAGATTTCAAGTACCAGCTTGGTCTTGAAAACAGCACAACCCCATTTTTTAAATAATTCAGTAATAATAATCGAGAGGACTAGGGGGTAAAATAGCAAGAAAATAGCAAGAAAACTTCCTTTGTGCTGTTTGAAGTCCAGTTAAATTTGTTAAGGAGGGTGATAGCTCATCAGTGAAAACATTGGAGCATAATCATTTTTAGTGTCTTTTACATAACACAAAAATCCCTGCTGGAAACTTAAAGTCCCTTAACTTAAAAAACTTTTCCCACCTGGAAACTGAAGGTACTGTGGTTTGTATTTTCTCTGCTCCACAGCTGTGCTCTAGACCTGTCAGTACTCTAATTGCAGTTACATAATTAATGCCTGAGCTGCAGGCTGCTGCTGCTTTTGGGGTGAATACACTAAAGCAGGAGGCAAAGAAATGTTTGGATCAGGTTGGGCAAGAGCTTCATGCCCACTGCACGCACAGGCAGGGGGAACCAGGCTGGTCTAGAGTGAATTTTAGCTGTAGAAACACAGGAAAATGTTTTGTGTAGGCCACTAACATATCAGGACTCAGGACATTTCCCTGGGTGATTCCAGACCCTGGCAGGGGCTCACACGGAGTCACAAACACCTGTGCCTTTGATTTTAGCCCATGGAAACAATCACCAACTTTGTGTGAAGAGTTACAAGCCACAAGGGTTTGAGTAGAATGATAGTGAATTTGTCGCAGGCTGAAAAAGTGGAATTTTGGGGATTTAGAATGTGGGTTCAAGAGGCAAGATGGAGGAATCTGGGCATGTCCTGTCCTTCTTGCTCTTCTTCTTCTTCTTGGCCTCCATCTTCTGCTGGGATGGTGGCACTTCTGGATTGGTTTAGAGACAGACTGTCTGTAGAGAGCATTTTGAGCAGACAGGAGAGAAGCAACCTGCACAACCCTGCATCGTGCCTGATAGCAGAGACCTGCTGCCCGTGGGCAAACAATGTAAAGAAGTTTGCCAAGATGTACCCAAGGAAAAGGGATGTGAAGCAGGATGTTCTGAGGATGTGAAGAGAAGATATGGGGCAAGGTGTGACAAACTATGCTACCTGCCCAAAGATACGTTAGCTCTTTGTCTTATACATAGTACTTTGTAACCAACCCTGCACTAGGATATAAAATGTACCCTCAGATTTGCAATACATGAGCACTGATCATTACCTCCATGAGGATTGTTCTCTGATGTGGTGCTGTTTGCAGGGGTCCCAGGACAAGAGAGGAGACAAGGATCTGACTCCATGTTTCTAAAAGCTTGATTAATTATTTTATGATATATATTATATCAAAACTGTACTAAAAGAATAGAAGAAAGGATTTCCTCAGAGGTCTTGAAAGGAAAGGAAAAAGAATGGAATGATAATAAAATCTTGTGACAGAGAATCTGAGACAGCTGGACTGTGATTGGCCATTAATTAGAAACAACCACATGAGACCAATCCCAGATGCACCTGTTGCATTCCACAGCAGCAGATAACCATTGTTTACATTTTGTTCCTGAGGCCTCCCAGCTTCTCAGGAGAAAAGATCCTAAGGAAAGGGTTTTTCATAAAATGTGTCCGTGACACTCTGACTCTGGGGGCTCCTCTCTAGCCCTCTCTCCCCCCATCCCCTCCCTCATACTCTCTATCTTTAACTGTCTAACATAGGTTATAGGTATTGGAAAATTATTGTCAATAAAGTGCACTTAGGTTTTAGTATAAAAAGCCAACACCACCCCAAGGGCAGGGACTGTGCCACAACCCGACCTGCTGGACAGATCTCAGCAGGTCAGAGAAAGAATGGAACAGATAAGAGAAATAAACAACCTTGAAAAGCAGAACCAATGAATCTTAGCTTCTTCTTCAGTCATGGGGCTGGGAAAAAGAGATTTTCCAACACCTTGGGGGCCATTTCAGCACAGAAAACCAAGACCTATATTCCTTTAAGCTAGCTGCGTCACACTGGGTGAATGCTCTAGAGATTGAATATCTGCAGCCCTGCTTTGGGTGAGAATTCAGGCATTTTCATACCTCTCCCATGAACTTTGTGCCTCCTTCCCTGACCCTATATTGCCAATGTGTATGAGAAATGCCAGGGTGAACTTTGAAGGTACATAGTTAATAGAAAAAAGGATTACTGTAGTCCACAAAGGCCTCTCTAACATATACTGTAAAAACATTGAAAATATCACAAGTTGCCCTTATTCAATATTAAAAAAAAATAAAATCAAAGCTTAAGTGCTTTGAGTAGCTTGCTCTGTTCCCTTATAGCTAATTAACAATACTGAATTCCAGTAAATCAAGTATTTTTGGCAAATATGTAGAAATACATGTCAAACATAGAATGAAATATCAGCTAAAAAAAAAAAAAAAAAAAAAACCAAAACATTTTCCCCTTATATTTATTCTGCAGCTAGCTGTGCCTGTATTTAGCAATAATCCAGTGCATCTTGCATAAGATGAATGACATTTTGATCCAGGATATTTCTGATTTAGAGACCAATGAGCCATTCCCATGTACCCCATTGTGATGCTTCCAGCACCTGTATTACAGATATTGTTTTATGGTAAATTAATTAACCTTTCCATTTAAAACTATTTGCATCTCTGTATGTCTTATGAGGAGCAGCAAGTAGAAAAACATGCCTGATGGTTTAATAAGAACTTCATTTTCATGCCTTTCCAAATATGTTTTGAAAAACCAAGTCAGGATACTCAATGGAACTGAACCACAGATAATTCACATCTAACAAACCTTTCTGCTTCTTCAGAACCCCACAACTTCATACTGCAAAAACTCAACCCAAAGTATTATTAAAAAGAAGAAAAACAAAACCAAACACCAAAACAACAAAAAAACAAAAAACAAAAAACTAACAAAAAACTAACAAAAAAACTAACCAAAAAAAAAGCCACAAAACCCCCAAAACAAAACAAAACAAACCACCAAACCAAGGATCTATCAAAGTCTGTATCTCTGAAGCAGATGATTTTTAGACAGTGCCCAGGAAATTAGGCTTAACTGCCAAGTGAATGTAACTTCATTTTTTGATTCATGGTCTCTTGTACTGCTTTAGAGGCGGAACTACTTATGTGAAACTAATTTGGGGACATGTAAAAACAAAGAGGACAATTCAGGGGAGTCCAAAGGAGGAGCCTGGAAGTTTGGGCAGATAAACGTGTGTTCTATAATTTCTGTAGGAAACAGAAAGGCAAATATCAGCACATCATTGGTGGAGCTCCCCTCCAAAGGGTAGAGGGTCAGAAACAATTGGAGCCATGAGCTCAGCAAGAGGAGCAGGAGTTTGAGTAACCAGAGGTTTAGGATGAGCAGAGAATCTTCTAGAGAATGTACCTCAGAGTACTTCCTCTAGAGGAAGTACTTCAGGACTTGTCTTCAGCTTTTCCTCCTCCTTTCAGAAAAATAGTGTCATATTTTGTATAAAATTTGAATGAAACTTTGACTGACCTACACAATAAATATTGCACAGGTTAGTGAAAGTAAGTGAATGTTGTAGTTGAGACGGATACAATACAGAGCAACACACTCCATTTTCTGAAGGCTTCAAACTGGTTTTATTCTAGCATGCATGCTTTTTATACATTCTTGAAAAGCTCATAAGTTTATACTTTACTCATTGGTCAGGAGAGACAAACAAAGTGCTCCTTGGAACAGGCAGCTGCAGGTTTCTCTTATTTATCCTTCTTTCTTTCTTGGTTTCTATGTCAATGACCTTGGTAGAGAATTCTTTCAGGGGTAAACATGGATCCTCTTCTCAAACTCCTCTCTGGCTCACAGAAGTCACTGTAAAACCTCTCCTACAATTCAATCACCATTGACAATACCTGGATTGATGAAGAGCTTTCAAAAGCCGTTTCAATTCAGTTTTTCTTTCCCTTCAGTTCAGCTCACCTGGGGCTTCCTATGCTTTAAAGTTCACATTAAAATCTAGGGGAGTGGAAGAAGAACCCTGTAAAATTTTCCAAGCAAAAAGCAGAACAACGAAAAATAAATCACGCATGGAGGCAGATGTTGAAACAATTTGCAAACAATTTCCAGAGTTCAAGGAGCACTTGGACAATGTTCTCAGGCACATGGTGAGGATCTGGGGGGTATCCTGTGCCAGGGTAGAACTGGATTGGATGATCCTTGTGCGTCCCTTCCAACCTGGGATATTCCATTATTCTGCAGGCATTTCCTTACGTCCTCCTCATGTCAGTGCATTCACACACTTGTGTAGGACTGGAGATTGATTAAGAAGCAGAACTGTGACACTGATCACTGTTTTTTTTTTTCTGTAGGAATAATGACACATCAGTTTAGCACAGCACATGAAGAATTCAGAATTCACAAACAAAAAAATCTATGAAAAATTCCCAATTTTTCTTATCTATAAATCCTAGAATACAATAAAAAAAGTGACTCCCATGTGAATTAGAATCAAAAATCCTCATGAAAATCAGGCAGATGGGAGAGGAAAGATTATACCAGACTGTCATGGGGCACTGAAGGATGTCTGGGACCAGCAATAATATTTGGCAGCTCATCCTTAACTCCACATTCTCTTCTAAACCAGAGCAATGGTTTATTACAATACAGAAATGTAAATGGTGCCACAAACTGCGGAAGCTGCTGAAACAAGAATACTGATATGTAAAACCTATCAGGAAGAAATAAATTAAACTTTAAGTCAAATTTCTAGTCAAGTATTACCTTTCCTGGTACTAGGCCTAGTTAAAAAATAAAGGAAAAATGTTCTTCAGGAAGCTTTGATGAAGAACAGTGAAGAGAAGGAATTAAATAGGAGTTGGGTACTTGAATTCTTCTTCCCAAAGCCTCAGGTGCCACAGATAAATAATAAGAAGTTAGCATGAATAATCAAAGTTTGGGTGGTTTTGCCAGTACCTGCTTGACTGCATGTTCCCATCAGGCAGTGAAAAATAATCCATAAAAATGTTAAGACAGTAGGTACATAAGGGTAATGAAGCTCTGCTGTGGGTTATGGGTTTTCTTTTTCCTGATCTAGAACCTAAATATTTAATAATGAAAGTGTTTTTTTGAGTATTGTTAGGGTTTCTTAGATGCACATTGCTCGCACTTTCCCTTGTAGGATAAAGCACTTGTTGAACACATCACTCTTCTCATCAAGGCAGAAAAACATCCCAGGAGAACAGCACATTTCATAATAATACCCTGTAATGGACAGTTTTTTATTTAGTGCTCTCTGCTGTGTATTGAATAATTGTTCTCCCTTTTTTGCAATTTATTACGTTAATACTGCTTAGAAATACTTCGTTTTGTTTTAATTTAATTTCTGATTCAAAGCAGAAGGGACACCTTTGTGTTCTGTCATGGGTATCAGTGCCTTAATGAGTATCTAATGTAGGAACTCCTCAAATAACAGGGTTAGAAAAAGCTTTGTTTGGCTGATGAAGTCTGGAAGAGACTGCATATTGCTTTTTGCTGCAAGCTTCTCCTCCAGCAGCTTCTATAGCCTAAGTGCTTGAGAAAATGGCCTGAACTTCTTTTCTGGGCTCTGTCAGAGAACATGAGGAAGGTTTTTAATTAAAAATCCATTTTTTCTAATGCTAGTGGCCTAAAGAAACAAGGCATTCCATAAAGAGTTTTGTTTCTTACAAACGGGAGAAGGGAAAAACAATGTTTCTGATTAACACTAAACACTCTTGTGACCATAAACAGAGCTGATCTTTCTTTGGCCTGTCATTTATTCTGTGTCTGAGCAGTGAAAGTGCCAAGCACCAGCAGGGATTTGTGAGCTCTGAAATGGCTTTTGAAGCTTGAGGATGAAAGAAGATATTTCCTTGAGCCTGTTTCCACAATCAGTACCCATGTCAGTGCTGTCTTACCCTGATTCTTTTCATTTTAGCATAACTTGCATTTCCTAATAAGAAAGGTAAAGATAGCAATGCAGGTTTTGCCTTAATCCCTTGTTCAGTGCCATTCTTCAGCATGTTAAAATATTCCTTGCTTTGGAAAAAACATGTCAGCACCATCCTGCAGCCAGCCAAAGATTTTTGTGCTGGATTTATCTAGATTTTATCTAACACAGTCTCACCAGACAGTTAACTGGCGCTCAAATAAGGTGAATTTTACAGCACACAGCACCACAGCATCAGAGCAGCGGGCTACCTTTCCCCTTCCAGTGGTAAATTCTCACAGTAAGAGCAGTCCCTTAATCACAGTTTAGCTCCAGAGCCAAAATGCTGATTTTGCCAGACACATTCTGTCTCCTCTGGGGACACTGCCAATCTAACCACACTGGTTTTTGCTCTGAGACATGCAGTTTGCTTTTTCCCAGGTAAAGCACCCAGGCAGACCTTGAACACTTTGACAGCATGGAATGCATAAAAGGTAAATCTGCTCAGACATAATTTTGGGCTTTCCTTCCCTGCTCAGTATTTTCTGCCCCTGCACAGTGGAAAGTGAATTTTGTATAATATTGTTGTCTTGTTTTGGCCATTTCCTCATGAGTAAAACCAGTATTAGTGAGTCAAGGAATCCAAAAGCTTCATCCCATCTGCTTAGAGAGCTGGAATTACCATGGAGCAGTGTGGATTAGGGAGGAACATGCAGGCTCCTGTGAATTTGACCCCTCTGTTGTCATTAATGGGGGGGATAGAGGTCAAAGACCTGGTTGTTTACGGACAGAGCACCAGCAAATGTCTCAACCACAGGGGTTTCTGTGAGAAATTCAGCTTTGAATATTTTCACAGGTTTATAGGATCAGACTGTTTGTACACTTGCTTGCATAGAAATATAACTCTGGTTAGGATTTCTCTTTGCAGGCTTTAATCAGGCAATTCCAAGGTTTTTCTAAATGCAATATTGGAGATTATAATTGTTGTTTATGTGCCCATTGCACAGGTGACTCTGTGAGCAATACTCAGCTGGGGTGTCGTGTCCACACTGCATGCAAGATAAAAGATGCAAAGCAAATAAACCCAATATTCAATAATAATATTGCATTATTATTGAATAATAACTATTAAATAATTATTTTATATATTATTATAATTTCTATTGATATATCAATAATTAATATAATTATGTATTATATTTTACTTATAACATATTATATATATAATTTTAATTTCAATACTAATAATTTTCTTTTTATATATTATTATAATAATTATTATTCAATATTATTGAAATCATTATAATAGTAAAACAATAGTCAATAATAGTATAACAACTGTCAATAAAGGATCAGCTTCTCCAAAGAACAAGGCAGCAGCATATCAAAGGTAAGTGTTGAAGGTTTGTTCAGTGTATTGCCATTACCAGACCTGGTTTGGGGTGGGAGGGGGAAGAGGGTTTGTAACAACCCACAGGCAGTGCTGTAACATCACTTGTGCATTTAATTATTTCCTTTTAACCATCAAGCTGTTTGCATTTTTGATTCTGCAAAGTGCCTCCAGCATTCCAAAAACAGCTTTGAAGATTTCTCCCTGGCCAGTAATCCATCAGTTTAATTAGTACACAGGATAGCTGACAAGATGAGCAAATACCTTCCCAAATAACTGATGTGCCAGTTTTGCAGCAAGAAAATCCTCCCAATGATCCTCCTCCCCTCTATTTACTGTAAATCAGAACATCTGAAATTTGTTTCTCAATCGAAAGGAAGAGGGAAAAGCAAACAAAACTAGTAAGTTATTTTACTACAAGGCTTAAAAATGTCATGAAACAAGACATAGTAATTTAGAACTTGATGGAAGGTTGATCTTGGCCATATATGACCAATTTATTACCTAAATATCTTTAGAAATCCTGGCCTCAGCTTTCAGTGCTTGGGTCATTTTTCATGTCTTGCATTTGCAACAATCATTTTTTATTTTCCTTTCCTTACAATGTGATTTTGCACAGGCAGAGCACTGACTGCACCTTAGTTGTGTGTCTTTCAGCATCCCTCTTGCCAAGCAACTGCGCAGTAATTAAATCACTTTGCAAACTGCACATATATTGCTTCTGCCTTTGGTAGAATTTCAACATTTTCCATGCCTAGGGGAGAGTTCAGCAGCAACATCTGAAGTGTAAACAAAGCAAGATGGCTAAGTAGAATTCAACAATATGTATGATTCTCCAGGTATTTGAGATGTCTTTTAGAAAAGGCTCCTGGCAATAAACTTTAGGCATGTAGGACACCTCATTCTCATGCTAAATTGCTTCTCTTTTTTCACTTTCTATGTTCAATTTTACATAATTTATGTCTCAGAACTGATCCTAACTGTGGAACATTCCAGATCTCTTAGTGATGAACTGCAGAACTGACTTAGGGCATGGAAGATTTAGAGTACCTTTATCAGAAGTGACAGATTTTGATAATACACATCAAAGTATTATTATATATGATATGATAATATTATTTATATAATACATTAAACATTATATAACTGTGATTACATAATCATTAATTATATATAATATTCCTTATTAATATAGAATAATTATTAAGATGTAATAATTAATTTTAATGTATTATTATATTTTTATTTTTATTATAATATTA
Source organism: Ammospiza caudacuta (assembly GCF_027887145.1). Lineage (NCBI taxonomy): Eukaryota > Metazoa > Chordata > Aves > Passeriformes > Passerellidae > Ammospiza > Ammospiza caudacuta. The sequence goes on along the minus strand of NC_080603.1, from coordinate 2,564,900 downwards.
TGATATATTATGTTATTATATTATAATTTTAATATTTAATAGTAATATAATTGTATTGTTTATAATTACTCTATTTTGTTATTTAATATTATATGTTATCTATATGAGTAATAATTATTAAATTATAGTATCTGTAATGATTATTAATTATTATGTTATTATATAATATTATATATTATAACATGTGTTAGACACGCAAATGTAATGATATCATGTCTGCAATGTCACTTTTTTGAACCGACTGTGAATGAGAGTATTGAAAAGATCAGATGAATGTTATGATGAGGCAGACTTATTTCCTCGTCCCTTATGAAAATCTGTATATTTAAATCAGGAAAATCTAATGGCTTCCACTAATTTAAGCACTGCAATATTTCTTGTTGCAAATTAGGTGTTGCAGCTTTGCACCTGTTTGGGCCTGGAAGAGCCATAGTTAAATAAATATATTCCTCTGTGCCCTTTTTCACTGTTTGTGCTTCTCTCAAAGACACTGGCAGCCTTTCTGGTTTTAACCATGCTCATGTGTGAAACTGCAAAATTTTTGCTTGTAGGAAATCACCTGTCTAACGTAAAGGTGATAGCTTAAGGAATTGATGCAAAAGAGCAACTTTAAAAGGGAAATAAAACCTGCTGTAGTCATGTCCCAGGCTCAGTTACTGCAGAATTGCATTTTATGGCACTCACTACTTTGTCAGACTAAGCCTTTCTAGAGGTACCCTAATCCAGGAGCAGGTTTTTATCACAGTTTTTATCTGCTCTGGAGTATAAAAATGGAATAGCAGTATAAAATAGCATCAAGAACATTTCAACTACTCCCTGAAATGGTTTTGTAAGGCAAACATCCCTTGGCCACTATTTATCTGCAGCCATTGCTCAGTTTCTTAAGAGTTTGTGAAGATTTTTACCACAGAGGATGCTGTTTCAGGTACCTGGAACAGAAATCTCTTTCTGATTCAAATAGTCTCTGATTCAGGCACTGCATCAGCCTGAAAGAAATTGCCACAGAAAGCCACTTATTGCCCTCTCATCCTTCTCTTGGCCCTCTGCTCACTGCTTCCTCATCTCCCTTCCATTACAATAAAAAAAAAAAAAAAAGGTTTGGATAATTGGGAGTTGAAGTTCACCTGCCATTTCCTTGGTTGGGTGTTGTATTTTCTGAGACCCCCAATGAAGGCAGGAATGATGAATCTGACTCCGTGTTCTTAGAAGGCTAATTTATTGTTTTATGATATGATATTATATTAAAGAATACTATACTAAACTATGCAAAAAAATACAGAAAGGATACAGATAGAAGGCTAAAAAGATATTAATGAAAAATTTGTGACTCTCTCCAGAGTCCAATCACAGCTTGGCCCTGATTGGCCAAAGAGTGAAAACAACTCCCAGCAGAATCCAATGGAACAATCACCTGTGGGTGAACAATCTCCAAACACATTCCACATGAGCACAACACAGGAGAAGCAATCAGATAATTATTGTTTTCATTTTTCTCTGAGGGTTCTCAGCTTCCCAGGAGAAGAATCCTAGACAAGAAGATTTTTCCAAAAATTTTGACAGTAACAGTTGGGGTGATAACTCTCCAGAAGTTCCAAAAAACAATTGTGGCACAGCAGTTACAAAAGAGAACAGCACACAATGGAATTGATTGCAAGTCCATAAGCAGAAAAATAAAAGGAATTCCCAAGGGCATGGGCCAGTTTTCCTGCCTCAGTCTGTCAGGAGCAAGTGCAGCAGCATCAGACCTGTCAATTCTGAAATTCTGGGCAAACAAGATCACTCATCAGTGTCAGTGGTGAGATTCTGAATTTGACAGCAAAGCAACAAGAAGAATGAGGATGGGTTGATAATGGAAGCACATAAGCAGCACTTGTGGTGATGGGAAAAGCACTTGGGAATGACAATGAGCTGCTGTCAGCACCTCTCCTCCGTGGGGATGGGAGGGAGTGAGACTTGGAGTTTTATAATGACAGGTTAGGAAATGTGCCAGGCTGTGAGCTGCAGAGTGTCAAATCCCCTGGAAACACAAATGCCATTAAATCACCTTCATGGTGCCTGCATATCCAAAAAATAGTTGGAACGCTTCCTCCAAGAAGAGGAATGCATGAACCACAGGCCACCCCATAAGCAGCAATATGGACTTTCATGTGCACCAATCTTTTAAATTCCAGTAGCAAACTCACCAACTTTTACAGGTCCTACCTTTAATATTGATCTTACCTGGCCAACGAATACATAAATGTAATAAACTCATTTTAACATCAGAGAATTTTATTAAAGTGAAGAGAAATCAATTTAAAGGTCTACAGTTCAGTGCAATACATTCAGCTAAACAAATTCAGCAGTGATGATGGTGTCCCATCAAAATGAAAACCTCCTCCACAGAATATTTTTAAAAGAAATTGTGGTAGTATTTTTATTATTTGAAGAGCCTATATAAAACCCCCAGATTTAAGAGCTGTTTCAATCACAACCTAATAGACAGCAAACTCTAGTCCTGAGCAGAGACCCAAATATTTTTTTTTTTCTTTAGGACATGGATGAAGTTAATTTCCACAAAACACTAAACTAAACCTCTCTATAGGTAAACATACCAGAACAACAACAAAATTCATGTTTCAAGATCAGAGCACTCAGAATGAACAAGTTCATTACAACCCAGGAGTCCATAGGGAAAAATTGATTTACTGATGGATTACAAACAGTTGCTGTCAACACGTTTTTCATCAGTTTGTGGAAAAACCATTTTGGAACACAAGGCCACACCCTGTGTATAAATTTTTCTGTAGGCTCAAGACTCCTGTAACTTCTTTATTTTGCAACTGCAGACTGGAAGAGGCATGGCTCAACGTTAACTTGTTAGAGATCTTTATATTTCTTGCCATGACAGTATCTTTGTACCATTTAATTGTGAGTTGTATAACGTTGTGTTCAGTGACATTTTTGGCAATGTGTCTGTCCAGTGTCCTGGATATAAGAGCCAGGATTCATTACTTTATCTTTGAAGAGATAATTCAGTTACAGAGAAAGTGTTTGTGCATGTAGATTAACAACCAAAAATCCCTGAAAGCTGAGGGACAGGAGGAGCTGATGCTGCTGGGAAATGCTCAAGGAATAGGGACAAAACCCAACATTAATTCTTGCATTTAATTCAGAGGTCAAGTGAATTTGTATAACTTCTGAGCAGTTGTGTTTTGTGGCCTTGAATGCTGAGTTTTACATGGGACAGTGCAGATTGGATCATTTGCATATCAATCCCAGGTCTAAAAGAGGTTGGGATGAAGATGAGGACTGATGTATGATTACAGAGTCCACTCCTGGCAGATTACCCAGCTCAGGCTATGCTGCTGCCAATGAGACTTGGTCAGAACATGTATTGCTAAAAAGACAATTTGGTCCATGAATTGCATATTTTTCTAACCAATTACAAAGCAGAGCTAGGTTAAAGATTGTGTTACTACCCTTACCAACTGTGGATTGGCATTAAAAGTTTCAAGCCTTCTGCTTATGGGTAAGAATCTTGACTCTTGCATCCATGATCTTTTTACCATGGTTAAATTGATGTCTTGGGTTCAAAGTCACCACTGGTATTTGCTAGAATTTGAAATCCACAGGGCTCAGGATTGTTTGATGCTCCGGAGTAACGTCTGAGCTGGCTGACTCTGCCTTTCTCTGACATGAGGTGATGTATGGGCACCACAACTGCCCCAAGGGACAAAACCTTGGGCGGGCTCATAGTGAGTCACCTCCAGCCTTCTTCTTCCTTCTCTTCTGGAATGAGACATGGTGCTTGAATCCCTCCAGTGTGTCTGTCAGCTGGGCTCTGGTGCTCAGAGGAAATTTTAAGGGATGAGGAAAGGAATGGTGTCTACTGACATCATCAAGAGAAATTGTCAATTTTCTCTCTACAGAGCTGTGCTGTCTTCTGCCATCATCATCTTCCTTTCATCATCACCTTTTCCTTTCCATTGAAGTTGATGATGGCAGAAGACAGCACAGCTTTGTGGAGAGAAAATTGACAATTTTTCTTTATGGCAGTTTTACCAAAGAGTGATAAAGGACTTTGGACAAGGTGAGAAAAGAAACTGATAAGAAGCCAGAAGTGGGGCATGGCTAGAAGAAACTCTGCCTTTCAGTCTCTACTGCATTCCTTTTAGGTGACTTAGATGTCATGGGTGATACTCTGTAGGAAATTAGAAATAAGTGACTTGCATCTATCTCTTGTGGACTAATGATGTACCTGCATAGCTGCCAGTGGCTCCCTGCAGTGACAGGTAAGACCTGGACAGGTGTGGCATTCACATTCTTTGAAAGAATTCCTTCATCCAGGTTTTTTCTCCTGGGAAGCTGAGAACCCTCAGAGAAAAAGGAAAACAATTCTGATCTCATTTGCTTCTCCTGTGTTGTGCTCATGTGGAATGTGTTTGGAGATTGTTTACCCACAGGTGATTGTTCCATTGGATTCTGCTGGGAGTTGTTTTCACTCTTTGGCCAATCAGGGCCAAGCTGTGTCAGGGCTCTGGAAAGAGTCAGGAGTTTTCATTATTATCTTTTTAGCCTTCTGTCTGTATTCTTTAGTATAGTTTAGTATAGTATTCATTTATATAATATAGTATCATAAATTAATAAATTAGTCTTCTGAGATCATGGAGTCAGATTCATCATTCCTGCCTTCATCTGGGCTTCCCTGCAAATACAACAGACAGGCTTAGAGTGGCATCTTAAAAGATGAACATGAAGAAGTGGCTGAGACATCAAACAGGCTGTTGGAAGGGAAGGAGGAATTGCCATGAACCTTTCCAAGGTGCCAAAAAGTCCCATCCTTGTGGTGTGTTTGTACTAGGACTGAGTCTGAGCTCAGCTTAATGACAAAGCTGCCACTTGTGGAATCTGTAGGTAGGAAGTAAATGCCAGGGAATTATAATTAATGTTTGTCTGAGTTGACTATATGATGCTTTTATCCCCAGTTGTCTCATTCTGTTATGCTGAATAATAAGTTTTGCACCTTTAGACTTGGTGCAGAGAGTGAAAGGGGGAGAGAAGTGCACAGTTTTTCCCAGATACTGCTCTCACTCGTCCACATTCCTGCTGTGCTGCCTGCAGATGGACAGACAACGGACAGAGCTCTCTTTTGTCTTTAGTTTTAGCCAGCTGAGGCAAAGTAGTTCTCTGGACTGTGGTTTTTTCTCTTTTCTTTGGAGCTGCTCAAACCTGCTCTGGATGAACACCCAGGAGAGCACCGGCAGCTGAGGCCCACCGGGCCGGGCCCGGCCTGCGACAATTCCAGCACTGAGGGACTGATCAGAGCCCGAGTGAGCTGAGCTGCAACCCGGGGAGGGACTGTCTCAGTTTGTCATCTCTTTTGGAGCAGCAAGGGGTTTTATTGTTAAATATTGTTTACGTTTTATTGTTTAATAAACAGGTTTTTTCCACTTTTCTCCAAGGAGGTATTTTCTCCCGGACCAGTTGACAGGAGGGGCTGATTGAATCTGCTTTCCTACAGGAGCCCCTTTGGGGAATCTCTCCCAGATTTGCTCTAAACCAGGACAATGTGTGGCCAATGCAATGCAAGAGGGAGGTGGGTGAACTCAAAACAACATTTGTGCCATAGTTTCTTCCCATTCCCTTTTCAGTGTAGTTATGAAACAAATGCTGTGTTTTCAGTGCCTCAAATGGAAAGGTTCTTTTGTGGGCATTATCTGTGTGTCTTGTTTCTGTCTTGGATGCTACTGAAAAATCTGTGCTCAGATTTTGTGTGATTTCATAAAAATCAGTACTATTCCAAATATGACATAAATAAACATCTTTTACTGTAAAAAGTGTTTCCTAACAAGTGAAAGCACCACATAAAGAGAGTTTTGCTGTGACAGCTCTGTGATCCAGTGGAGCTGCATAGAACAGGAGTTCTCTTGCAGACACCTGCAGCATCTCCGCCTACCTCCCAAATCTTGCCTGGAGTGGTTGCTGCTTTGGCAATGAGATCATCTTCTCTGTTTCTCAGCCTCTGGTGCCTTGCTGGTTCTTTAGTTCAGCTCTCTTTCAGCAGTTAATGCTTGTGCTGTTTTCAGAGTTTTGTTTCATTTCCTGGGTCTCCTGTTTTCTACTTTCCAAACTGTAAATGTGCATTTCTTTATTTAAAGTAACTCATTAAACTCTTCTGAAAAAGATGGGAGTCGGTGTATAAAGTTTAAAAATGGTGCCATGAGAATTATAAAGATCAATTATCTTATTCTACAATTCATTCATGAATAGACTAGAAGTATTCTTGTTATTGATGCCTCTGAACAGCAGCTGTGCCAGGTATGATGGAGTGTCCCTCAGAAAAAGCATCCAGCATCCAGCCCAGAGATGACAGAGTGGTGCTGTCACTGCAGGCAGCACATCTAACTTGGCAAGAGGTCTCTTTTTTGGCACAGGTCCTCTGTTGGCACCTGGAGTTTTGTTCACCACTGCAGTTCCTGCTAGAGGTGTAATTTTCATGTTAGGCCACCCCTGTTGGGCTGGCCAGACATTGCAGCCCTGACCTGTGGCAGAGCAGTGCTGTTACTGACGTGGTTAATTAGCTGCCACTGTGTTATTGGTGATTTTCAGAAGCAGAACATTTGGTAATTCAGTGGATCTGGAAACCCTCTGGCCACTTCTAACCTTCTGTCCTGTATAAATATTTGAGCTATAGTTGACATAAAGCACCATGGCTCACCTCTGCTGGAAAAGAAAATTTCTGAGAGTAAGTAAATGAACAACACATAAATTTAAATATAACCCATTTTTCCACCATAGCTTTGTTTCAGAAAGCACATTAAGTCACTGTCAAGGGAATAACACATGGAGAACCAGTTTTATTTAGTTAGATTAATTCCATTTTAGTATTTCCATTAGCCATTTTAAACTTGGCACTGCAAAGTAATAAAATCCTCCAAATATTGACAGATAGAAAAGTAAATGCCACCCAACCATGACAAGCCATTTTTCACCCAACCTCCTGGAGACAGAAAGGCTGCTATCATCATTTATTTATATATTAATAAGGCACATGATTTTTATCACTGGTTATTCCTTTCTAGCAATTAAGGCAAAGCTGATAAAATCTTTGCTAAGTCAACATTTTTGACAGCTTTAAAGAATTTGTAGCTAAGAATCTTTCTGGGCAGCACACTGGGAAGAAAAGGATAAAGCTTCTCTCGTGGAGTGTGCCACTGACTCAGCCATGAAGAGAAGAATCACAGGGGTTTATAGGCACAAGGACTGGCACTGCAGCCCCCGAATCTGCAGATTTAAAATATTTAAATAATCAATATTCACGGGGTTTATACGCTAAGGAAACATTTTATACACTAAGGGAATATACATTTATACACTAAATAAATATTTTCTGATTTGTAAATATTGGAAAAGTAAAACACACCTGTATAAAGTAATTTCCTGTTTTCCACAACTGTCTCTCTCTTGATTCAACTTCAGCTAATGACGACACAGCTCCAAAGTGTCCACATCAGCTGAGAATTTACTCTATATAGTTCTGGTGTTTGCGTCAGAAGCATGATAATTAGCATTTATTGGGAGGTTGAAGTGATTTACACTATATGATTTCAAGGAGAAAAAAATTAATCCTTGGAGAAATCACCCTTGGGAAAAGGATTTTTACAGCCCAAATGGGGAGAACAGAGCTCCAGAACAACACTGGCCTTTGGACAGTGACAATCACTTCTTCAGCAATATCAGGGCAGTAGCAAGTAATCTCAGTTTTGTCAAGTGTGCACAGTGGTTTGCCACATGTCAATGGGCCACATTTTCTAGAAACTTGTCATTCTCAATAAAATACCTTTGTACCAACAAAATATTTTAGAAAATGGATTTCCTATGTTTTCACTACCCAAAGAATATAAACCCATATATTGGAGTGTCTGTCAAGTTATAACTTTGTCCCTTGAACACAAAACTTGCGACTCAAATAAGGTGAGGTGTCTACATAGAAATGAAAATTTTGGGTAAAACTTGCTGTGTAATACCCAGCAAGGTTTACCCCAAAATTTTCATTTCTATGTAGACACCTCACCTTATAGATATAGATGGATATATCACTATATTATATTTTACACTATGTCTATAAAAACATATAGATATATATATAAATATATAAAACTAAATAAAAATTAAAATATATGTATATAAATATATGTATATATATCATAAGCATAACATTATATATACATTTTTTATTTATATATATATATATAAAAATATATAATATTTCCAGCTAAGGAAGGCCCCCAGCAGCAGCTAAGAGATTTGGTGTGATAGGGACAAAAAGGATGCCTTCTTTAAGTCCGTCCTGATTACAAGGCCATGAATTTCATAGTAGAACTGAGATATGCTACTAAAACCTGTTGTTTCAGCCATTGAGAATTTTAAAACTGTTGCTGGTTTTAACCTGATAATTCAGCTTTTCCAGCTGTATGTCTTAGTACAAAAGCAGGAGTACCAAATGCAATTTTGTTAATGTATTTAGCAATATTAGGTTTCCTAATGATGATTATCATTCCTAATTTTAATGAGTTTTTGTTTGGAATTTTGTATTTGATTCTGCTATCCACTGTATTTTTAGTTTTTAATCAATTTTTAGGTTTTAATCCATTTTAAGGTTTGCTGTAAAGGATCCAATGGTTTCATGTAGAAAGGGAAAGAAAAGCTTAAGAGTTCTGTCTCACTGCCCTAGAAACAATTTTTTTCTTTAGTTCTCTACACACTGAATTATCTCAACAACCATGCTGGCTTTGTACACTGAACTAATGAAACTCTGCTTAGCCTGGAAATCCTATAACTGGCAAAACCAGGTTATATTTTCTTAGCCACCACAAAATTTCATTAAACCACTTTTCCTTAATTTACTCTTAAGCCACAGTAGCTCAAGGCCTGTGGAACATTAAAATATGGCATGACTGAAGTTCAATAAAACCAAGGGAATTAAGTGTTAATTTGATAATTGTGTGGTTCATTTGAGCTCCAAAGCATGCTTTGTGCCATCATACCAGCCTACTTCAGGGGATTCTGAGGCTCTCATGCCTCTCACAGCCCAGCAGCATCACAACTTCCACCAAAGTGTGCCCAAAAGGCTTCACTGCAGCTGCAGGGCAGGTTTCTAACAGCTGCTTTCATCTTGAGAGATGGACCATGCTTTGAAAAGCATTTTCAGTAGACACAGGTCTAGTTTAATATAGCTGTGTGTAAGGACAGAGCACACATGGTCAAAGTAGAAATTACCCTGGGTATTGTTTTTGTGGGGAAGCCCCGTGGCAGGAAGGAACGAAGAACCCATGTTCTTGAAGGCTAATTTATTGTTTTATGATATGATATGATATTATATTAAAGAATACTGTACTAAACTATACTAAAGAATACAGAAAGGATACTTACTGAATGCTAAAAAGATAATAATGAAAACTCCTGACTCATTCCAGAGCCCCGACACAGCTTGGCCCTGATTGGCCAAAGAGTGAAAACAACTCCCAGCAGAATCCAATGGAACAATCACCTGTGGGTGAACAATCTCCAAACACATTCCACATGAGCACAACACAGGAGAAGCAAATGAGATCAGAATTGTTTTCCTTTTCTCTGAGGGTTCTCAGCTTCCCAGGAGAAAAACCTGGGTGAAGGCATTTTTCCTTATGAAATATGAACATGACTACTGGGTTTTTGTTTGGCATTCTTTCTTAAGGTTCTGACTTTGTTCTGATATAAAGGAAAAAGAGAACAGGGGTTCAGGAATAAGGCCTTAGGTTCTCCAATGAATCAGAGAAAGGTGGGTGATACAGGGATGACAGCATTTCTTTCTCTTTGTGCCAGTGTCGTCCTTGGGATTAGAAGACGCAGGTCCAGTATTATCAGGTGACACTCTTATTGCACAGAGAAAGAGGGAGAAAGGTGGATCCAACAGAACCTGCAACTATTTGGAATCCAGCCATATACAGCTCCTGCTGTAAATGAGTCTTTGGCCTCAAAACCAAGCTGGAGTCTGAAACATGCAGAAATATTTCAAAACCTCTGTCTTCTTCACCCGCTCCAGCTGCTGCTGCTAGCTGACCAAAGGCCTTTTTAAATTACTTTAATAATTGTGAAGCTCGGTCTATCATGTTCTAACAATGAGAGAACTCAGCCATAATTACAGCACTGTTATCATCAACCTTGCTCCTCAGGGTTTGAAATGGCATCTTCTAATTGAATAGCAAGGCTCAACAAGGCAAAGTATGTGCTGGCAAACTGTAAAAGCTCTGATCTCATGGTGGCTACAGTCCCAAGATGAATCCTCCTCTTTGAGATTGCTTTGATGCTGTTGTTGAAATACATAACCCTGAGAAAGCTGGCAAGAAGGGTTTAGTTTATGTTGCTAAGCAATGAAAGCAACCTTCAGGTGATGAATTTAGACTCTTGAAGGAGTTTTTCCCTCTCAATATTTTGTAGAGGGTACTAGTGTCTTTTGTAAGACAGGTAACTTGTCCTAAGGCTCCCTCAGTCACAGAACTGCTTCAAAATCCAGAGAATTAACTCAGTTATCAGAAGATTGTTAATCCCAGTATGTGATGTCTTCACCGCACTTTTGGCCGAATTAGAATCTGATTTTGCAGCTGCTTTTATACTAATGGATCTCTACTGTTCCTTTAAATTGCATTGACTGCTAACATTTATTTGACTGCAATATCTAGAATCACCACTGTGGACAGACAATTTGCAGACAGAATAAAAGGACAGTTTGGGCTCCCAATGGTTCACTTTGGCTCTTATGCAACAAAACCCTTTGGAAGATGCACAGACCCAACTCTGTGGCCATTTAAAACTACTGAAAAAGTTTTAATGCTTCATTGCTGCCAAAGGCTGAAAGGGCCTTTCTTGGCTGTGAAAAGGTGAAGACGACCCAGGGTGAATAATGTATTTGAACTGGAAAGAATTGGTTTTGCATAATCAACAGCAGGCAGTGAAAACACAAGCACTTTGTGTGGTTTCCAGCATTTATAGCCTGTGCACCTACACAGAAAATTATTTCCTTAGTGATGAGACCCTTGCAAGCCAAACGCCACCGACATGCTATTGTATTAAAGTGACTGGCATGAAACTGTATTTGCAAAACAAGGAATTGATTTGCTTGTCACATGTCCATCTCTTCACCTAGAGGTTTCCTGGTGCAATGAATTGCCCCCAGGGCTGAAACTGTCACCAGGAATTCTAGCTGCAAGTAATTTTGGAAACAAGTGTTTAAGCTTTAAAATCCCAAGAGGCAACAAGATCTGTGGTTTAGTCATAAAAGCTTCTACCAGTCACTGAACACCCAAACCATCTGTACTGTGATATACAGCACCGTGGCCATCAGCTAATGTCTGTAACAAATTTTGTGTCAAAACCAGTCGGAGGCACTGACCAGATTGAGGGCAATGGGAGAAACAAAAAAGAAAGCACCAGTTTGGTTTTAAAAGGAAACAACCTGCTTCCTGAAGATGTTGGACAAAGAAAAGACCTAAATGAGCTGGAAATTATTTCCAGCTCAAGATAACTAAGGTGTTTCTGCTCTCACTGCTGAGTCCTCTGCACCAACCTGAAGTAGGATTTCTTTCCAGTGATGCTTTCAGGACCCTGCTGATGCCTTGTGAAGGCTGCCCTGGAACAGAGCCTGGACAGAGCTAAACAATAAAGCAGGGATTTATTAAAAGGCTTCAATGGCTCCACCTTGGGCAGCACAAGAGCCCAGCCAGGGCTGCACCCAAGATGAACCAAAATGGGCACAAAATGCACAACTGGGCACGGGGTCTGTCACTGTGATCAGCTCTGCTCCATTTGCACCTTGCAGTTCATTGGCCCATTCCAGCTTTAGCCCAGGCAGTCCCACCCTGCTTGTTTTTCTCTCTCCAGCCCACGGGGTTTGTGCTCCTGGGCTGAGATTTGGATCATTTGTCCTTGGTGCCCAGCTGGAGCAGGAATTGTTTTGTCTCCCTGCTCTGTGCACAGAGCTCAGCATTCCCTAATATGAAGCTCCGAAGTACACAATAAAGCAGCACAGAACCTAAAATACAAAACCTGAAACCAGAGGCATCCATGGCAGAGTGAGGCAGGGATGGCAGTCCCAGCACACCACGGGTGCACACCAGCTGTGTCTGAAGTCTGTGGCTGTTCTGGGTAGGTGTGAGTTGCACCTGACCTTCTTTATTTGTGTTGGAAGCTTTTTTCCTGATATTTTCTTGGTGGTTGACACACATCTGTATCAGGTGTGGTTAGGAAATAGCTCTGAGGAATGTTTTGGAATATGGGCATAGGATTTGTGTTTACAGATTGTGAGGGTTAGGGGTTTTTATTATTTTTTATAATTGGATTATGTGATAGGGATTTTAAATGTTTTGTTTTAGTATTGTTTAGAATTGTAGTTTTGGTTTTAGTATTTTAAAGATGGATTGATTAATTAATTATACATATATTAGGTTGTTGAGTGTAATTTTTTTAGGTTATGAAGGTTTTTTAGGGAATAGGATTTAATAGTGAGTTTTGATTTTGTGTTAATTGTTTTAATTTTGATTTTTGTGTTAGTAATTGGTGTTGAGGGTGTTGTTTATTATTACTGTTGGTTATTGGTTGATTGATTTTGTTTGTGTGGGGTTTCTTGTGGTGGTTGTTAGGAGTTTAAGGTTATTGTTTGGTTTAGTTAATTTGAGTAGTTGGGGTGTTGGTTGTAGTTTGAGTGATTAGGGTAGTTTTTTGTTTATTTCTTGAGGGATTTTTGTTTTATTTGTTGTTTTATAGTATTTAGTAGTGTGTGATAAGTATAGATTTAGTTTTTTGCAGTGAGAATTAAGGTAAATTTGTTATTTGTTTTTAAATTAGGAAAAAAAAGTATTCAAAAAGTTTGGTGTGTGAACACATTGTTCAACTGAGCCTTTCCAAAAGAGGAGGAAGCTGTACTTAAATTGTACGTCAAACACATGCAAAATAGAAGGAATGAGCTGCATGTTGGCCAATCTATTTCCTATTACCAACATCCACTTTCCAGAGTCCTGCAAGAAGTGGGGCAGAGGCATGAAACACTCCTACTTTTGTTCTGTGATACAATTCTTCTCAACAAACAAGGTCAGCTTGCTCAGGCTGCAACCTCTTTAACATCTGAATTATGTCAGCAGATAAAACAATTTATAACAGAATTTCTCAAATGATAAGTCTTTTTTCCAATGCCTATTCCAACGTGGAGTGTGTGGATTTGGTGCTGGGAACTCAATGAGATGTTTTTCTTTAAAAGCCTGGGTTTACAATTGCTTGAAACAAACAGGAACCCATGGCACTGATTTTTAAAACAGCTAAAAATTACTTGACATTTAACTGTAAAAACAGAGCAAAACCATTCGTTCTCTAATTGCTTTCTTGACATGATATGTTTGATATAAAGCTCATTGACATTAGTATGACTTTCTGTTAAAAAATGAGTTTCTGATTGGGAGTTAGAAGCGTTTAAGCATAACTAAAATGGAATTAAATGACAAAAGAAGGTCAGGAAAGATTTAGATTCTGGTGTTTTATCACTTATAATGTGGGATGGAGGTGTTAAAAAAATCAGCATAGTGAGTAATAACAGGAATAAAGAATCAGCCTAAACAGAATTATGAAAGTAGATCTTTTTGTCATTTCCTTTTTATATTTTGATAGCAAAAATGTTCTGTATAAAAAGATTCTAAGTATAACTAACAAAAAGGATGCTACAGAGCTAGGATATTACAACTATTGCAAACTTGCAACAAATTTTATAAAAAATCTTGTGAAACTGATTTTTGAATGTGAATTTGAAGGCAGTCAGCAGAATAATTTGTTATAGCATATAATTTGTTGACCTCTCTGTGGTCAATGGGAGTTACAGTGGCAGAAAAGTAATCCACAGCTTTGGACACTTATCTCTCTTCTTCCAAAACAGACTGAGGTGTAATTGTTGTGAGAAGAATCACTAGTTTTATAATGCCTTTTAGAATTAATAGATTAAGTATTTCATTAGAAAAGTTGAGTGGTACTTGCTTGCAATTTGCCTTTTTTTTTTCCCCCACAAATCTATAACAATATTCAATATTTTTAATTGAGATAGAAACCCAGGAAAGAAATTTTTGCATAGATGCAATATATTGTTTCTCACTTTGCTTGACTGCAACTTAAGCTGTCAAAGAGTGTGTCAGTGACAAGTCCCACTGCACAGAGAACTCAGTTTCTGCTGTAAAGTATCATTAACCTTTTAATACCTCCTAAGAAAACCTTTTTGAAGGAGATCAAAGCAGGTACATCTTGGATTCTTTCTACAGTTTCACTGTGAATATTTGCTGTGGAATCTCAGGAGTCACTTCAGATGCCATGGTCATTTCTCCTGCTGGTGCTGATTCACACACGTTTTTCTGTCTCTATATCTGCACTGTTTCTGGTAGTTTTCCTGGCCCTTCCCATGTTGAAATGTGAAGTATTCATCCTAATTCCTACACAATTCAAGGGTAAAATGGTGAAAACCAACAATCCTGTTCAATCACAAGGTGTTTGTTCACTGGAGCATTGATGATGTGGCCTTAAGCTGGTCTGAGGTACTAGTTATAATTAAATATTCTTTGTCAGAAGGGCTGCTTGTAACGAATTGCATATAGAGACAAACTTTTAATAACCTAAATTATTTGTACCAGCACTAGTTTACAAACAGCTTTACTCTGATATTTGTCGCAGACATTTCTCCACAGAAATCCTTTCTTTCACATTTCTGCGTCTTCGGGAGGCCAGAGGCCCCCGAAGAGAAGGTAAACTATTATTATCAGCTGCTGGGGAATGCAACAGGAACACCTTGATTGGCTCATTTTCTATGTTTATAATTAAGAGCCAATCACCAGTGCAAGCTAGGGGACTGAGTCCTTGAACACAACTTTGTTGTAGATTCTTTGCTATCTCTTCCTAGCTAGCCTAGCTGCTCTGCAAACCTCTCTCTATATTCTATTAGTATAGTAATAATGTATTATATATCATATATTAATAAGCTCAGCCTTCTGATTCAAGAAACAAGATTCACCGTCTCTCTCTCTCCAGCTGCGCCCACTCAGGCACGGTAATAGATATTCTATGATCTTTCCAAAGGAGCACCTGCTCTGGACTGCAAAATTCGAGATGGAGCATGTAACTGGACAACTGGAAATGCATCCATATTACATTTTGAGCATTTGTAGAGTGTTGGTTTTTGGTTTTTAATATAAAACTCTATCAGTAGAGCACACCCATACCACACCAACAGGATTTTTCTCTGTGTTACTTCCCTGCTCATCATGTTTAAGAGCCGTGGCTCCAGCTTTGATGCTTTAGTGTTTGGATGAAATAACTGGATGAAAGAGGGCAAATGTCATTTCTTTATCAAAGGAGAGAATGTCAGCTTTAGACAAGACAGCAAGTGGAGATAAAATTCTCCTTCTAACACTGACATATTCCGACACATTTCTGGGAAAGCATTTCCAGGGGTTTTTTGTGCTTCTTGTGTCATCTCCCCTCACATGAGGGAAATATCTGGCTGCCTAAACTTGTAAAACCTTCTCAGCATGCCAGGGAAGAGGCCTCAGCTCCCTGCTGCAAGGGGGGCATCACAATTTCCTCACCACACCCTGAGCCCTCTGGAAGACTGCACACAGCATTAGAAGAACCAAACTTCTCTCACTCCTCAGCCTTTAACAGGGCCAGCTTCCAGGGTATGCTGTATTTTCTGTCAGAATCAGTAAAAGCTGAATATTTTGTGATGAACCTAGATGAAATTAAACAGCTTTTCCTCATTTCATCATTTTTTTAAAACATTATTCTGGTCAGAACTGTATGAGTGAATTGCTCGTAGTATTTCCATTGGCAAACAGATAAGGGTGTTGATTATTCAAATTATGAAAATAATCTTTACAGCCTGTAGTATGGAATCTCCTGATAGTATTTCAAGACCTTGCTTTAAGGCTCTTTCCCCAAATAGCTGAAGAAAAATAATTTTAAAACAAAACACAGGCAGACAAGACTTAATTCATGCAGAAGGGGGAATTATTGTCATATGAAAAAATAAATGTAAGTACTGTGATATGTGTAAATTTAATTTTAATTAGCATCACAAGCTGCTGATATAACAAAAATTAGAATAGATGGTCAAGTGAGTGATAGGTTTACAATGCAATGCTTGTGGTGAGAACTGAGTTTCAAGGTGGGCAGCACAGCCACTGAAAAAACCTGAAAGGGGCTTTTTTGCAGCAGAAAGAGATGAAACACGTGTAATTTTTGGGTATCATATGTTGACTTTGGAATCATTTTGGCAAAGCCCTATAATTTTTCCAAAGGCCATCTTTCACCTCAGGCCTTGTTGTACTTCTTGGAAAGTTCTTGGAAGAATCTTGAGATAAATTTAGAAGTCCAGGATTTCAAATAAGTAATTTATTTGCCTGACTTTTAAAGTAATTCTGCATGTAAACTTCAACCTCTTTTCCAGAACTACAAATTCTGGAAATGTACAGAAAATAAAATGCAATGTGATCATGCCCTAGCTCTTAGCATCAAGGAATATTTCCCAAATCATTCAAGAATTGTTCCAGAACTGGGAAGTTACTGTTAATCTGATTAATTTTCTATCTCTATAATAGTAGAAAGCCTGGATGAAGAGAAAAGATTTGGAAGTGTGTAGTGTAGACACAGGAAGAGCTGTGTAAGGATTCCTGCTTTTTTGGGCCACACTTCTGATTTTGTCAGGCACAGATGAGTGACATCAGCTGTATGGACAGCTCAGGTGTCATTCTGAATAACATGTTTTTCCTCTGCGATGGTAAAGGACTAAAAAGATCCAGGTCCAATTGGAATAATTTTGAAATAGTTATTCACTAAATAGTGAAATCAGTGCAATTTCTCGTGCAAGTGCTGGCTGACTACAAATACCTTGTTCTGAGTCACTCAATAGGAAGAAGACATTTATTATAGACAGTAATTGAATTATTTATAGAGTCTGCAGGCTGTGCATGAGGAACTGGGAATGCCTACACAAAATAGATGGGACAGGCTGGTAAGCAGAAAATTGAAATTAAACCACATACAGTGGATATGGTGGTTTCTGTCCTAAATGTTGCACATTATCCTGTGAATCTCAAGCTATTTTATCCAGGGAAAATAATAATAATAATAATAATAATAATAATAATAATAATAATAATAATTCTAAGCAAGCCTGGAAAGAGCCTCTAGAAACTAAAGCTTGAGTATAATTTGAGCTCTCTGAAGAAACACAAGAAGTAAAGTGAATTTTGTGACCTGGTGCTGCAAGCACTTAAATATAGTTCAACTCTTCAATGTAATCCCTTTGAAAGTCACTCTGAAGTCACTGAGCTGGAATACAGTTTATTAAATCCCTCTTTTCAAGAGGATTAGAACATGCAAACTGAAACTTGTGCTCTAGGCTGGAAACTGTGGAGTGTCCAAGTTGTGATTTCATGGCTCCTGAATGTTCTAGAGAATTTTCAGTTCTAAATATGTTGTTGTCCTTATTACAATTAAAACTCTCTTGCTAACTATCTTGCAGGTATTTTTTAGCTTTCCTATCAGTGCTTTTCAGAATAAATCAAGAAGAGGTTTTCAGGAGGAAAGACTGCAAGCAAAGTCCTCTTGGACAATCCTTTGGACAAGGTAACGTGTAGAAACCAGACTAAAATATTATATTTAACATCTTGAAAATTTGTGGAAGTAATTAGATCAAACAAAGACCATCCATTAAGAAGCAATGAGCTAGATCAGATGAACTAAAGGGAACTGTGCAAAATTGTGAGCTGCTTCTCCAGACGATTTTACTGCTCTGCTCCTTGTGCCTTTTTCAGTGATGCTTTCATGGGTAGGAAGCATTAATTGGACTGTGTGCAGACACCCCTCAGTGGATGTTTCCCTACAAGATGAGGTTTGTGGGGGTTTTATAACAAGAATTTTGTGTTTCTGGCTATCTCTAAGTTTCCAACTATTGCTGTGTCTTGTTTTTCCAACTTTTCCCTGTCCAGTTAACCAGGATCCCAAGGCAGCAGTGACACTCAGTCCCTTTTAGGGCTGTGGTGGCTGCCTGGGAGAGCCACATGAAGAAACAAATCCTATTTTGTGTTAGCAGCAGCAGAACTGGAAGCACACCCTGCCCAGCCCCAGTGCAGCACGTTCCTCAGGGTGGGACTGCTCTCAAACAGACTGCAGTTACTGACAGAAAAAGCTTTATCTTCCCTTCCACAAGAACCTTTAAACCTCCTTTTCAGTAAAAGCTTATCTGCTAATTGGTTTGACCCCCAATTCACATGTTCAATAAAAGAATTAATCACTTTTGCCCAATCTGATGGTTAAAGGTATTGATAACTCTCACCTGGGAGTGTGGATGAGGTTTGTTTTTTTTTATTCCAGGCACCATTAACATTTCTATACCATTTATATACCTACAGTACCATTAAGAAAGACTTTTTTAAACCTCATAAATCAGTGACTTATGTAATACTTAATGACAAGTCAAGGATATTAAAGTATCACTGAATATAGTAATAAAAAAATTACAAAACCAGCTCTGCTTGCTTAAAGACTTTCATAAAGGATTGAAAATTATCCTGGCATTATAATGGGTTGATTTCTACAAGGTTTGCATCCCTTCACTTTCTATTACTCTGCACATATGACTTTGAGATATTAGTTTGAGGCTAATTTTTTTACTAGGTTTCAGAATCTCATACTTGATGACAAGACTGCACAAGCCTAAATAGGGTTGCAGTTCCCAAGGGGAGACTTGTTAAAAAAGAATTTATGAGGCACTATCTTAACTGGAATATTCACCTCATCTGCATCTTACAGAAACCCCTGGAGCCTGTCATCCACAAGCTGCACTCCTATCAATTCACAGGAATGATGCTTGACAGAATTAACCCTCTGGTGCTGGGTCTTCTCAAAAGAAGACAATTTATGTTGGCTGTGCCACTATGTCAATAAATTCAGTAAACCTGGAAGGGCAGACCTCAGCTGCAATCAAAGGTCAGTGTCTTGCAACACTGGATGGTGACAGTTGGATAAAGAGAGAGAGATGGTGTCCATGCATGTGTGTGAGGGTGTGTAGGTCACAAAATGGAACCAAAATGAAAAATCAATTAAGTGGACTGGAAACAAAATCCCAACTTTCTTTTAGTTTTCCATTGTCCTGTAGAAGTTCAGCTCTGTGGAGAAAATACATACCTACACCATGCAGGGATAAACAGTGATGTTCACCTTACATTACAGGAATGAAGACTATCACAGCTGGAAATGTTTTGTTTCTTCCAGAGAGGAAACAGCATTCAATATCAAAGTTCTGACAGGTCTGGAGTGTCTTAGGTTGGAAATTGGTGTTCTACTACCATCCGTCACAGGTGGGGCAGTTCTCTGCTGTCCCTGGGCAGTTTTTTCTTTCCCTCTCCCCCAGCCAACCCTCCCTGCAGGAGATCTCTGCTGTCCATGGCCACTGAGTGTCCCTGCAGGGCTGATCCAATGCCAGCATCCCATGGGGAGATGCTCCGCCCAGGGGAGGAGCCAAGCATTCCTGCCTGGATCCAATCTGAGCCTGGCACAGCACAGCAGCCTTTGCCCCCTGCATTGCCAGAGGAGCAGCTTTCTGCTGCCCTGCATGGCCAGAGGGAGCCCAGGCCCATCTGCAGCAGCCCTGGAGCTGCAGAGGAAAACTCCCCCCTTGTGCAGGATCCCTGCTGCAGCAGAGCCACAGCTGGCACTGCAGGAGGGCTGAGCCCCCATGGCATGGGGCTGGGACACCGCCCTGGCACACAGGGACCAGGGCATGGTCTGACTCTGGCAGTGGTTTTTTATGGGTTTTTTTTTTTTTTTTGTCCTATTGAATTTGTATTTTTTGATTTTCCTAATAAAGAACTGTTATTCCTGCTCCCATTTCTTTGCCTGAGAGCCCCTTAATTTCAAAATTATAATAATTCAGAGGTAAGGAGTTTACATTTTCCATTTCAGGGGAGGCTCCTGCCTTTCCTAGCAGATACCTGTCTGTTCAAACCAAGACATTGGAGGAAATCAGTAGATATTCAGAGGGTGGGACTTACCATCCTATAGAGCTTTTCAGATTAATGTTCATCTTGTCTGACTTTGGTAAAGCTAAAAGTTCTCAAGACTCCACTGTTCTTTAGCTCTCAGAGCTTTCCAGCCACTCTGAAATATATTTGGTCTCTTGCTAAACCGGTCCCAACTCTTTGCCCTGCATTGTATCCATGGAGAATGGCCAATCTAACTGACTGATGCATGACAATTTGTCAAATTACTGCTGAGAAATCTCCCTCATTAGAAGCCAACCATAGCAGTAAACAATCTTGGGAACCTTTTGTGTGAGGTTTGGTGTAGAAACACAGAACAGGGCTGGCTTTCCAGACCAGGGCAGGAAAACGTAGATCTTTACCTGTTACATTAAATCCTACATGAAAGTATTCATGAGCATGGCTGCAAGTCCAGCTCTCAGAGCTCACACTAATGACAGAAATCTCAGGCTATTAATGCATAGCACAGGCCTACAACCCTGTGCAGGGAAGTACAAACCCTCACTTAACTACAGCAAGGTTCCCAATGTCATCCACATCCTTTGGGATATCTTTCTGTACTATCAACTTTCTGTACTCCCATAGCTCATGTAAGAAACGCAAATTTCCCATAAACATGATTATTCAGGAGTTTGGAGACGACTCCTCATGCAGCAGATGCTTTGTAAAGTTCTTCCATCCTTGTGTCTTCGTTTTGTGCTTTTTTGTGCTTTGAGAATGAAAGAATTTTTCCAAGTTTTCCAAGCATGGAGTGAACCCCAAAGCAGGTGGAAGACTGAACAAGTGACCTTTTCTAGTCTTCCACTACACACATGGACATGAGCCCTTTGTGAGTTGAGATGTGGGTGAGAACTGCACCTCCAGCCTCTCCTCTAGCAGTGGGTGTATCCCAGAGAGAGGAATTCCCCAAAGCCCAGGATTTGCTGTGTCAGGCCTTCTCAGCTGCTGGCAATCACAGTGAGGAAGGAATCATCTGACCTCCTCACCTGAGCAGGACAATGACCTGTTTTAATCAGCAAAAAAACCATCAAGGAGCCGAAGCAGGGGAATGTGGAAGCTGCCCCAGTGCTCAGGGCACACCCTGGAGCTGTCCCTGCAGAGCTGGCAGTGACACTGGGGTCACAAACCTGCAGGGCGGCCCTCGCCAAGCTCAAGGAGCTTCATTCTATCCAATTCCCTCTGCATGGCCAATTCCAGCTCTGGCATGTGCTGGGGTAATTGTTGCACTTGATAATCTTAGAGGTCTTCATCAACCTAAACAATTCTAAGACTCTTTTCAACAGCAATTGAACAGTTTTAAGTGAAGTCCCTCTGAAACTGGCAGAATTAGGTAGGACAGGAAATGTTGTACCTGGGAGAAGCTCAGCTTAATGGTGTCGGGACATTTCACTCCTGTCATTCCTACAATTCCTCTCTTCGCTGATAAAAAAAAATTTAATTCAGGAGAGAGAAGAGCTTTGGGAGCCTTGCAGGAGTGACTGCCGGTGTCTTTAGGAGCCGGGTAAGCTTTTTTCGGAGTATTTGGCGTTGTTTCCCCTCTGAGGCGCGGATTCACGGGCACCCAAAGGCCGGCGCGGGTGCGGGAAGGCGGCGGTGCCCGGGGCTGTGCCGGGGCTCTCTGCTGCCATCTCCCGCCGCTCCTGGCACCGGGAGCCCCGGGAAACACTTCCCGGCCACGCTGAGCCACCGGCATCCTCAGGGCAACAACCAACACCGGCATGGTAATGGCGCTGAGCCAGAAGGCTGACTTTTTAAAATTTAAATGATTTTAATTTAATTTAAATTATTTTTAATGTAATTTTAAATATTTTAAATTTAAGTTATTTTAAATTTAATTTAATTTATTTGAATTGTTATTAAATTAATGACCATTAAATTATTTTAATTTAAACTGGTTTTAATTTTAAATAATTTCAATAATTATTTTTAAATTATTAAATTATTTTTAAATATTAAATTTATTTTATTTAAATATTAAATTTAAATAAATATTTAAACGTTAAATTTATTTAATTTAAATAAATTAAATTATAATTAAATTAAATTTTAAAATTGTAATATTTTTAATTTAATTTAAATTATTTTACATTTAATTTAAATTTATTTTACATTAAATAAATTAAATGTTAAATAATTTAAATTAAATTTAAAATTATTGAAGTTTAATTTTTTAATTTTTTAAACTTTAAAATTTTTATTTATTTTCCTATTTTAATTATTTGAAATTTAATTTATTTTTATATTTAAAATTATATTCAAGTTATTTAAATTATTGATTTATTATAATTGATAATTTAAATTAATTTTTCCAGTGCACTCTTAAGTTACCCTGCTGGAAGAGTAATTTCCAGCTGTACTTGTAGCTCTGTGCAAGAGCACAAGGAGATGATGTAGGGGCAGAGAGGGGAGAAGCTGCTGTGCTTCCACAGCTTTGAGTGGCACCTTGTTCCTGAGCCCTGGGCTCAGTAACCCCCAAGAAAACAGTACATTTAACCTAGAACCATTTTTAAAACTTCCAAAATTAAATAATACAACTGAAATTATGACTATATAATTTAAATAGAAGTGTACAATATCACATCGTAGAAAACTTAAAATTTAAAGTTTTAAAATGTAATAATATAAAAGAAAATAGAAGTTCTAAGACAGAAACTAGTTCTTCATAAGTTTAAGTAATATTGCAAAATTAAATTTAGAAGTCCACATTACAAACCACAAGTAGTTAGTTATTAAGTTAAAAATAAAAATAATTAAGCAACATGTCTCAATTAAACAGTTTATCCTTTAAAGGCCTTACAAAAAAATACATCTCCACTTTTAGTTTGTTAATGTACTGTAAAACTCCCAATTTGTGACAATGCAATATAAATAAAAATTTATAAACAACTAAATCCAAACAAAAAATACCACCTCACACGTTTAATCCCAACAAAAAGAGGATATACAACTCAATATTTAGTGGTGTTGGTGTGAGGAGGTGAATGGAGTTCCCTGCAGGCGGGGGCTGCCAGCCAGCCCTGGGTGCAGCACACATGGAAAGTGTGGCACTGCCAGGCACGTAAAAACCAGGCAAAGGATTTTGCTAAGGATATTGCAGGGTTATATAAACATACAGTATAAATGTTTTGTTATCATATTTACCCAGATTACCCAATAATACCCATGCTGTAACTCTGTAAATTGTGTTTATTTACACTTGCACGCTGAACCAGAAGCAGAGGCTGGCAGCATTGCTGTGGTTACTGAAGGAGGATATTATATTTCCTATGTTATTGGGAAAAAACCCAAAATCTTTCCCTTCTCCCTCCACAGTGTAGAGTTTTGAGAGACTTGAGTCCTCTCTAGTGTTTACTATGACCGAATTTGTTGTATTCAGGAAAAAATAGCTGTGTTCCAGCTTTAGGAGGAAAACTCTTTTACCAAAAAACTACTCAGCAAAGCAGAGTTAAGCAGCAGAAAAACGGGAAAGCAGCAGCAAATGAGTGCTGTGAGAAAGAGGTTAGCAGCAAGGAGTGAGGAATGTCCAGCAGCACGAGAACCATGGAGCAAAATGAGAGTGGGTGTGGAGCAGCAGAGAGAGGAGATGGGAGAAAAGATCAGGCAGCAAAACATAGTCTGTATATGGAAAAGGCAACAACTTTACCCCTGTCTAGTGTAGTTTTCTCTCTTTTTTTCACTTTCTCTATCCTTCCTATTTCTTTTAATTGTCTTTCTTACTGGCACATGAAATGACTCCAGTGACTCAATGAAGGAGTCTCAGGGCTACCAAACCCCTCTGCCAGGACACCAATCTCTGGCATCCTCTAAGTCAGACAGCCTTTCAAGGTCTGGGCACATGTTTTCAATATTAAGTGGAAACTTGCTTCCACAAAAAAGACACAGTATTATTAGAAATACAGTAGTAGGTACCCTTTAGTGGCTGCAGTATTGGACTTACAAATGAAAATGGGATTTGTGATGATTTATTGACTGAAGAAGTAGTGAAATAAAAGAAAAGCTGACAAGAGCCTCAGGAAATACTGAGTAAAGTATAAGATAGGCACAGTTAGAAGGATATTTATATTTTTTCTGGATAGAAAAGCCTACTCCAGCATATGTTCAGCCACTTTTGTCTGGAAGAATACAGAAGTCTTTCCAAGGACATTCTGCCATTACTGTGATTTCAGCGAAGCTGACGGTGAGTTGCATCTTCTCAAAAAAAAAAAAAAAAAAAAAGCAGGAAACTGCATTCCATTACTGAGGCTAGGGCTATGTACAGAAAGGCCAAGCAGGATTATGAATCTATGCAGGAAATCAGTAAGGAAGAGATAAAGAAAGATCTGAAGGAAAAAACCCAAACTTTTTCCCATCCTATTGGTGCCACGGTGATGTTCTCACCTCTACATCCACCATTCAGCATCTCTGATGTTTTGAAAGGCTGTTGTGAACGTGGTGTTTGTTTTTTATTGTTCCCCCAGGGTTCCCAGTGCCCCACAGCAGACACAGAAGTGTGCTCAGAAGAGCTCTCCACACCCACAGGGAAATCCCTCTCTTCTGAGGCCAAAGGAACAGGATGTTCCTCTGAGTACTTTGAAGACTTCAATACTTTCAGACTTCTTTTTCAAACTCTTAAAAACCTCGTTTGAAGTGTTCTTTCCCCATATCCTTATGACAATTCATCATCCCCCAGTGATGCCAGGAGAGCCTTGCCTGTTCTCTGCTGAGCACAGTGCTGGAGCTCACACCAGCAGCAGAAAGCATGGCAAGGTGTCAGAAAGAGCAGGAGCTGAAGAGATGTGCTCCCCGGGAACAAAACAGAACCTTCACACAACCTCTGTGCTGTCTGCAACTCCTGGCCAGAGCTACAACCTTCCTCTGCCTTTTTGAAGCCATTTGGTTGGAATAACAGTCCCCAGCTCTGGTCAGCTGACAAGTTTGGATTCGTGCCTGTGATGCAGAACTGTACTGGTGGAGGAAGAGATAACACAAAGCTACAAGTCAGCATGGAGAATCCATATATCATCAATACAGCACCACACTAAAATTGTCCTTCTGTCTCTTCCTTGCTTGCCTCACCTCACTCCTTTTCTCCTTTATTTTCTTTCTCGCTCTGGCCTTAACCAAGCAAGAAGAAAGGTGGGTGCAGGCCCCAAATCCTTAGTGGGCTCTTGGAATAAGCATCTCTACCTTAAGGGATTGCTTCCTTGAAGCGCTGCAACACCAAAAGTTCCAGCAAAGCTACCCTTACACTCTAGGAAATAATTCATCCACGCCCTAGAATTCAAGGAAGAAGGAAAAAGCAGTTCAGTTTCCCTTGACTGCACAGACATTATTGCAGCAGAAATGAAGACAAGGCTGGCTCCCACCATACATTCTGTCATATGGATTTACTGCTAATGCACTTCTTGCCTCTCCTCAGAGCTGGGATAAGACATTTGCAAACATGGCATGGTGAGTTAACAGGAATCTTTCCACATTCCTGTAAAGAAAACCTTTTTTCCTCTCATAAACTTTATAACCCCACTCTAAGCTATCCTGTGTGAGAACTTGATGGCATCAATTCCTAACAAATTCAGATGCTGGGCTACAGACAGGTCAAGGCAAAAGTAGATGGTACTCTAGGGTTATTTGTATTGCAGGTGAAGCTGCCAGTGAGTTTGAACCAGAACTTGAGAAATATGCTAAGAGCCATCAGGGTTTTCCATTGCTGTTTGCACCATTCCCCTGTGAAAGGTCCCCTTCTGTCTCTGAGGCTGGGATTGCAAGCCTCTGAGTGGGGCTGGGCTGAGAATTTTCCTGGTCTGTGCTGGGAGTCCCACAGAGAAGGTGGTGGATGCTTTTCAGCTTTTGGCTGCTAAAACCATTATCCTGGATTAAGGGATTGTTTTTGTTGTGTACCTGCCAAATGTGGTAGCCAAGAGAAGTCAAAGGACACTAAGTTTAGGAATATCTTTAACCACACATCCATCACTGCTCTTTTTAATTGGATTCTTGTTTTTTTCATCACAAAACCTCTCAGAAATCACCTACCTCTTCCATAGGGTCATGGTTTCACTTTTGTGTTGCAGCAGCATCAGGCTGAATGGTTGGCAGAAACACTGTGCTCTTTAGAGATGGAACAGATGATTTTATATAGGAAAAATGTGTGGGGCACAGTGTGGTCACTTCATTGCTGCAAAATTTGCTGGCTGCAAAGATTCTGCCCACAGTGGAAGGATTTTCTGTCAGCAGACTTCTCAAATAAATATTCATTGCTTTGCTGGAGGACATTTCCTGTACATCCAGTCATTTGAAAATGAAAGAGCTATACTGCAAGTGCAGATGGTACCTTCCATCACAGCTGCTTCCAATTTGATACTTCTTGGGCAGCGCACCATCCAACACTGTTGAAGTATTTTCATTTTCCTTCTCCTGCAAGACACTGCAAAGAGCATGCAGTGGGTGACAGCGGAGGCTGGGTGGTCTGTGGCATGCACATTCTCTGAAAAAATCCCTTCACTCAGGATTCTCTCCTGGGAAGCTGAGATGCCTCAGAGAAAAGGAAAACAATTCTGATCTCATTTGCTTCTCCTGTGTTGTGCTCACATGTGGAATGTGTTTGGAGATTGTTTACCCACAGGTGATTGTTCCATTGGATTCTGCTGGGAGTTGTTTTCACTCTTTGGCCAATCAGGGCCAAGCTGTGTCAGGGCTCTGGAAAGAGTCAGGAGTTTTCATTATTATCTTTTTAGCATTTGGTAAGTATCTTTTCTGTATTCTTTAGTATAGTACAGTGTTCTTTAATATAATATAGTATCATAGAATAATAAATTAGCCTTCTGAGAACATGGAGTCAGATTCATCATTCCTCCCTGCCATCCCTGCAAATACAATAGTGGTCCTTTCCAGAGTGCAATACCCGAGACCACTGTGGTCAGAGCCAAATGAGACTGGACAGGCTGTGGTAGAATGCACAGATGTTCGAGGTTTTACAAGTCCCTGTCTTGAGCATCTCCTTTGCTCTGAGGCTTCAGTCAGAGGGGTCTGGGAAAGGGGGGAAAGCTCAAGCCTTTGAGATACTGCCCAGAAGAGTTTGTGCAGAGTAGATTTGATGATGTTCTCCTCAGAGGGAATGTAGACATTGGAAGGAAGCTCTGCTGTGCTCTTCTTCCCTTCTACCACTGGGAGGAGCTGGGAGAATGGGTTCCCCAAATGCCCCAGTGCCCTCAGGGCTGGTTCGGGGTGCCTGAGAGACTCAGACCATGAGAGGCTGCAGAAGTTAATTTAAAGAGACCAGGTAAGCCACACATCCTGACATTTAGCAGGCATTTCACACATACTGTATCATGTATGGTTAGCTGATGGACTGATATGATTTGGTGAGCACCTCTCAAGCACAAACACAAGAGCTATTTGAGTGAAACAAGAGCATGGAAGCAATTTGAATATTTTCTGTCTCAGATGCTGAATTTGGGACTTTTAGCTAATCATTTAAACTGCAGAGCATCCAAAGTCCTTGAAAGCCTTTAAGATAAGGAGGAGCGGAAGAATAGGTAGCCATGAAGCATTTATTTTCTTGGCTCCTCACACAGTGCTTCCTGCCAATTTGCATTGCTTGGCACACAAAAAGTCATTTGTCTCTTAAAGCTAAATCCCACCCTGGGATTCACACACAGGTCTTCCATGAGTCTGCAGGGATCAAACAGACATACAGAATTGCTATCAAAGAGGCTGAGTGCTTTGGAAGGAGAGAGAATGGGACCAAATGTTGAATGTTGCTATTCTGAGCTCAGCTATGGAAATAATCCCAGCATTAGGACAGAAGTAGATCTGCAAATGGAGTCTGCAGTTCAGTGCTGTGTCTGCCTAAGAAAGCTTCAAAATTCAGCAGTGAGGCAATCTCATGGATGAGAATACCCTGAAGAGCTTGAAAACCCAAACCTCCTCCATAAGAAAGCAAGTCCTGCTCCATAGTTCCTGCACTGGACATCCAAGGCTGCTGAATTCAGCCATGGTAATGTTTTTCATATGTCAATCTAATTTTTCCCGTGTGATATGTTATAGCAGTTCTTTGTAGTAGGGCTCACACCATATCTCATAGAGCTGATCTCTTTGACAAATCAAAGGCATTTTCTCAAGAATAATGTAGGCAGAGTTGTAAACATCATCCAGGAATTCCTTGACACCTGTGGTCCTACAGTTTGCTGTCCCTGGGAGGATTTGGAATGATGACTTTTGGTTCTGTTTGCACTAACTGATATGTTTTTTATTTGGGTTTCATTTTTAATTTTGTTTTCCATAAAGGAGTTGTATATTTCACTGCTACACGTGAAATTTGACCATATAGTAAAAGTTACCAATCAGTATAATTTTTGAAAAATTGATGTTCACAAAGTTAAAGGAGATGTAGATAGACCAAAGCAAGTCTTAGTTTCTCATATATTAAGAAATCCTTGTAAATGGTTCACATATGCATTCCTCTCTAGGGATTGCTAATAAGTAGAAATTAAGAAACAAGCTAAATTTAGCAAAATTGCAGGACATATTTCACATACCCAATCATTTGGAAGGAGAAACATCAGTTTTTGAAACTTCTGGCTCCCCTTGCTCATTCACACACTTACAAAAATATTACCACTTCTGTATTCTGCTGTTGCTCCTACATCTCCAATAAATATCCAAAGTATGAACATAGAAATCTACCAGCAAGTGTTTAGGGGTGTAGTATATGATAGAGATAATTCATGCTATTAATGTATAAAATATTGTAAGATCCAAACTATGTCTTTTGACCACCCCAGCCGGGAGCAGTGTCTTATTATTATTCATTCAGTTCCCGGACTATTTAAGATAACATCGGGTTGCTTAACGTAAGAATGGAACCTTCCTGGGTGATGATCACCGGCTTCCCTGGGATGCCAGGACCACTCAAGAGCGATTTTCACCTAGGAGATGGCATCTACCACAGTGATCACCGGCACCACACTGTTACATGTGAATGCTGACTTCTCCAGAGTTCTCTGACAACATCTAGACACCTGGATTGGACTTTTGTCTGACTCTGCACATGAATAGCCCCAGTTCTGCATGTGAGGGAACACAAAGGAACATTCGGTCATCTCTGCCTCAGGTGGAGTAAACTGTATAAGAACTCACTGCACGAAGCAGCATTTGTGAACAGGGGAGACACTGACATTCATGAGTCAAGTCTGCGTGTTTACCCAGCGCCGATCCCAGGGTGGACACTGACCTTGGCTGTGGTGGTTTTTGATGATTGAAATTCGGTCTCACGGACAAATTAATAAATCTTTGCTAAATTATCTTATAAGTTTTGCTCTCGATTTGATCATTTATAACAATTTGGTTACAACCTGACGCGATTTGATATTGGGGTTCGGGAGCCCTTTCCCACCTGGGGGGCACCCCGCTGATTTCAACGGCCTGAGTGGGATTGGAGTCCCAAAAACCAATCAAATTCACAAAGAACTGCAATCAGAGCCACAGCCAAGGGGGATAAAATGGGCCCAATTCTTGGGAAACTCGGAACGATCCAGAGAAATCTCTGAGACCCAAGGTTTTTTTCACTCGGAAAAATCGACGTGCACAAAGAAATCCACACGGGAAAAGGAACCGTAAGTATCGTGTGGTCGAATGAAGCATGATCGGATGCGTGTGTGAGACGTGACTCTGTCACAAGGCGAGTGCCGACCCCATGATCACATTTCCACCATCCCGCGAGGGACGTGTTCAGTCAAGGGGGAAGCAAGAGGCTTTGCTGGACATACACGAGACCCGAGGCTAGGGGAGTCTAGGGGGAAAACTGGTCACGGTTGGGATCAGGAGGGGGGAAGAGAAAATTCCAGGAACCTGTCTGCCTTCCGATCCAGAGGAAAGAGGTAAAAATCAGTCTAAAAAGTCAGCAGAACAGTTTGCTGCTCAACTGAGTCAGGCTGGCGGCTTTTCACGAGCCAGAAAATCCAACATCAGAAAGGGAAACGGGACCTGAGATAGACGTCCTGGCGAAAGTAGAAAAGGTAAGAAAAATCATAGCAATCCTTGAGAAAATGGGGTTGGGAAAGAGCAGACTCCAGAGGAAAGCTCAGGAAAAAGCTTCCCAGGGTCCCAGGAAAATTCTACCAGAAATCCCAAGAGATAGTCCCCTGGGATGGATGCTAGAACACTGGGATGAAAGCCTGAGGAGGGTGGGAAAGTCCAAGGAGAAAATGGTCCATTTTTGCATGAAAAAATGGGGAGGGAGGGAGATCAGAAAATATGTGGTTTGGCCAATTTTCAGCACGTTTGAAGCATGGACTTGTGAGTCTTTGTATGACCACATGGCGGATTGCCACCCACAGGATCCTGAGGAGATCGAGTATGCCGAAATGTGGAGGCATGCTTGTTCAGGTCTATACCCGATATGAGCTCTCCGGCGCACGGCAAAAGCAGGAAAAGAATGGGAACTGTTGGAAAATCTTCCACCCCCTTACCTTGTGGTCCCACAACAGCCCGAACCCATGCAGGTACAAGCAGTGCCAGAGTCGCCTCCCGAGGCAGGGGCTCAGCAAGCTCGGCAACTGCACCGCCACCACCACCAGAGCAGGCGGCGGCATCCGCTTTCCTACATGGCTGCGCCGCCACCACGGGCTTCTTCAAAAATCAAGGAGAGAAAGGTAAACATCTCTAGGGACATCTCTCTCCTGGCACATTGGACAAGGCAGCAGACAAGGAGGGCAACCGCAGGGGACAGTGGGAATGAGGAGGAGAAACCCAGCATCTTCCCTTTACGGGAAGCGCTGACAGCTCCGGGGAAGACTGGATACGTACACACCCCAATCAACACAAGTGATATAAGGACGTTCAAAAAGGAAATGGGAAAATTAATGGATGATCCTTTGGGGGTGGTGGAGAGGTTGGATGAATTTTTGGGAACCACCATATACACCTATGAGGATCTCCAAGCGATCTTAAGATCGCTGTTTAATCATGAGGAGAGAGACATGATACAGCTAGCTGCGATCAAGGATTGGGAAAAATGAAATCCGAACAGGGGGGCCAGGGAAGAAAGGTGGCCAAACCAGAAGCCGTCTTGGGAAGCCCAGATGGATGAGGGAAGGCAGAAAATTATAAATTTGAGAAATATGGTCATTCAGGGTATCTGGGAGGTGGCACCAAGGGGGCAAAACATGAGCAAGGTGCTCAGAGAATGCCAGGGGAAAGATGAAACCCCCACGAAGTGGTTGGAAAGGCTCCAAAAGGGTCTGAGAATGTATTCAGGAACAGACCCTGATTCCCCAGTGGGAATGGTGCTGTTGAAAACGCAGTTTGTGGCAAAATCATGGGAAGATATACAGAAAAAACTAGAGAAAATAGACAGATGGCAAGAGCAAGGGTTGCAGGAACTGCTGCGGGAAGCCCAGAAAGTCTACATGAGACGGGATGAGGAGAAACAAAAGATCCAAGCCAAGGTTTTGGTGGCTGCAGTAAGGGAAGCACAGAAGAAGGAGAAAGGTAAGGACGCGGTGAAAAAGGCGCCGGCAAAGAAACAGGGTGAATCACAGGGGAAGGGCCCGAGCAAGCAGAGGCGGGATTTTGAGTACTTTTACTGCAAACAGAAGGGGCACATCCAATGGAATTGTCCAAACAAAGCCAAGGACCAGGCAATGTTTCAGGAGGATTAGGGGTGTCAGGGGCTTTTCAGTTTGGGGTCCGGAACACCGAGGGAGCCCTTAATAAAATTAAAGGTGGGACACCACAAGGAAGAAATGTGGTTTATGGTAGACTCGGGGGCGGAACGAACAACAGTGCAACAAATACCAAAGGGGTGCTCTCTAAACAGTGACTCCATGATGGTAACTGGGGCAAAGGGGGAACCTTTCGAGGTTCCAGTCATAACAAATGTAGAAATAGAAACAGGAAATAAAAAGCGCAGAGGAAATACATTATTGGCCAGGGAAGCGGACTTCCATTTGCTGGGGCGGGACATGATGGTTGCTCTGGAAATTGGGTTGGCAGTGGAAAAATCCCAGCTCAAGGTGAGAATTTACAGCCTCGCTGTCCAAGACGAGGAAAAGATAGACCCAAGAGTGTGGTATGTTTGGGGGGAGGCCAGGAGGCTGGACATAGAACCAATTCGGGCTGAGATTGAGAGACCAGAAGATCTGATCTGGGTCAA
The DNA here is from genome assembly GCF_027887145.1 of Ammospiza caudacuta. Lineage (NCBI taxonomy): Eukaryota > Metazoa > Chordata > Aves > Passeriformes > Passerellidae > Ammospiza > Ammospiza caudacuta. The sequence continues at coordinate 2,532,683 of NC_080603.1, read as the reverse complement.
ACAATATCTCCTCTCCATGGAAGGGAGGAGGGGTTTGAAGCCAGTGATTGATGAATTAATAAAGAAAGGTACACTGGAGCCGTGCATGTCCAGACACAACACCCCAGTTCTGGCGGTGAGAAAAACAGATGGCAGCTTCAGGCTGGTGCAGGACTTACGGGCTGTGAATCAGAGAACTAAGACATTGTTCCCCACGGTTTCAAATCCTTACACTTTGCTGAACAATATCTCTCCTGAGGACAGTTTGTACAGTGTGATTGACTTGAAGGACGCTTTCTGGACCTGTCCTCTAGCTGAGGACAGCCACGATTATTTCGCATTTCAGTGGGAAGACCCGGAGACGAACAGAAAGCAGTAACTCAGGTGGACTCATTGCCTCAGGGATTCGTGGACTCCAAATTTATTTGGACAAGCACTTGAACGGGTTTTAAGTCATTTTGTACCAACTGAAGTGACAAAACTGCTACAGTATGTAGATGATTTGTTGGTTGCAGGTCAAAAGGAAGAGACTGTAAGGACAAGCACAATTGAGCTTTTGAACTTTTTGGGGGAAAGGGGGTTGAAAGTTTCAAAGTCAAAGTTGCAATTCACAGAGCCCGAGGTCAGGTACTTCGGACATTGGTTAGCCAAGGGCAAAAAGAAACTGGACCCAGAAAGGATGGCAGGGATTATTGCCTTGCCACCCCTGCTGACAAAAAGGGAGGTCAGACAGCTTTTGGGGTTGTTGGGATATTGCCAGCACTGGATTGAAGGGTACAGCAAAAAGGTGAAGTTTCTATACGAGAAACTCACCACGGACTGGATCAAATGGACAAAGACAGATGAAGAGGAATTTAAGGGAGTCAAGGAGGCACTCACAGTGGCACCAGTGCTGAGTCTCCCTGACATGAGAAAACCCTTTCCGTTGTTTGTGGACGCAAGCAATCACAGAGCACACGGGGTGTTGATGCAGGACTGGGCAGGGGTCAGAAAACCTCTGGGTTCCTTGTCCTGGCTTTTGGACCCGGTCAGCAGAGGCTGGCCCACCTGCTTGCAGGCGATTGTTGCTGTAGCATTGCTGGTGGAGGAGGCCAAGAAGGTAACCTTTGGTGCACCTCTGGTGGTATTCGTACTGCACAACATGCAGGGCATACTGCAGCAGGAAGCAGACAAATGGCTCACGGATGCAAGGTTGCTAAAGTATGAAGCCATTTTGATTCACTCACAGAACTTGGAATTGAGAACTATGACTGCGTAGAACCCTGTGCAAGTTTTGTTTGGGGAAGCTTCAGAGGAATTGATTCACAACTGCGTGGAGGTGGTTGAGTTGCAAACAAAAATCAGGGAGGATTTAGAAGAGGAAGAATTGGATGAGGGAGAAAAGTGGTTTGTGGACGGGTCAAGCAGAGTGGTTGAGGGAAAAAGGAAATCAGGGTATGCAGTCGTGGATGGGAGAATGGGAAAGGTCATTGAAGCGGGTCCCCTGAACGCGAGCTGGTCAGCACAGGCATGCGAACTGTATGCAGTTCTGAGAGCACTGAAGGGGCTGAAAGGGAAAAGAAATTATTTTTACAGATTCAAGGTATGGCTTTGGGGTGGTTCACACGTTTGGGAAAATTTGGGAGGAGAATTAAAAAAAAAATTGGAAAATTTGGACTGATCAACACAAGGGGAAAGGGACTGATGCATGGGGAATTAATCCGGCAAATCTTAGAAACTCTAAGGGGGCCAGAGGAAATTGCGGTGGTCCATGTGAAAGGACACCAGGCAGGAATTCAGTTCCAGACCAGGGGGAACAACTTGGCAGACCAGGAAGCCAAAACCATGGCATTGATGACGGTGAGTACCCCAGAAATATAAGGGGCTGAGGTCCCTGACGATCCTCCTCAGCCCTCCCAAAAGGAGATCAAATATTATGAGAAGATCAGAGGAAAATTGAAAGAAGGTAAGTGGAGATTACCTGATGGGAGAGAATTATTTTCCAGAGGTTTTACCAGAAGGAATTTGCAGAAATTGCACCAGCGAACACGCTGGGGGACACAAGCCCTGGCAGAACAATTTTTGAAATTTTTTGGGTGCAAGGGAATTTATGAATTGGCAAAACAAGAGGTACAAGGGTGCCTGATTTGTCAAAGGGTAAACAAATCAAGAGCAAAACAGGCTGCCCTGGGGAGTTGCCCCATTGCGTACCAACCATTTGAAAGAATCCAACTTGAGTTGCCAAAAGTGGGGAGGTTCAAATTTGTACTTGTAATTGTGGACAAATTGAGTCATTGGGTGGAGGCCTTTCCCAGCTCATGGGCAGCAGCCCAGACAGTGGCCAGAAAATTACTGGAAGAAATTGTACCTCGTCATGGGGTAGTGAATTGCATTGATTCAGATCAAGGAACACATTTCACATCAAAGGTTATTAAGCAGATGGCTGATGCATTGGACATCCAATGGGAATACCACACTCCATGGCATCCCCAGAGTTCAGGACAAGTGGAGAGAATGAATCAAACTTTGAAGGCATGTGGAGAGTCTGGTTCATGCACGGCTGAAAGAAAGAGGCCATGAAGGCATACAGTTGAGGGAAAAGTAAAAGGTAGTTGCAAAGCAATTCCCAGGCTTGATTCTATAAATAATTAGGCTCTCTCAAGCACCACTTTATAAACAATAAGATTCTCAGACAGTCTTCCCATAACAGGCAAAACACTCTGTCCTTGGGCTCTCTGGGAAAAGATAGCTACTCTGGGAACAGATATGGAGGTTTTGGGAACTTCTCATATCACAGTGAGAACGCTGGTCCTGTTTTCAATAAACAAATCATAGGTATTGTAAAACAAAAGGAGGGGTTAGAGTTTTCTCTGTAACCTATCATGAGCATGGATTTTGCAATATGCATGAAGTTAATTAACACTGTTATATAAAGGGGCTGATTGATCAATAAATCGAAGTCAATGCTGATCAACGACAAGGTGGGTTGGCTTCCCTTCGCTTTCAACAAAGGCACAGTTATCTAAATTAATTTTAGAAACATGGATGTCCTGGTTGAAATGCCTGCCTTTGGCACTGCTTAATATCCAAACCATGCCTCACTCAGAGACGGGGCTCTCGCCGTTTGAAATGCTATAAGGGATGCCATATAAACATGGAATGTCGGTGGGACACCCCATGTTTGAGGATGTTCAGATTCAACCATATCTGGTTGCAATCAACAGGAATTTGCAGGAACTCAGAAAACATGGAATAGTGGCCCAGAGTGCTCCTCTAGGATTCGCTATCCACAAAATCCAACCGGTAGACAGAGCACTTGTGAAAGTGTGGAAAGAGATGCTGCTCTCTCCTCATGGGGAAGGTCCGTTTCTTGTGCTCCTGACAACAGACACGGCGGAGAAAGGCTGGACACACGCGTCTAGGGTGAAGAAAGTCGAACAGCAGGAGGAAGTGCCCGAGTGGAGGGTTACTTCTTCCACAGGCGACTTGAAGATCAGACTCCTACATCCTCGTAAACGACCAACAGCCAGCGGATAAGTTGTATACTGTCAGATTGTGTATGCTATCCGTTTGTACACTTTAAGTGTGAATATTGTCAAGGGTTTTTTGTTATTCATTGTAGAAGGGATCAGAGGCCAAAGGGGCTATGTACCCAGTGTTTGGAGGAAGAGCTTGAGCTGACTGACCATATCCTGACCTTAGCCACCGATTTGGGAATCATTGAATCGGACTCACAGGAGTGGTTTCGCATTTTTCAAAATGGCGTGTGTGGGAAGCTTCAATCTCAAGCAGCAATTTTGGATGTGGAGTGCTGGAAATCCATCAGGGTACTGTGCAGTTCCAATGCAATCAGAGTGTCACGGTGGGGCGCCTTTAAGAGGAGGTGTGTGGCTAGGTCCGAGGGTGTGTTCCCCGAGGAACACCCCTGCTGCCCTGAAGATGGTCTTCCTCGCCACTGGTGGCACCCCAGGGGGCGAAGGCAAAGGCAGAGGAGCACGCCTGGTGGGAATCCTGATTGGCCTGAGCCTAGTCGTGTGCGGGACGCAGAGTCTGCACACTGAGGTCCCAAAGAAAGGCAGCAATGAAAGGTCTGCAAATGAGTGTGGAAATTGCACTCAGGTGGTGTCAGTCGCAGAGGATGGGAGACTCTCAGCATACCGAGCCCCAAGGGAATGTCTCGGGGAACCTGGCAGGTACTGTTGGAAGAGTGGCACTTGGGTCAAATTGTGTGAATTGAAAACAGGGGTTTGGTGTATCAATCCCGATGCAGGGCTAAGGAATGGGCAGTCAGATGAACGCAAACAAATTTAGGGTTTTAGATTACATATACACTTTAGATCTAGGTTACAAAGAGGACAAGTGATCTTTTCTTTCTATTCAGTGCTTGGTGGAAGTAGGAATGAAATGTCTCTGTTTAATTGGAGAACACTTTATTTATGGAGTGCATTGCAGTACTGCCATTATGCTTAAGCGGAAATTCATTATGTGACCATGTTTTCTTTCAGTCAAAATAGCTTCCATTTTTCTCTGTGATCAGTGGAAAATGTAAATCTTCAAAGTGATTGTCTAATCGATCTAAACTGCAAAAATGTTAATATTTCCTGTCTCTTCCTTTTCCCACTGTGTCTCTTTTCTCCTCATTTTCTGTGAGCTTCCATCCTAAGTTATTTGCTACAGCCAGGAATGCTGCTTTTTCTTGGTCATGTTCTTTCCCTTTCTTCAGGGCTGCGTGCCCTGGGAGAATTACAGCAGCATTAATCCAAAAAATGCTTGCCAATAGTGGCTTGGAGTCATGTAACTTCAACAAATCTTGGCCTTTCTTGCCCACATACTGTTTAGTATAATTTGAGTTTAATGCTCTCTCACTTTTCTGCAATGCAAGAAAAGCAGTGGTTTAGGAAATTGTGGAGTGACCAAACTTTATTCTGCAAGGGACTCTCAGTAATGATCAAGACTGTGGTTAGGAGATGTTTGTTTTAGGAAATAAAAATTAAAAGAAAACAGAGCAGCATCATACACAGACAGATGATCTACTAAGCCTGAGCTGGTGGCTTTAGGGACACATTACATGGAGGCAGAATAAATAAATGTTAGTCAAAAGTGGTAAAGGGAATAAGGACCCTTGTCTGTGCCACAAGAAAATTCTGTCTTAAGAACTGTTCAAGTTTCCTAAGTGGCAGTTTGGTATTGATATCCCTCACAAAGCTTAGGAACATGAAAGTAAAGAAACAACCAAGGATATCACAAATCTGAGCTTCATATGCAACAAATGTTTCTTCAGTCAAATAGGAAGAAACGTCTTTCATGACAGCATAACCATTAATGGTACACAACAAAAATAGTAATTTTAAAGTATTTTAAATCTTCAATCACTTCCATTGTCAAGTGTGAAGCTTGAGAGCCCTCTCCCTTCACAGCAGAGGGGAATGTGTGACATGTGGAGGCACAGCCTGGCTTGTCCATCTTCTTGAGGGTGCCAGTTTGAAGTGTGAGCTGTGCAGAAACTGCCAGCTTTCCATAGCATCTGAAAGCTGCTCTGAGCTTGTGGAGAAAATACAGGTTAAAAAGCTGATTCATGACCAGCAGAGAGTTGATGTAACAGATATTGAGACTTTAAATCCATAAGATAAAGAGGGTGTTTTTTCGCCATAATCAAGGGACAAAGCAGTGGACTCTAAAACCTTTAGATTCTTGTGTCTAGTGAAGACCTTTCCTGGCATGCTAAATTTTAATTTTTTTTTTTAATTCTTCTGAACAAGAAAGACCGAATTAGTCATCTTATGGTCCTTTGAGGTTGTCCTTTGGTCCTTGACATTATGAAAACCATCAGACTCACCTGTAATGAAATAACATGGAAATTATAGCAAAGGAAGGGAAAGGAAGGTGAGCTGCTTGCTTTAGCTCCTTCATGCACCCACCTAAGGATTTCAGCTGCTTCCCCTCATCCAAGCTGCAGCTCTGTAACTTAAAGGTTCTTCAAGCAAAGGAAATATCAGTGCCAAACATCCAGGTAATGTCAAAGAGCATTTGTGGCCCATGCTCTTGTTCCAAATGGGTTTGCGCAGATTTGTGTCTGTTTTGAGCCATACCTCAGAATAAACCACTTGTGCTACATAAGCACCTCAAGCAGGGTTTTAACATTGTTAACCCATGGTTAAGCAGGGTGTTAACATTTTAACATTTTTGCCTCGGTTGCTGTCCTGTTAACTTTCAGGAATGAGCAATCTCAGGTTTCTGTGGTTGAGATGACTTTTGAGATATTAGAATTTTCTGTTTTCCCCAGCCCTGTGACTGAAGAAGTCGAGATTCCTTGGTTCTGCTTTTCAAGGTTGTTTATTTTTTCTTATTTATTAAATTCTTTTCTTGATTTGCTGACATCTGTCTGGCAGGTCAGGTTGTGACACAGTGACTGCCCTTGGGGTGGTGTTAACTTTTTATACTAAGAACTATGTGTGCTTTATTTACAATAATTTTCCAATACCTATCACCTATGTTACAGTCTGTCTCTACTCTAAACTAATCAAAAAGTGCCATCATCTTAGCAGAAGATGGAAGACAAGAAGAAGGAAGAAGAAGGACAGGACATGCTTAGATTCTTCTGTTTCTTAACTCTTACTCTAAAATCCCAAAATTCTACTTTTTCACTTTGTGCCAAACTAACTATCATTTTACTCAAACTTTTGTGGTTTGTAAATTCTCACACAAAGTTGGTTATTTTTTTTATGGACTAAAATTGAAGGCACAGGTGTTTTTGACTCCTTGTCAAGGTCTGTGAGCTCTTTGCCAGGGTCTCAAATTACTTAGGGTAGCTAGAGGAATGTCCTGGGTCCCAACAGAGCAATATTTCCAAAAGCATGAAGTTCCCATGCGTTTTTTTTTTTTTTTAAATCCTCATGTATGTATAGGAAAGAAACAGGCTGCCAACTTCTGTGAGAAATCTGGGTGGGCTGAATTTTACTCTTCCAATATATGAAGATCCTTAAATAGGGTATTAAATATTCTGATAGCTACAGTTATATATGGATAATCACACACATATTCTTATCTATTCTGATATATTTAGTAGCTAGAGAAAATGAATCACCCCTGGGATAGTCTGAGCGTTGTATAACTGCAGATCCAGGATGTGGGGGAGGCAGTGAGCATTGGGAGTGTGGTAAAAACATGGGAGTTTTGCAGAGCAGGGGGTGAACTCGGGAACACAGTGTACAAATCTGTACAGACCCAGACTTTGGTAGTTTTGGTACTCACAGTACAAAAACGCTGTTATTTCTCCAGGGAAATTTTCATGTGGCATAGGAGTACATGCAAACTGTGAGTGAAATAGCACTAACAATTAGTTCCTGGTGACAAATTTAAAAGCAAAACTTTTCTTTTAGCCTTCATCATTATTGGACTCTTTTTCAGGTCAGGTATTTACTCTGAATCCATGGCAACTTTTCCTTTAGACTGTTCCATTAGTATTTAGGTGAGCAGCTAAAGGAACCAAGAAGAGACATTATTATCAGTGCAGCTTCACCAGGACTGGACAAAGGTCAGAGGTAAGAAGGGAACATTTCCTTACGAAGCCATACATGGGTTTTTCTTACTCCTTTGTAAAGCCATTAAACATGGCAGAGGTTCTCAGCCTTGAGGAATAGCATGAATAAAGCCTTTTATTTTCACAGTTCAGGGTTGAATCAGCAATGATAATTTATGTTCTTGTTGCCTGACTTTAGCCAGCCAATGGCAAAGTAAGAGTCATATTGACATCAAGCTGGCTGGCCAGGAAGAAAGAAGAGGAAAAAACCCTGTTCCTATAGATTTACTCCTAATGCTTTCTAATCAGTTTACATTCCATTTGTAATCAGTGAAGCCAAATCAATATTCAGCCAGGCAGGTGTGCAATGGGGGCAATCTTCCCTGGTGCCAAATATGAAAATAATGCCAGCTTGCAGTGTTGTGACCTTTCTAATCTCACTGCATGAACAATGCTGAATCTTCAATTTCACAATTGCCAGGTTATCACAGCGCCCCTGGCTGTGGGGATGGTTTGCTATAAACTGACAGGACATTACCTACCTCAGTAATTCTGATAACATTTCTGCTTCATAATGCTTGCAACTTTTTTTTTTAAGTAAACAATTCCTATTTTAGTAATAGGAAAACCAAGATGTGAGAGAGAGAGGTTAAATTAGTTGCTCATGGAAAAAATGTAATCAAGTTGCAGAATTCCAGTGCCTTTGCTGTACTCAGAATTACAGTGTGCTCTTCTTTTTTTACTACATTTATTTATTGATTCAGGGACAGTGTGACAATTTCCCAGACAGTTTACTTTTTCATAAATGTGCTCAACTAAAGACAAGCTCTTAGAAACCTTTGTTAATATTTTGGTTTTAATCATATTTATGATTATTAATATGTCTTAAGCCAAAATAATAATTGTCACAGTATTGATATATATGTGTATATATATGATAAACAATTTGTAATTCTTTAAGATTCATGATGTATTAAAATATCCTAATTATCCAAAGTTTCCCTAGTATAAGTATGTCTAAAGTCTCAGAAGTTATGAGCTCCAGGTGCAAAAATGTGTATTCTTCAACTGCATTTTTGATTTAACAAATTTCTGTGTTATATCTTTGGGCCTGGAATCTGTATTATTTCTGGCATTTTTGATCAGTTGTGTAATATTTATAGTTGGTAAACTTGCAAACCAACACCAAGGGGAAGTAAAACTCACCTGGTGCATATTTACAGCTATTTACATGCATATTTATGGTGCCATTAAGTCCAGAAACAAATGGAAAATATTTGGGACAGGAGGCTGACAGCTGTAAACAACTGCATGAACCTACTCAACCATTGCATGATTTAATTTCATTTTTCTGCTTAGGCCCTTGGGGCGAGAAATGTTCCCTTCTAAAGTAAAAAAATAAAGAAGTGTAATGATGTAAATCAATATTGGATCCTCCACAGCAAAAAAGGGGCAAATTGAAATTAGAAAAGCACATTTATTCTGGTGCTTTTAGGAATGGATAGGGGAAGGGGAAGGGGAAGGGGAAGGGGAAGGGGAAGGGGAAGGGGAAGGGGAAGGGGAAGGGGAAGGGGAAGGGGAAGGGGAAGGGGAAGGGGAAGGGAGAGGAGAGGAGAGGAGAGGAGAGGAGAGGAGAGGAGAGGAGAGGAGAGGAGAGGAGAGGAGAGGAGAGGAGAGGAGAGGAGAGGAGAGGAGAGGAGAGGAGAGGAGAGGAGAGGAGAGGAGAGGAGAGGAGAGGAGAGGAGAGGAGAGGAGAGGAGAGGAGAGGAGAGGAGAGGAGAGGAGAGGAGAGGAGAGGAGAGGAGAGGAGAGGAGAGGAGAGGAGAGGAGAGGAGAGGAGAGGAGAGGAGAGGAGAGGAGAGGAGAGGAGAGGAGAGGAGAGGAGAGGAGAGGAGAGGAGAGGAGAGGAGAGGAGAGGAGAGGAGAGGAGAGGAGAGGAGAGGAGAGGAGAGAAGAGAAGAGAAGAGAAGAGAAGAGAAGAGAAGAGAAGAGAAGAGAAGAGAAGAGAAGAGAAGAGAAGAGAAGAGAAGAGAAGAGAAGAGAAGAGAAGAGAAGAGAAGAGAAGAGAAGAGAAGAGAAGTTTCCTTTATTGATGAAAAGATGCAAAGCACTTTTCCAGCAGGGCCCTGGCTGTTTAAAGCTAGGAATGCTGAGGAGCAGAAAGGAAGTAGCTGTGTGTAAATAAATGCAAGCAACAAGTGACAAGTAGGTGCACAGATTTATATAAGTGAATGTAGTGGTATTTTGGAGCCCTCTCAAATCTTGAGTGCCCTTTTGCTTTGCTGGCCACACGTTCCTGAAGAGGCTGACAGAAAACCCTGGGTGCTCACAGGGCTGCCGCCTCAGGAAATGGATTTTGAAGCTACTTCAGAGCACCCCCTTGGCAGCAGGGTCCTACTTCAGTGAGGGTGAGAAAAAGAGTGGTGCCCAGGATGCTCAGCAGGGTTTGTGGAAGAGCCTCGTGGCACAACCTCTAGCAAATGAAGAAAGTTCAAGGGCCCCAAAATCCAGTGAGATGAGTCCCAAAAGCAGCTTGTTAAGAGCTCAGCCTTCTCAACAATACATCATATTTTGAAACAATTAAGTTGACACTTCTAGTATCAGCATTACATCTTTGTCTGAGGTCTGTGACAGGAGGACTCAAAGCTTTAATGAAACACAAAACATGAAAAGTAAGCAACATATAAAAACTTGCTTCAGTGACTCACACCAGTGTCCAAAATCACATGAGCCTCTGAGAAAATGTTGAGAAAATTCATATATCAACTGATTAATGAGATCAGCTTAATTATCAACAGGATGCACTGTTAAAAATTAGTTGCAATACAAAGCCCAGATAACAAATGAAAACTCTGTGGTTTTAAGAGATAGAATTGAAAAGAATTTAGAACAAGACCAAAGGATGATGAGGTGTTAAGGAGTGAAACATTATTTCTTATAAAGAAAAAATAATAAAAACTAAAAATAAATTTGCTGGAACAATATGATTGCCAAGGAGCTTAATTTTCTTTTTTTGGGGGGGGAGGAGGGAGGGGTGGCTGTAGTCACACTGATCTGTTAACTTGGGATAGCTGTATTTCCCTTTCTTAGGGAAAAAAGATGGGCAGTGATCTTAAGAACTGAAAGGGGACACAAGCTTTCTGCATCTTGAATTAGACACAGGAAAAATAATTTTGTCTTTAAGAACACCAGCTCAAAGAGCATTTGCTTCTAATTGTTTAGCTTAGAATACTGTAAAGATCAGGGGAATTTATAGAACACTAATCTGCCTTGCTATTGCCTAAATTTCATGTGCGCTCAGTTTAGGCTCTGGTACAGATATAACTCCATTTTGACCAGATTTAATCATCTTCAAAAGATGCCTGAGACCCCACCACTGCCTCCATCTTCAGTGAATTGCATTGTTGTCAACTCAAAAGATGGGATGAACTCAAATTTGAACACACTGGATTGTCTTACGTATTTTTACTACAATAAAAGATTTGTGTCTTTAGAGGTAGTTGTTTGCAAGGAAGCAATAAATACTAATTAACCTTTCCCTTTTCCTCTTCCATTATAGTCTCTGTAAGAAGACAAAAGTAAATTTGACTAGAGTATTGTCAAGATTGGATATTCAAGTGCCTAAAGCTAAGCCACATTTGTGCATCTGCATCTTCCATCCACACAGCGCAGGGAGCACAGGATTGTGCTTTGTGCAGAACAAGGATGGCACAAATTCTGGGAGTTGTTTGGACTAAATATTGTAGGTAAAGTTCATGGCTCATGGCCTGAATTTCATAAAATTTACCAAGCTAGTGAGCTTCAGAGTACAAGGTCCAGCAATTATCAAACCTACCACAGTGCAAAAAAGTCACACAGGAGGTGGCAGTACTCTGAGATATGGCTTTAGCTCAAATGTTTTTCTGACTTACTTCTACAAACTTCCCTGTCACTGTGATTATCATTCTTTATCCGAAGTCACAAGGCACTGATGAATAGATCTCTGTGCTCAGGAACCCAGATTTTTGATCTGGGAGATCAAAAGATCTTAGAGAGAGTGGTTGCACACTCTCCTATCAACACCTTCAATATGTTCCTGTACCCACATGACTCAAGCTGTAGATTTTTTAAAAGCATGCAATGCGGTTTACTGCTGAGAATTGTTTGCAATGAGAACCTACAGCAAGATCTTTTCTATGGTTTAATGTACAGCTATCTCCCTCAGCAGGACTGGACAAAGGGAAACGTGCTGCAGAGCATCAAAACCCTCACCCTGGTCTGGGGAGAGATAAAGTGGCACAGAACAGGCACAAGTTGTTCTTCTCACAGAGGTTAATGTCCAGAACAAAGACCCTGTTACTTCTTCTCTCCAGATTATCTCAAGAGGGAGGACAGTGCTCATTTTTCTTTCCACCTCTTTTCTCCTGCATGCCACAAAAGTTGTCTCAATTCTTTTTCCTAGAGACAAATCACTGCACTTTTTGGCCTTGTTTTGAGGCTATAATTCCTAGGGTTAGCCTATATAAGGGAGGTCTGATAATTTCTACTTTCTGCTTGCCCACATTATCTTTTCTACTGATGTGTCTGCTCCACTCCAGTGCAGGAACACCCAATTACCTGAAGAGCTCCCAAATCATTGTAACTTATAGCTGACACAATAGGGAAAGCTAAAATCAATGCCAGTTTACCAATCTGTAAATTCTTACAGGTCAGCCCCTATCCATTAGTGAGCCAGCTGTGCATGGAAACCAAAACTGCAACTCCTCCCACTCAGCTGTGTGTGTTTCCTGCACAGACCCTTTCCCAAAATGACAGTGATTTGTACAAAGAAATATTGAGGAACATAAGCAGGGAGATAGTGAAAGAGTATTTTGCCTTTCCCATTTTGACCTTGCCCTGAGAGCATTGTACAGTTCAGCAGTGTAAAGCAGCACCACAGAACAGCATATCTGTGGCATTCACATTCTCTGAAAAACCCCTTCACCCAAGATTTTTCTCCTGGAAAGCTGAGAACCCTCAGAGAAAAGGAAAACAATTCTGATCTCATTTGCTTCTCCTGTGTTGTGCTCATGTGGAATGTGTTTGGAGATTGTTCACCCACAGGTGATTGTTCCATTGGATTCTGCTGGGAGTTGTTTTCACTCTTTGGCCAATCAGGGCCAAGCTGTGTCAGGGCTCTGGAAAGAGTCAGGAGTTTTCATTTTTAGCATTCAGTAAGTGTCCTTTCTATATTCTTTAGTGTAGTATAGTATTTTTTAATATAATATAGTATCATAGAATAACAAATTAGCCTTCTGAGAACATGGAGTCAGATTCATCATTCCTCCCTGCCATGGGGGTCCCTGCAAATACAACACACATCCTGCTGCAGTGGCTGCTGCCAGGGAGCACTCCGGGCAGTGTGCACACAAGCCCTCTCTGACTGCTGCTCAGAGCTGCCCTTCCACAGCTCTTTCCAGCGCAGTTGCCACAAAAGCTGCTCTGAGCTCAAGCCAGAGGCACTCCATTTGTCAGGCTCCCACGGTGACTGCATGAATGCCACTGAAGGTGGCATTTTTGTGGGAAAACTGATATTCTTAGCAAAGAAACCACACCCATTTTGCTAATTTCCACTTACTGGTGTGCTTTTAGCTACCTTTTCTAGAGCTGAGCATCTTTTTCAGAGGTCGTATTGGCAAAGCCAACAGGCATTGGCAGTCCAGGGCTTACAGCTGTTGTGTCAGACAATAACCAGCAAAAGCTGTGGGAACAAAAACTTTCCATCTCTGCAGATCAGAATATCCAAACGAACACAGTCTGATGATACATATTCATTTGCTGTATTGTTTCTACAATTTTGCAGCTGCAATTGTTGACTCTCTTGAGGCTGTTTAAAGGAATTCTTGCCAGTCCAGTGGCAACAAATGCTAGATAAAGGCTTGATCTTATCAGCAGGCAGCTGTTTGCTCCTTGAAGCTATGGAGAGGAAAGTCTAACCACATTTTACTTGAGTTTCTGCAAAATCAGCACAAAATCTCTCCAGGATTGTCTCAAGTTGTAAGATGTGGTTTGGGTGTTTGTGTTCTATCCCCACCTGTCAGAGCTGGGGCAGTTCTCTGCTGTCCCTGGGGCAGTTTTGTCTTTCTCTCTCCCCCAGCCAACCCTCCCTGCAGGAGATCTCTGCTGTCCATGGCCACTGAGTGTCCCTGCAGGGCTGATCCAATGCCAGCATCCCATGGGGAGATGCTCCGCCCAGGGGAGGAGCCAAGCATTCCTACCTGGGCACAATCTGAGCCTGGCACAGCACAGCAGCCTTTGCCCCCTGCACTGCCAGAGGAGCAGCTTTCTGCTGCCCTGCATGGCCAGAGGGAGCCCAGGCCCATCTGCAGCAGCCCTGGAGCTGCAGAGGAAAACTCCCCCCTTGTGCAGGATCCCTGCTGCAGCAGAGCCACAGCTGGCACTGCAGGAGGGCTGAGCCCCCCTGGCATGGGGCTGGGACACCTCCCTGGCACACAGGGGGCAGGGCATGGTCTGACTCTGGCAGGGTTGGTTTGCATTACTGCATTTTTTATTTTCTTCCCTAATAAAGGACTGTTATTCCTGCTCCCATTTCTTTGCCTGAGAGCCCCTTAATTTCAAAATGATAATAATTCAGAGGTAAGGAGTTTACATTTTCCATTTCAGGGGAGACTCCTGCCTTCCTTAGCAGACATCTGTCTTTTCAACGTGAGACAAGGATTTATCTCCAGGAATGATGGGGAATTTTTTCTAGTATATTTGGCCAGATTGTCAGAAGAACAATAATGAAGTGCCCATAACTTTTCTTGGTTTCTGCTTTACTTGGGATATTCAGATTCTTTTCATAAGTGGGAGTAAGGGATGCTGTAGTGACCAGCAGGATTTGTGCATTCCTGTAAGGGATGCCCTGGATTTGTACTCCCTTGTTACTGCTTTTGTTTCAATATAACATACATTTTTCCAATTTCCATTTCTGTATCACCCACAAATCTTAAACACCTTCCTTCCTACACCTTTTTTTCTGAAGAAAATTCCCCCTCTTAACCTAGCAGCAGGAGCAGAGGAAACTCTGAATTAAAATTCTCCAATTACTCAACTTGGCTTTTGGTTTTCAACAGTAATTTTCCTGTTTAATAATGTAAGTATTTGCATACAGGACACAACGGTCCTGAAATGATGCAATAGTTTAGCATTGATACAAAGCCCCAAATTCTGGTCTGCATTTCTTACAACAGAAGCTGTGTGTCACTCACACAGTGAGGTTCTCCCCCAAAAGAAAGCACTTCCACAATCCCTTCCACAAGCTTACAGCATGTCTCCATTAGGTAGTAAATGACCACAGTAAGAATTTCAGAACAGTGCTTTGTGTGGACACTGCTCTAGAAAATCAGCTCTATGTGTGTGTTATACTAAAAGAACATACATTACATTTGGAGCAAACTTATTATTCCAAAATAAATAATTTTCATTATAGAACAGTGTCCACCCTGGGAACTATTATAATGCATTTCACTATATTGTGAGGCATAAACTAGAAAGAATAATAACTTTATTTTAAATTATATCCAGCCTGTGTGAACTCATCTTTTTTCAGGCTATTTCCATTGTAAAAATAGTATTAAACAGTCTGTTTCTGTACAGAGGTTCTTATCTCAGTGTTCTCAAAAGCTGTTTTTCAAAAGGTTACCAACATGACAGATATGTGGATTTGTTTAATATTCTGGCTGGAGAGAGAAATTTTTCCTTTTCCATTTCCTAGACAGTAGAGCTTTCCCTGGATTTTGTTCTGTGAAACAAACACTTGTGTCTGAGCCAGGGAACATGACCTCTCACCTCTGGCTTCAGTAAGCAGCCTTGTCACGAGACTTCTCATCAAACCTAGGAAACTAAATCTGAGATGATCATTATTCTTATCAACAATGTCCCGTGCGCCCACAAATTCAGCCTTTTAACTGAAATCCACTAAAATCCACTTTTAACTAAGAATATTCCTCTGACAGTTTTCCAAGCAAGAAGAAATTACAAAATATTTTTTCAGTTAGGGATAGCAACATTAGGGCCAGGTTTCATTCAGAACAGGCACATCAGCTCCATCTGAGGAGAGGGCAGAGACAAGGATTTTGTATTTTTTTCAAAAAATACAAAATACTTGTGACAAAGCTTCAGCAAGGTAGCTAACTGCTGATAAATAAAACTTTGCCAACTTGGAGGAAAAAAGAAGACAGAAAAATAACAGAAAAATAATCTGATTAAAAGAAAAGAGCACAGTGATATTAAAACTTCAAGTGTTTTAACTGTGTAATAAATATATCAGAGGGAGAGATTAAAACTTCTGAAATTAAGGGAAAGGGAATAATTTATTAATTATTGATTATTAACAACTATTAATGACTATAATAATTATAATGCTTTATTCTATATTCTATATTTTATACAATAAAGTATGTTGTTATTATTATAATTAGCTATTAATTATTATTATTAATAAAGGAGTTGCTGTCTATTCATTTAGCTTCTTTCATTTTCTGTGATACACATTTTAAGGGAAATAGGTTGCTGGGCTTCCTACAGCAGTGTGTGTGTTCTGTGTTGATTTTTTAGAACATGCAAAATCTGTCAGGGCTGGCTGGTCTTCCTTAGGTCCTATTTTATTATCAGTGATAAAGAATCCTTGGAATTCCTCCTGTTTCCACTCAGCATCATCCAGTGGTTAGAATGTGGTACAGTGAAGAAGGTAACACTGCATCCTCCCAGGGAATGATGTGGAGTTCTGGCTGTGAACAGTTTTTGACCAAAACCTCTCTGACAGAGGAGAACAAGGCAGGGAGTATTTTATTGCAGCAGACACAAATGGAAGTACCATCTGGATGAAGTGCAGTGACAGAGAGAAGGAATCAGTTAGCTGAAATTGTCCGTGCCTAGGAATGAAATCTAGGAAAAAATCAGCACAAGTTCAAACTTCTGTTGTTTTTGAACCATAGAGATTTTTATGCTTACCTGGCTTGTGAGACTTGGGACTTCTGTGTTTACACTAAATTAAGTAATACATTTCAGTGGATTTTTTAAAAAGTTTAATTCTCTATTTCTGCTATGTATGGACTAGTAGGCTCAAATTTATTTGGTTTTTCCTCTTATTGTTCTTATGAGTCCTTAATCCCAACTGGCTGTAATACCAGTGTACTTCATCTGTACATATTAAGCCAATTTCTAGGACTTCATATAAAAATTGAAGAGGCAGGCAAAGTCTGTGCCCCAACTATCACTGATGCTCAGGATAGAAATCAAGAAAAAGAATTAAGAGATTCACATACTATGGATAATGCCTTAAGTAGATCAAGCTTAAAACGCATAAGCTCTCAGAGCAGAAACTGCTGGGTCCACATTTATTTTCCCTGTGTGTCCCCATATCAGGCTTAGCTGATGATCCCCTCTGGAGCTGGTCATTCCTTCATCTGGTGCAATTTTAAGTCAGCGCTAGGTATTGTTTGGGTCTTATCTCCCTGCCAAGTCACCCTGTGGCAAGGGTCAAAAAGGGACAGAAGTGCCACCCCGACAGAAGAGGCCAGAAAAAAAGGTGAAATTCAGTGTGGGAGAGCAGCCTGAGTGCTCTGCACGGGCCCCTCTGCTTCATTTCACGATCAAGAACGTGTTTGCCTCGTGCCATTTCAGCCTTTTCTCCCAATTTTCTTGTTGCCGTGGCCTAAAAATGAGCTCCTTTTGCAGTATTTTTCCCTTATTATAAATGTTGTGGATTTCATTTTAGTCTTGTGAGCTCCGTGAGATTCCTTTCCCTTTGCTCTCAAGTATTGATTTGTAAGGACTGTTTTGATAAGATGCTGGTAATCACAACCCCTGTGATAAAAGCGACTGTGGAAAATCCCTTTTGCTCACATCATCAACAGATCTGGGAGTGCCCAGATCCATGGCTGGTGGGTGGGCAGCACTGCAGGAAAATTCCCCATCTCTTGGTTCTGACAGCTCCTACTACACAGAGGCAGCTGGAATGTGAACTTCTTCCTCTTGCTTTGCCTCTGAAATCATTTCACAGTGCTTCAAATATTGCAAAAATGAAGGGGGGAAGAGAGGAGAGGGCATTTTTTTCACTCTAAGGGTTTTTTAAACTTGACTTTTATTTGGGGAGAAAGTATTCAAGCACTCACTGGTCAACCCTACATCTCCTCTGCTCCATTGCTTGTAGAAGCAACAGAATTGAAAGAGCTGATGCCGTGAACAAAAGGCAGAAGCTATGATAATATAAAGATAAAGTTTGGCTTTGCCAGTGCACTTCTTTTTAAAAAATACATTAAACAGTGCACTTCAAATTTCTTGCACTTTTCAGTTGATTGACTTCTGTCTAAAAGCCTCCTAAGAACTGAATCGTGCACGTTTCCAGTTTAACTGCACATTGCTAAGCATAATTGCTATATAGCCAGTTTATTTTATAGCTTCCAGCTTATTCACTTCGTTACATAACTTCTTAATTTGAGGATTAAATGAGGAAGCGATTAGTCACTTTTTCCATGTAACTCCTTTCTCATGAACTTCAGCACCCCTGCTTTGTCTGTTCACTATTTATCAGCATGGAAGGATAAATGCAGGTTCTAATTATTTTTTTCCCCAGAGAATCACACAGATATGGAAAGTCAAAATTCTGTAAGCACATATGCATTAGAATTCAATTTCCTGCAGTTTTTTACAAAAAGGTTTTTTTACAAAAGGGTTTTTATACAAAGACCAAGGAAATGATGGTATAAAACATTAAAACACAGTGCATGTGCTAACACAACATCTATATGTTTATGGAAGTCCCAATGGCAAAGAGACAAGGATCTTCCTTGTGCATTGCAGCATTTACTGAAAAGTGTAAAGATTAAACAATTTTATTTCCAATAATATTTCAATAAATATGTTTTATTAATTAGAACTTATTCTACATATTAATTAGAAATTTTCTAATATATAGATTATATAGAAATATAAGCTATATATAGAAATATTCTATATATTAATTAGAAATTATTAATTTATTAATTTAGGTTAATACAACACAAAAAACCCCATGACAGCCAGCTTGGGCATGAGCCAGTCTTAAGCTTCAAGTCACTGCAGAAAGTTATTAAGTTGTCATACAGAAACTATTCCAGAAAAAAGAAAAAGAAATGTTGAGATTTTTTTTTTTTTAGGAAAAGAGATGTTGAGAATTTTTTTTTTAATTTTAAGGTTAAAATTATTTTTGTATTTGGTTTATGTTGATCGACTGATTTTTTTATTTTTATGTTTTATTTTCATATTGGGTGTTACTAGAGTAAGTTTTTTAGTGTTAGATCATTTATTTTTGATGTATGTTGAGATAGTAGGTTAAATTTTACTTTTATGAATGAAAAACATTTTTTGTGGTTATTGAAAAGATATTATTAAATGTAGATTGAACTAAAGAAGTACTGTTATACTAAAATGTTTGATTTTTGTATATAGCGTGATAATGAGAAATATTTTTAATTAAAACCTGATTTTCTGACTGTAGAGATATAGCTTACACGTGGAGAGAGCCAAAATCTTTGCAGTCTGCCTTCCACAATGGGAGCATCTTGGTGTTTCTAAACACATCCCACTGGTGTCCCTGGCGGGAGCCAAGGATTTGTGTTCTGGGGGGTTTTACAGGGCCAGGCTGAAAGGGCCCCACTTGTTCCCTGCTAACAGGCATGTCCCAGTGGACAGCTGCTGCACGAGGGAGACTCAGGGGAAGTGAAACCTTGTAGGAGCCAAGCTCCCTTTACATTTATTTAATACCCATGAAGGAATGGGGAATAATGCTAATAATACGCCACTGCCAAACAGGTCTGTCCTTTCCATCAAGTCCAGGCAGCAGCATCCTGCAGCTGTTGTGGTACAAGCAGGGAAAAAAGAGTTTGAATGGGGAACAGCTGGCACCTTGTGCCTCCTCTGCGGAGCCACAACCTCCTTCCTTACAAGGATTAGTACCTTAGAAACTATATATTCTTCAGCTGCAGTCACAGCTTCCTGCTTGTACTTGTAGGCATTTGCGTATTTTCTGGAAATATTCACAGTAGGCATTTTCTGGAAAAATCCTCTTTGCCCAGGATTTTGCTCCTAGGAAGCTGAGAAGCCACAGAGAAAAATGAAAACAATAATTATCTGATTGCTTCTCCTGTGTTTGCTGCTTTGGAAAGTGTTTGGAGATTGTTTACCAGCAGGTGATTGTTTCATTGGTTTCATGTGAACTGTTTTAACTTAATGACCAATCAGGGCCAAGCTGTGTTGGGAGTCTGGAAAGAGTCACAAGTTTTTCATTAGTATCCTTCTAGCCTTCTGTCCGTATCCTTTCTGTATTCTCTAGTATAGTTTAGTATACTATTTCTAATATAATATAGTATCTTAAAATAATAAATTAGCCTTCTAAGAACATGGAGTCAGATGCATCATTTCCTTCCAATGACGGGGGACACAGAAAATACAACATTAGTGCATTTGAGAGATCAGTTCAGGACTTTCCAACATCACACAGGCAAGCCTGGCATTTTCAGGCACTGCATGCAACAAATGTACTTGTTGTGGCTTTGAGAAGCTCCACTGTTGCTCCTCACATGAGCACTGATCTGCACATGAAGGCTTTTGCAGCGGGTCTGTTTCAATCAATTCCCTTTGCAAGAGAGAAAATACAATTATTAACTAACTGGTTTTGTCTTAGCAGTCATAAGCTGACATCCTGGAAAGTGACTGTCTTGGTTTGAACAGACAGGTGTCTGCTAAGGAAGGCAGGAGCCTCCCTTGAAATGGAAAATGTAAAACCCCTCCCTCTGAATTATTATAATTTTGAAATTAAGGCGCTCTCAGAAAAAGATATGGGAGCAGGAATAACAGTTCTTTATTAGGAAAATCAAAACATACAAATTCAATAGGACAAAAAAAAACCCCATAAAAAACCACTGCCAGAGCGAGAGCAGTCCCTGCCCCCTGTGTGCCAGGGAGGTGTCCCAGCCCCATGCCAGGGGGGCTCAGCCCTCCTGCAGTGCCAGCTGTGGCTCTGCTGCAGCAGGGATCCTGCACAAGGGGGGAGTTTTCCTCTGCAGCTCCAGGGCTGCTGCAGATGGGCCTGGGCTCCCTCTGGCCATGCAGGGCAGCAGAAAGCTGCTCCTCTGGCAGTGCAGGGGGCAAAGGCTGCTGTGCTGTGCCAGGCTCAGATTGGATCCAGGCAGGAATGCTTGGCTCCTCCCCTGGGCGGAGCATCTCCCCATGGGATGCTGGCATTGGATCAGCCCTGCAGGGACACTCAGTGGCCATGGACAGCAGAGATCTCCTGCAGGGAGGGTTGGCTGGGGGAGAGGGAAAGAAAACTCTGCCTCAGGGACAGCAGAGAACTGCCCCAGCTCTGACAGATGACAATGGAATTAACACTTATCTTACAGCCCAGTACAGTGACGTGTATACATCCGTGGCAGCCATGTGAGATGAGGGAGGAGGATTAGATCATAAATACTGTGAAGGTAGTTTGAAAACACATATTTGATCTCTGTAGCTGATGAAGTTCCTTCTTTTAGGACAGCTGCCAGTGCCTTCACTGCTTTGGCTTCTGCCAGGTTTTCCAAGACTGTCTTTGGTACCTCTCAAACAGCAAAACTTTCCAGTGGTCCCCAAAAGCAGTACAAAAGCCTGAAATCAGAACCAGGTTTGCTGAGACTAACAGATTTTGGCATCATTCAATACCTCCTTCCCTTAATTAAGTGGAGCCATGCTGTACTCAGGGATCAGTGATCCCCTCGCTGGCTGTGAAGAATCTCTGGGGTTGTGGCTAGCCTAGCAGTGGAATATTTATAGTGGAGTTTACAAACTGCTCCAGGTTTCCAACTAGGAGTACAATTATCACAGGAAAATGATGTGTGAGTGCTGCCACTCTGTGCAAATGTGCAGGGCTGGAAAGTGCTACTGACGCTGCAGCAGCAGTGGACAAGAAAACCAGTTTACATCAGAAAAACAAGGGTTGTGCACTTTGCTGGGGGTCTGAATGTTGATATTACAGGTGAAGGGCTACAGCCTGTGGTTTGTGACCCCTCACCATTCAGTCAGTATATTGTGTACATACATCAGCAGAGCAAATGAGTATCACATGCACACTCTTCCTAAAGGAGCTGGCTCATAAACTCAAACAGCTAAATTGAGGTAAGAAGTGGTTTGTTTCGACCTGTTTGGGGTAATTTAGAGTTTATACTCCGGAAACAAAGTAAACACAAACTTTTTTTTTTTTCCTTTAGAGTGAGTAGTAGAACTTTATTTAAGGGTAATACATTTCTTGAGGTATTTCTTAGGGTTTGCAAGTGTTAAAAGAGGACTTTTTTGCAATGTTTTGATTAACTAAGTTATACTAGTTCACAGGAAACTATTGTAACTTCTGAGTCAAGAAGGTGTTAGATTTTCCTTGCCTACTAAAGCCACTATATATTTATCAAGCTTTGAGATGAGTATTTCATTGAGGTTGTGGTGGCAGAGGTGGTGTGTGGTTCACACGTTTCTTACTGTTGTTTTCTCATGGCAGGTTTCCTGTGATAAGCCATACTCCAAAAATACCCGAGTTTGTCCTCCCCTCAGTGTTAACTGACATTTAAATATTTTAATGGATTAGATTAGAATATTTTAGTAGATTTAACATAAATATTTAGGCATCCTATAGCCAGCAGCAAGCAATGATAAAATACTTTTCAACTGCCTGTTCAAAATTTGTGTCTATTTATTGTTATCTCTAAGATCTCTAATCCTTGTGCCTGACTCCTAGCAAGGTCCTACCATGAATAAATCATGAGTGCTGGCTTACCTAGCTAGGAAAGCCAGGAAAGGGGCTGAGTGTAGACCAAGCTTAGGTAACTTAGGTAGTTACCTAAGCCTGACCTCATTCTGAATTAATTTGTAGTGAGAATTCAAAGTTAGTTCTTTCACAAGCACAGGTAAGCGTGTACAAAAATAACTGTCAAATCTACCTGAAGGAACTCAGTCATGTGAAATTCACTGAAAATCAATGTAGCTTATCCTCCAAGATCAACTGGATTCCTACAAAAGTGTCAAACATAATATTTCACTTTGCTTGTGCAAGACGGTTCTGCTCAGTGTGGCACAGTTCTGGAGTGGAAGGATTAGATGGACACTAAAATGACAGAGAACTTTTTCAGTGGGCCATGGTGGGGGATCTTCTCTTTGCATTTGCCTAGGAGAATGTGGAGAGAAAATCTGAAATGCAGCTCCTCTAGTCCACAGGTTAGAGATAAAAATACAACTTCCCCCCAAAATGCATTTTCCATAAAAATTTCGATTGTAGGGATCTTGATGATTGCAGATTGTCAGTCTCAGTGCTTCACAGCAAACTGAGCTTTGCTTCAGAGCAACTCAGACCTAGGGTGGTGAATTCCAGAGAAGACGTAGGAAAGCCTAGGGAGGTCTGGCCTGGGAGTGGAAGATTCAGCTTGGAAAGATGGACAAATCATTAAATTCATGGTGGAGGTAAATTCAGAGGACAAACAGGGAGTTAGAATATGGAACAGGAGGCAGCAGGAACAACTTGCATTTGTCAGATTTCTCATCTCTTTACATTGTTGTTTTCAATGCAGGAGCCAGGGAAAGTGTCAGCCTTCTTATTCTAACTTTACTCGGATCTTCTCTAAATTCTGCTGATCTAAATTAGCACTGATCTAAACAAGCACTGCCATGGTACCTGATGTGTAACTCCTCATGCAGTGAAAAACTATTCTATCATTGTCTTCAGTGGAATTTTGAGTATAAGCAGAGATTAAGTATTTGCTTAAGTGATCATTTCAGGTGAGTCACACCTGTAAGACCTTTTAAAACACCAGCATTTCAGAGCAGCATATAGAATTATCAGGGAAGGATTCCAAAACACTTCATAAAAATAAAAGCATTAGTAATTGTGTAAGTGTAAATCAGAAGGGTACAGGCCTTCCCTATTTTTCCAGCATGTTCCCCAACCCCCTACTTTTAGATGAAAGTGCTACAGTAAAGAAAACAGCACATTTTCAGCCATAACTGTATTTTCCTTTGTGGTCTGTTTATCTTAGATGGATTGAGTTTTAGTTTGTCATGTCACAAACTAACAGGCACTATATTTACCAAAAATATAAATCTGTAATGAAGTATCTCCATCTTTATAATTAACAAAAAGGTAAAAATATTGTATATATTAAGAGTTTAAAACAATTCATTAACAATTGCTCATGTAACTGGAAATTAATGGCTGATTTCACCACAGTTCTGGCATTTTTAAATACTTACATGTTTAGAACTGTAGGCAAACACATTGCAATCAAAAAATCTGCTATGTGATTTTTTTGCTGCAATGTATAATGCAACCATGTATGTAAACATATTGTATTTCCCAAATCACAATATAAATTTCAAACCTGTAAATTAGGTTTGTGCTCTGCTTCTCGATGTAGCTGAACTCTGTGCTTAAGAATGACATCATTGTTTTTGGAGCAACTAACCTACAAGAGAAGAGGAGAATCAGAAGCAGACTTTTAAGAGAAAAATATCAAACAAAATGAATGGTTTGAACACAACATATGATGCTTTTGGGTCCTATAAACATTTTATTGTTACTTGTTTGGGAAGAACTGCATAACTCACTGGGGCTCCATAACTTGTAAATAATGCAGCCATCTCAAAATGTAGCAGATTTATCTGTCAGGGTGTTCAAATGAAAATGCAGGATCTCATTTCCTCCTTGGCCATTATAAAATTGACCCAGTGTTTAACAATGACCCCTCGGCATGAATTCCTTTACATTTACTTAAAGCATTTGGATTAAAATGTAACCTGATTTGGATTAAAATGTAACCTAAAACTTGCATTTAAAAAATGTAACCTGATGGAATATTTCAGTGCCAGAGAACTAAAATCTAACTGCAACTTCTATTTTTAAAAAGCACCAGAAATTTAAGGAAACTTTCTCCAACAGCAGTAATGACATGAGAACGGTCCATTTCAGTAAGACTTTTTTTTTTTTTTCCCTAGAAATTAACAATTGCCGTATAATTTATTCTGCACAGACCATAACTCGGGTCTCGATGAGGTGGCAGCATGACTGCCACTACATTTTAACCCCACTCTTTGCCATAGGGCCATGCTTCATCCTCCCTTTACCCTCAGAGAGGCCCCAAATGGTGCTTTCCAGGGGTTCCCTGGGCGCTTGGTGGAAGCGCCTTTGGTGGGCGGGGGGGTCCTGCCCGCCCCGGTGAGGGATGCGCGGCTGCGGGCAGATCGTGCGGGCTCTGCGGCTCCCCACCGCTGCGATCCCGCAGCATCTTCAGCATCTTCCCCTGCCAAGAAGGGGATCGCTCTAAGCCGGCTCCGTGCCGGGCACTTCCCAAGGCTTTGCTGCGTTTTGGGGGACTGAAGATGACAAACCAAGCCTGCAGCAGCCCCGCTGGCGATGGAGTATGCCCGACCGAGCAGCACAAAGCATTTCGCTGGGAAAGTTTGCTATAAATAACACCCCCGCCGATTTTCGCCTCAGCTTCACCTAGTAGTATATTCTTATTATTCACACGTTCTGTGGCTGATGGTGTGCCCAGGCTTCTTCCAGCTCACAGCCATCATCACCCCGCGTGTGGCCGGAGCATTTTCCTCTTCCATCCAGTCGCGACATCGCAACCAGCGGCTTGCGGTGGCCCTTGTGGCGGGAGCAGACCCGCGGCAAGCCCCACTCCTACTCCCATGCAAATTGCCTCAAAGCGGGAGCACAAACCTAGCCGCGAGGAGCGCCAGCTCCGCTTCTCGGGATTCATTTTAAGGCGGCACATAAAGAGCCGAGTGCTTCGGGGAGGCGCAGCCCACTAGGTCTGCCGTGCTTGGGGATCTCGGGCGCGGGGAGGGTGCCCGGAGCGGGGCCGGGGAGCGGGGCCGGGGAGCGGAGCGGGCTGGGGCTGGGGCTGGGGCTCGGGCGGGGCCGCCGCCGGTCGGAGCGTGGCCGCGGGCGCGGGGCGGCGCGGGCGGCGCTGTGCATGCCGGGCGGGGCGGCGCGGCCAGGAAGCGCTCGCTGCCGGCCCAGCCGAGCCGAGCCGAGCTGAGAGGAGCCGAGCCGAGCGGAGCCGAGCCCCGGCGCAGCCGGCGGCGGGGGCGGGCACAGCCGCGCCGGTGCCGCGGGGGCTGGGGCACGGCGGAGGCAGCGCCGGAATGGGGGTGGCTTCCTGAAGCGCGGGGAAGGGAGGGCGGGCGGGAGGAGGCTGGTTCTTGCCTTTCGGTGCCTCTCCGCCCCCCTCCTGCCCCTCTCTCTGTCTCTCTCTCTCTCTCGCAAGTTTGCCGCTGTGCCGCGGCGCCTCCGGAGCGGCTGGCTGCGGGCTGCCCCTGCCCCGCTCCCGGCGCTGCCCGCGGCGGGGCGGGCGGGCACGGCGGCGAGCCGAGGCGACCCAGGCAGCGGCCCCGCCGCCCCCGGGGAAGGCTCTGCTCCGGGGAGCAGCGGGGGGAGGCGGCTGGCACAGACGCTGAAGCTCCGCCGCCCACCCCCCGGCAGCGCCGCAGTCTGCCCATCGCCGGCAGCCCCGGGAGATGGTGACATATGAAGCGTGCGGGAAGGACCATGGTTGAGAGGACCAGCAAGTTCTTGCTGATCGTGGCCGTCTCGGTGTGCTTCATGCTTATCCTGTACCAGTACGTGGGGCCGGGGCTGAGCCTGGGTTCCCCCAGCGGCCGCTCCTACTCGGAGGAGCTGGACCTCTTTCCCACGCCGGACCCGCACTACGTGAAGAAGTATTACTTCCCCGTGCGGGAACTGGAACGGGAGCTCGCGTTCGACATGAAGGGCGAGGACGTGATCGTCTTTCTGCACATCCAGAAGACCGGCGGCACAACCTTCGGCCGCCACCTGGTGCAGAACGTGCGGCTGGAGGTGCCGTGCGACTGCCGGCCCGGGCAGAAGAAGTGCACCTGCTACCGGCCCAACCGCAGGGAGACCTGGCTCTTCTCTCGCTTCTCCACGGGCTGGAGCTGCGGGCTGCATGCCGACTGGACCGAGCTCACCAACTGCGTGCCCGGGGTGCTGGACCGCCGGGAGAGCGCCGCGGCCAAGACGCCCAGGTAGGCACCGGCCCTGGGCCGAGCCCTGCCCGCCGCGCTGCCCCCGCTCCCGCCGCCTCAGCCGCCCGGCCCTGCCCCTGCCGAGCCCCCTGCCGTGCGCTGCCGGCGTGCTGTGCCTCAACCTGCCCCGAGCCTTTCCTCGGCTGCTTCACCTGTCCTCCCCTCCCGTCCTCCAGGCTGTGCCCTGCGCCTTCCTCCTGCAAATTTCCTGCTCTTTGCCTCCCACGCACCTCGCACGCTGCGCCCTCAAGCCCGTGGTCTGCTCCGGCAGCCTCTGTGCACCCTTTACCGAGAGCATCTTTGTGCTGGTTACTCTCTCTTGTAAACGTTTAGCCTTTACCTCAGACATCACTTACCACCTTCTATGAACCCTTTATACCTCACCCTTATCTCAAGCTTGTCTTTGTAACCAGCTTTGCCCCGACCCTTTTCCTCCAGCTGAAATTGTTCTCCAGTGCAGCCGAGGAGAGGCACACGAGCCCAGCAGTGCTTATGCTTCCCTCCTCGGTTTACTCCCCACGGTTTTTTGCACATTGCAGAAAACACTCCTAAAACCCCCATTTTATGTTCCTTGCTGTTGATCTCCACGGCAGAGTGAGCTGGGGAAAGCAGCTACCCTGTACTTGTTCCTTGAGTGTTCCTCCTGTGTGCCCTAGGAGAGAGGGAGAGCCATCCTAAAGCACCCTCGGTGCATCCGTGTGGAGCACCCGGTCTGTTTCTGCCCTGTAAGCCCATTATTCCTCTGCCTTGGTCTTGTCGTGAATTATAAGCTTATAAGAGGAATTTTCTGTTTGAAGCACTGTAGTAAAGACAGTGGTGTATATGAAGATCTCCAAAAGATTGTGTTATTTTAGCTCAATATACTGCTGCCTTTCATTTCACAGACAGTTTTTAAAATTATCACTATTTTTAAAAATTATCACTATTTTAGGAACTACGCACGTTCCTCTAACGTATTCGTCATTCTGCTACAACACTTTGTAATCTGTTTTCCTTAAAGTTTCATTCAAGATCTTATGCTAATATTTGCTTATGCCATATACTTTATTTATAGATGTGTTGTTAATATCATACATAATCCCTTTAATGAAAAGTGGCCTTTTAGGAAGCACGTTTGGGCATCATATCTATGTTTTCCCTGCGTTTTTTAAAAGCGATTCTTAATGATATTTCTCCCCTTGGAGCTGTGTGCAATTGCTGGGTTCTTTATTGTCTCTGTCATGATTGCTGCTGTTTTCAGCCCGTTTCAGTGTTAGTCATCCAAGTATGCTCAGACTGCTGTGTGCTGCCTGACCCACCAAACTGAAGTATATAACTGAAGGGTTGAGGCTTTCGTGTGCTCTCTTATTAATAAGGTGTTTGAGAACACCTCGGAGTAAAATATCCTTTGCCCATCTAGGTTGCTGCTGAGATTTTTGTGAAGTGTGGTTAGGAAAAATGTGCAAAGTTCAAACCTGATTTAAAAAAAGAAACAAAAATTACCCGTTTTGTGAACCTTGGCACTTGCCTAGCAAACCATTAACCTTATATAAAGACCTGTGTGGGTTTATGGATTGTCTCAGAGCCTTGTGCGCTTCCATTGTCAGTTTTGTATGAAAATCTGTTACGTGTTTGGTATTCAACTTTATTCAGCAGCTGGATTTTTTTGTACAGGTACTTGAGAAAAGGGTGCGTCAGGTTGTGAGGTAGCAATTAAATTCCTTACAGCAACTTGTAGGAAGTTGAGAATCAAAAGTCTGTTGCTTTATCTCACATGCTTGTAAATAAGATTTTCCTTGCCATTTGTTTTGGGACATCAGGAACTGTATGCTTCTACATGCTTCTTAATTGTCTTGAATTTTGGATGTGCAGGAACAATCATTAATCCTGTCCCATTCCCTCATGTCTCTGCAAATCAAGAAATAGTTGTGCCGAGTGTTGTTTCTTGACTTCCTTTAAATCTGAGTTAGAACTTCTTTTCCAGGAGTTCAAGGACTGTGATGTGGAAGCTTTAGATAATCTATGGTTTATCACCTTGGACTGTTAAATGAAACAAAATTTACGATTATTGTATCCTGGGGATGGTTTTAGTGCAGCCAGCTGCTGGCTATTTTAATAATACTGTCCTAGGATCTGCAGTCCAGTTCAGCTGGCACCTTATCCAAAACGTGGTTTATTTCATGCCTAAGAAAATTGCAAATAAGAGACAGGCAGTGCTGGTTTAAAATAAACATTTGATGTGTTTTCTTTATTAAAATACAGATAGTCTTGTATTATGTCCATTACAGTAAGAGCAGTATCACTTTGTTTGTCCATTGTGAGTGTTGGATCTCTTATGTTGAAACGGGACATGTTTTTAGGAAAGGTATATGCTTGAGAGGCTCCTGTTTTCTAATGGAACTGAACTATGAACATATCTCTCTCAAAGGAAAGAGAAAAAGGAGCAGCAAACAACCATTCTCTCAGATTCTGATATTATCCAGTCTGGATTTTTGAGTGTAGTCTTCAAATTCAGCTTTTAAGCTAATGTATTGGCTTCTGCATTTGCTGCTTAATACAGAGTTTAAACCTTTGCTCTTCCAAATATATGTTTGTCCCCAAAACCAAAACAGCTGACTTGTGATTACAAATAAATCTGTCTTCTAGTGAATGCTGGAAAGCATGAAGGTCACTCAGTGTTGCCCACATGCACAAATCATGAGGTTCAAGCTGTTCCCTCTGTAAGGAATGCAGTTTTGTTGCTGCCCAGTGCCCTATTGCACTGCATTCCATAACCTGGGCATGGAACATAAATTTGCAATGCAATTCAACTTTCTTCATTGTTCAGTTGTTCTGTGTCAGACTTAATGATTAGGAGCCCTAGATTTCCAAAGGCTGCATTTTTTTCTCTCTTTCTTTCTTTTTTGTGTATTGATGCAGTGTCAGGGATGGGTGTGTTAGCTCTAATGGGTCAGCACTCCAAAAAAGTGCTGGTTCTCACCCCCTTCCCGCCCCTCCTGGTGACTTGCCTGGTTTGTATTCAAAAGGCTTCTGGACTTGTTGAAGCAAATGTTATGTTTTATACACAGCCAGTGAAAGAAAGATTGATTTGTTTGAGGGTTGCAAAACTTGGGACTCCGAGGAACTCTGAAGTTGGCTGTGTTTATCAGTTAAGTCACTTAGCTGCAGTTCTCTTCATGGCTTTAGCAGAGGGCAAATTCCATGATTTGGGGAATGGAGGCCTCATTATTCCTTGTGCTGCTGGGCATAAATAACAGTTGCAAAAGACTCTTTTTAAAAAGAAGCAAAATTAGAATGCGCTCCTTGAGTCACCATGCTGATATTTCTGCAAGCAGAAACTCTGAACTGCTCCCTCCAGTTTGTTTCACCGAAAACTTTGGAGATCAAATTGCTTCAGTTGATTCTGGAAAAAAAAAAAAAAACAACAAAAGACAAACTCATTTCTTTAATTTGACTTCCAGAATTAGAAAAATCTGTGAACTGACCCACTAGTGCCTTGTTTGCCCCCAAAACAGGAGCACAGCCCTGGGGTGTTCTGAACTTGTACTTGGAGGACACTTCATCAGTGAACTCGACTCTGATGTGCTGCAGAAGCAATAAAACAAATACATTACACCAAAGGAATTCTGTGTGTTTCCCCTCCTTCCTATTCCCCCAAAAAAACCCTGAACAAACCCCAGACAACCCAGGTTTTGTTGCTGTCCTGTTGGTTTCTGCTGCCTGGTGAAAACGAGAGCCTTGGAGCTGGTGTTCTCCTGGAGCTGCATTATTCGCATGGAAAGGATTCAAGGCACACAGCTCCTCTAAAACTGCATTTCTGGAAGCTCCCTGTTGCTGGGGAGAGCCCACGGAGCTGGTGGAGTGTTGGTTGGGCATGGCTGGCTCTGTGTCCCCCAGCTCATTTTTTAATTTATTATTTTTTTAATGAGCTGCCTCAAGAAATGAGCTTAGCCTTGGCTTTTTGTATGGGTTTCTGTGCTAGTCTGTCATAGGAGTTCGGTTTCTGAGTTCATCTGTGGACAAAAATAACTAAAGTGTGTGCATGCTTCTGATTTCAGTATTTTTTTTTCTCAAGGTTTCATATGAGTAGGAAGAAAAAAAACCTGTAATCCACAGACTTTTATGTAAGAAATGCATGGCAGGTCAGTAAAACCTGCTGTTATGCAAATCAGTCTCTGATTAGCTATTTACAGCTTATGTTTTGGGTTTTTTTTTTTTTTTTAAGAAACAATTAACAGGGCTCAGCAGTTTGTTAGTTTGATTTTTCTGAAGTGTGAACTTTCACAGCTTCCAACTACATATCTGTCCCATTGCAGGGATCTGTTCTTGATGAGGTTTTTATTATATGTGTGCTTGTGAGCTGCAAAAACACATTGTCAAGAAACCAACTGTTTGAGAGTGAAAAGCCTTACCAAATCATTTTTATAATATTAGTACTTTTTAAAAAGCTTGGGCTTGTCATTCTTTTAGGATCTGTGTGTGCTGGGAGTTGAGTAATACCTGTCTGCAGGAGCAAGGGGCATTTTTCTCCACTCGCCAGTTCAACTCAGACTTGTTTGTCATAAAGACCAGTGGAGAAATATCAATATAAAGCTATTTTCAGCAGCCTGGTTCATTTCTCAAACCTCTTATCACACAGAATATTTTAAATCCTCCTAGTCTGATAGGAAACTTTTTGTACCTGGTTGTGCTCACCCAAAAAGCCAGGCTGGGCTTTCACAGCCAAACAGTTCTAAAGGGCCAAGTAGTTTTGTAGTGAAAATCTTTAAATTTGACGCAGTTACCAAAAAATTGGAACTCTTCAAATAGCTGCCTTGGGTTTGAAGTACTGTATTTATCTAAGCTTGAGACTTTTGGCTGGTATGTCAGGTTTAATTACTCTTACTGGGTTTTTGTTGCTGTTGTTGACAAAGCAAAAGGATGTGTGTGTTTGTCCTGACCTGATTTTTCAAAATGAGACATTTGGCAGTTTTTCATTAATCTTTCAACAAAAGTTGCATCATAACATAGTAATTTTGTTTTTCTTGTTTATATGAGTTTGCAAACACTCTTTGCCTAAATGTCAGATTTTGCCTTTTTCTAGTTATCATTTCCTGCTCTCTATATAAAAGTGTACAGTATTTGGAAGCAACCCTTGGATAATTTTTTCTGTTGTTTTTCTCATTTTTTCTCATTTGTTTATTTTTTTTTTGTTGTTGTTTTTACAATTTTGAAATAATTACTTTGGAAGAGCTGGCTTGAATTTTATTAACAACTGAACTGGATGGTTTGCTGGATACTCCCATTATGAGGAGAGTCATTAAGGACAGGTCCTGTAGATGCACATGGGTTCCACCATGCTAGCACAGGCATTTTTTGGGGTTAATTACTCAGCTATTAGAGTTTGTAACATTTTGTGTGACCCTTCTTGGCCCCGGCAATGCCAAGCCCAGTTTTCTGGGCTCTGCAGAAGGCTCCTGGTTTCTCAGTGTGAGATGGAGGACACTCATCAAGAAATAAAAACCCAGTGTGATCTCCAGCAACGCCCTTGGGTCAGCTTTACGCTCCACAGGAAGAAATCTTTGGAAGGAATTTGGATTTCACTAGTGCTGTAGAAGCTTTAGGTAAAGAACAGCATGAAGAATTTGATGTTGCCTGGTGGAACAGCTGCAGAATTGCCTGGTGTGGCTGGGGAGGGCAGTGTGGTGAGGACTCTTCCCTGCAGGAGGCTGAGGTTGGATATCTTGAGTTGGACATGAGAATGTGAGCTGGACGAGGTCGTGTTACCCCTGGAGAAAGCACTGCTGGAGAGGATGAAGTTACCGCTGGAGGTGATTGCAGTGCTGCCCTCTCCCTGGGCCTCTGCTCCTTCTAGGAAGGAGAGTAATTCAGGAAAGTAATTCAGGATATGCAGGGCTGGAGTTGTTTAAGAAAACTTCCTCATGAGTTCATTTCATAGGTGAGGTTGATGTGCCTTGCCTGAGTCGTGTTTGTGCACCGTGCCCACCCTTCTGGCTGGCTCCAGAGTCCTTGGTGACTCCTCGCCAGGATGTTCCTACCCCAGATGTTACTCACAACAAGGAACGGCAGAGCTCCAGAAAAATCAAGATAAAGCTAATCAAGAGGGGTTGTGATGTGCTCTTCCAGTGACTTTGACCCAGAGGCAAAGAGTAATGAGAGAACACACCTGATTTTAAATTTGCTTAGAAACACCTGTCTAACCAAACCCATGACATCCATTCAGAGTCTCCCTGCTGTCTTGTAGAGATTATGCCTTTTGTAAATCTTGGGAAGTGGGAAAGCAGCATGGACAATTGCCTTCAGCCAGTCAGAGAACCAAAATCTCTGGTTTATGTCTCTTTTATTTTAAACTTGCAAATATTTGGAGGCAATTTTACGAAATTTGTGGTAGTAATGCTTTAAAGAGGCAACATTTTGTCAGTGAACACTTGGGATTGTGCTTGCTTTAGGAAGCCAGAGTGACGTAGTCTAACTCCACAAAACTTGCTTATGCTTTTATTTCCACCAAGTACAAGAACAGAGAGGAATTTTCTGTTATTGACTGAAATTGTGCTTTGCCAAGCAAAGATGAAGCATTGTTCCAGTGTGTGCAGTTTATTTCCAATAAAGTGTGGTCTTTAATTCCTAATATTCACAATTGTGATAGCTACCAAGTCAAGATTTTTTTATGAAATTTCACTTGCTGTGGAAAGAAGGGAATGATATTTATACATCAGAAGCACAGACCTTCATAAACTGAAATGTTACTGTCTTTGGAGAATAAACAAAGTACTACAGGAAGAACACAGAGCTGAAGTAGCCCATTAGAAATTTACTTGTTTTGCCAGTGATGGTTGACCTTAAAAGCAAACAAACAAGCAAAAAACCCCCCACCCTCTGCTTGTTGTAAAGGAATTGAAATAGAATGATGAGGAAATATACCCACTTAAGGCCACAGAGCTTCTGTAATCACTGTTTGATGTAGTTCTGTTCCCCCTTCTGTTTCCGTAACAGAGCACTCTGCAGGAAATGCAGGCTTGAGAATGTCTCTGAAGAGTCCTTTGGCGATGATTGTCACAAAGGCACAAAGAGCCTTCTCCACGCCTGTGCTGTAGCAGCCAGGTCTGGGATGTGAGGAGGATGCTCCACAAGGTCCTGTGTGCTGCTGCCAAAGGAGGAGCCATTTCCCTGTGCATGTCTGCTGGAGCCTGGCATCTCCTGGGGGTCGGAAAAGGCTTTGCAGGAAAGGTCCACACAGGGAGAGCTCATCGGGTGAAAAACATAATAGGGTTTAGTTAAATTTCTGCGTTTAATAAATGGTGCCAGTCTGTGTCATTTCTGTGCTCAGTCGTGCAGAAGTACAGGACGCTATTCTGGATTGTGAGAAATGGATTTGTAAAGTCATAGTAGTACTGCGTAGTAAAAGCTAATAAGCTGGAAAACATTTATAAGGTATTGTAACCAAGAAATAAGTTAGCTTCTGATAGTATGGCTCTCCTTATAATGGGAGTATCTAGCAAGCCATCTCTTATGTCTCACTCTTCATCGAGACAGATAATAGAATAAAATCTTTTGTAACACCTCTCAGTTACCCTGTCTCTATAAAAACTAAAACCAACACTGGGTGTCTTTCATCCCTACAAACTGCTGAATAAGGCTAAGGATATGAGATATTCTATGGTATCTCTTTTTCAGTGGTGTGTCCAGAAAGGGTTAAGAACGTCCCCTTGTCCACCTTTAGCTGTAACCTGAACTTTTTAGCAGTACTAATTATATCCTAGCAGTTCTAATTATAGCATTCTTGAGATACACATATACCTGTGTATCTCAAAGCCTCTTAAAAATTTATAGTAAATAGCACCTGGTGTTATATTAATTTCAGACTTCAGGTCTGTGCCTTCATTTCAACCTAAAGACTCTTCAGGGGTCTGTCTTAAAGCCAGCCTTGGCCATAAATCTCAGATTTTCATGTTAGTGTACAGACTTTCCTGCTCAGTCACTTGGGGTCACTTTGCTTCACTTGTTGTTACTGCTTGGCTCTGTTTTTACCTTCCTTCCAGCCTTTTAGTGGTAAATTCTACACTGTAACTCACCTATGTTTTTCTAGAGGAAATATTTCAGAATTTCCTGCCAATTTAAACAAGAAAACAGTTATTTGCAATTAGCTTTTTATGGTCTGACTTGTGTTTTATTTCATAACTAATCTCCATCCTATTAAGCAGAGATTCTTTGATTACACCTCACTGCAGATTGAAATACTGTGATCACTTTTATGGAGCTGTTCTACATGAGGGGGAAACCTCAGGGCTTCCTGAGCAGCCTTTGCATTTTTGTTTTTAAAACAGACTAAATTTCCTTTTGCTTAATCTGAAGTACTAACAAGGTGATTTGAGATTTTTCTGCCAAATAGAATCACTTAGAGTTTGAAAATGCATGGTGACTTCACGCTTATTTCAGATCTATTGAAAGGGACCTCGCTTCTGAACAAGTGCTAAAGATTTTAAAAGTGCTGCTTCTTCCATATGTTGGAGTCACTCTACATGTTAGCCTTAGTTCTAGTTTTAATTACACGCACATATAAGATACCTGATAACAGTGAAATATTCAGCAACTTTTGAAGATTTTGTGAAAATCATTGCACTGGTCATTCTTTGTTTTTTGTTTTTTTTTTTTTTCTTAATAGAAAAGTGTGGCTCGTATTTTTTCCTCTCAACTGTCTGAGAAAATTTAAACGTCCAAGCAAATACTGTAAGAACAGAATCGACTTTTTTGTTTAATCTAACAGCTCTTGCTGCCGTGACCCTCTTGCTCTCAGTAAAGATTTTAGTTCGGATACCTGTGACCCTGTATCAAAGCATCAGGATAAAAATCAATGCCTCCCAGCTAAGACAAACAGCAGCAGCATGCTGACTCACCAATTTCCTGGCAGGTTTTGCTTTCCTGCTGGAGCTAGACAAACATCCAAGCAGAACAGGAATCACTGAGTGTAACCATAATCAGTAAACCATCCTTTTGTTAATGTGGCTTAAATCACAAAAAGCAGGATTACCTTCTTCTCTGCCTCCTTCTCTTCTCTTGCCACCTGTGCCTTTTTTTAGGCCTTTGAAAGAGAAAAGAGATGTGAAGTGCGTAGCTGTGCAAGGAGGAGGATGGAACAGATTTATTCTGGCTGCTGAAGGGAGAGCAGGAGGGGTCATTTAGATTAAACCCCCCCATTAAGGAGAATACTTCATCCACGGTGTGCTGCACAGAAAAGAGATACGCAAATGCAATATGACACGAAATGAACGATACTCACATGCTGAGATGTTTAAGGTGAAAAAGGTACATTTCTTTTTGGACTTTGATATTTATAGAATTTTAAAAGTGATTATGAATTAAAAAATAAAATTGCTACTTCTCTAATTACACTAGTTAAACTAATAGTTCATCAATTCTCCTTTAAAAGGAAATACAAAACAATCATTATCTACATTAGAAATGCATTAAAAATTCCCTTACAAAATGTAAACATCAAAAAGCTTAGAAAAACTTTAAAAGAACAGGGTGACAGTATACAAATGCAAAAGGAGCCCTTTCAGGTAATGAAATGCCTTGGCATCTCCTCTAGGAGGGTAAAACTGGAACTTCTTGTTCTGAGCGCCTGAGAGAAGATTCCCTCATTGGTTATACTCCTTTGGCTGGCATTATTATTTGC
The DNA here is from genome assembly GCF_027887145.1 of Ammospiza caudacuta. NCBI lineage: Eukaryota > Metazoa > Chordata > Aves > Passeriformes > Passerellidae > Ammospiza > Ammospiza caudacuta. The sequence continues at coordinate 2,496,480 of NC_080603.1, read as the reverse complement.
ACCATATCCAAAATAAATAATCTGAAGTATTTTTTTCTCCACTGAAGTTTGCTTTGGTCTGTTTGGCTGGGTTCACAAATGTCTTTTAAAAGGACACCATCTTTCTGTGTGTGCATAACCTGACTCCAGTGGAGCCTCAGACCTGGCCAAAGGCAGTGTGGTGCGGTCCTGTATTTTTAACAACCAGATTGTGTTACACATATCATGTCTCTGGCTGCTGCTACCGGTGGCTTTGATTTTGAAATGTAATATTACACTGAATGCTAATGACTCAATATTGCCCTTCATTATTAAAGCCATTATTTGGGCCCAGCATTTAATCCTGCACTTTTTCTTCTACTTTGCAAATTGGCTTTTTCTGAGCAATGTGTTATTTCTTTATAATACCTGAGCAATTTTATTTTCCATTCCTTGAACTAATGCTTTCTTTCAGGTTGCCATCATCTTGTACCTTGATTGCTTCAATCTCTGTTTCTGAGCTTGATAAATTAAGTTTCTTTCCCTTTAGAAATCTCTTACTGCTTAACCCTTCTCACTCTGATAAGTTACCAGATTTTTCCCTGGGGGAGCTCTTTTGGTTCTGATTTTTGAAGAGTCCCTTTTGTAATAGGGCAGAAAATTTTTGTCATACAAAATATAACTGTGCCAACATCAGAAACAACTGTTAATCAGTCAAATTCAATGCAAATTCAGTACACTTAAATTTTTTTTGTGAGATACTCCTGCATTCTGACACTACTCAGAAGGGGTTGTTTTCATGACTTTGACTAAATTGGATGAAGCTGGCACTGTTTATGGAGGCAGTCATACATAGCAAACACATACCTTGTAGAAACTCCAGAGTAGCCAATTGCTATTTTCAGCAGTTCCACTCCACAGTTTCCAGTTTTCAACCCTGACTCTTCAGAATTCACTCAGGCTCCAGGCAGACAGTGTGCCAGCAGTTTATATGAGCTTCATTTTCTGTTTTTGAGAAAAAATGACACTCCAAATATTGAAATGGTGACACAAAAATCACTGAATGATACATGAGTTGGAATTTTAAAAATAACCCTGTTGTTGACTGTTTCTATTAACACAGGGCTGGCTATAGGTGATCCCCTGTGTGTGACTTGGGGGTGCCAAGAAGGGACTGAAAAACAGCTGCCACAATTGTCTGAACTCTGATTTGATTGTATGTCACGAGAACTAATGTGACTCCCACCAAAAAGGGATTTTCAGGGAGTTATTCAATGGCAGGGGGACCTGTAGTTAACTTTTGGGTGTAAAAGGAGCATCTGAGGTTTGCCATACAACAACAAAAAAAAGAAGTAATAAGGGAATAAGAAGGAATCATACATAATTTGTGTTGACTAGGATTTTCAGGTTGTAGATGGTTTGTTAGTTTCAATAAACCTTTTTTTAAAATAACTATGAAGTTCTTTGTGAAGACAGTTTCAATTTCTTGCCTTTCTTTCCACCTAATTTCTTTGCTTTGGGATTTGCTGCCAAAACTGCGTCCAGTTCATTAAAGAAATAATATTGGACTACAGCATGCAAGAAAAATACTTGAAAGTCTATTGTGAATCAATACATTTTGTGAGACAACTAGCTTAGAGAATTTTCAAGACATTTGTCCTCCCTCACTTCTAAAACATATTTAGTTTTTTTAGCTGCTACCTGCAAAGAATGTATTTTTTTATTGTGATGTAGACAGCTCCTCAGAAGAATAATTTGGCAGTTCTGTGTAACTTTCCGGCTTTTTTTCTTAGTGTTAGCTGCCCTGAGATGACTGAAGAGGTCGTGGATTTGCCTTCAGCTATTCTGAAGGTTTGCCATGCTGTGGCATGCTGCTTGTAGCAGCTGCTCTTAACAGCAGTGCATGAAAAAGAGAGGTGTCCTTCCCTGAAAATGCAGTCAAAAATCAAGATTAGTGGCTGGAAATGCATGGATTTGTGGTGGCTGTGATGCAGAAGTTTTCCATCTTCCTTTGGGAAGGAATTTTGTTTGGAACTTTTGGGAAGCAGGTTCCTGTGTGATCAGCAGTGTGGTCTTCCTTGGACATCCCTTTCTCAGAAACATTGCTGAAGGTTTTTCTGCACTATGCTTAAGCCACAGCAGTTCTTATCTAGGTGTTAGCCTGCCTCAGACAGCAGCTTCTGGGAAGAAATATTCCCCTAGTTGGCTGAAGCGTTTGCACCGTGCTGTAACAGAAGCTGTCGGCAGCAGCAATGCAATTGTTTTGTCTGAACCTTTGAAGTGGGCTGATGGAAACAGTTGTGCTTAATAAGATTGCACTGGCTGGAAAGCAAACAGGAAATCATCCATCCCATTTCCATCCCAGCAGAAGGCCCAGCCCGGGCTGTGGAAGCTGGACGTTACAGAAGCTGGATGCCTGCCCAGGTTAATTTGTTCTTCAGGGAAGTGAGCAGAGGCTGTTCTTAGCCTGGCTGGCTGTCCCAGCTTGCCCAGGCAAGTCTGAGGTTTGTTTGCCAGTTCCAGGACTGGGTTCTGCGCGCCGTTTGCACAGCCAGCTCTCAGGTGCTGAGCTCTGAGGTGATCCTGCCTGTGAGGGGCTGCTGGGCGTGTTCAGCGCCGGTTTTAAAAACACTTAAAAAACCCCTTATCTTCCCCCAGCCCCTCTTTCCATCCTACTGACAGTGCAAGGGGACAGGGGTTTGGTCAGTTTATCACCTGAGGCTTTCTTCTGCTGCCCCAGAAGAACAGTCCTTCCCCTGTAACACCGTGGGGTCCCTCCCATGGGACACAGTTCTCCATGAACTTCTCCAGCCTCCGTCCGCCCTCACAAACAGCAGTCCTGCCAAAACTGCTGCAGTGTGGGTCAGTCTTCCCCAGAGTGCACACCTCCAAGGACAGGCTGCTCCAGCATGGAAGCAAGGGCTCCTCTCCCCACCAAGCCTCCCACTGGATCAGAGCCTTCTCCAGGCATCCACTTGCTCCAGTACGGGCACCTCCTCCATGGGCTGTGGCTGGATCTCTGCATCCCCTGTGAATCTCTGCATCCTCATGGATCCCCAGGGGCTGGGGTTTGGCTCACAAGTGCAGGTGTATGGGGGGACCAGGCACTGCTCCCAGCTCCTGCCCCCAGAGCTTTTCAGGGAATGTCTCCCCTGTCACTGAGCCAGCCAAGGAAGCAGCACGACCACCAAACTCCTTTGTTACACAAGGGAAGATTCTTGCCATACCTGTGAGTCTGTGTTTGTGAACAGCCCAGGTATCATCCCTCAAAGGCAGCAGAGAACTATGCCTGATATTCATACTCAGGGAAAACTGCTCCTTGCCATCTGACCTGAAGTACTTCAACAATGGTTATTTTTTATTGTCTGATAACTGGGGTCACCTTGGAGCTCTGTTGAAATACGTTGCCTGCATGAGAAATGGGGAAATGTTTGTATCCCACCCTTGAAACCACAGGTATGAAAAGCCTTTACCTGGCAAAGCTGTGTAAGGGCTGTTGTTCTTGAGGACAGTATTGACAGGATGTGAAGGTGGACATACTCTGCTTCTTCAAATTCCTCTACAGTGTAAGTGGTAATCCATGTGCCATTCTGAACGGGATGTTATTTGTACTTTTTATAAATGCAGAAACAGAGGCAAAGGCTCGATTGTTCACCGTGGGATGTGCCAGGACACCAAATCTATGACAATATGTGTTTGCTGAGTGCTCATCCGTGTGCTTACAGCAGTGGATTGTGCCTTGCCACAAGCTGTGTTGTACAGCATGATGGAATTTTGGGATCTGCTGAGGGCAAGAGCTTGCATTGGACTGTGTAACCTGGTTACTGAGGTAACCATAAGATTTTCAGTCAGACACTAGGAGTAAAGATCTTCTAAATCAGTTTTCTAAACATCTTGAAACAAATGCAGAAGTAAATCTCCCTGCAGGCTGGCCACAGTATGACTGTTTCCATTTGGAAATAACTTTCTGCTAAGGCTTTCAGTCAGAATACCTTCTTGGGGAGAGCATTTTCTCCTTCTGCTCTAGCTGGTGTTGGAGGGGGATGACTTAACACTTGAGGTGTAGTTGGCCTGTAATGACAATATAAATCACAGCAGGAGGGGTGCAGCTGCAATTTGTAAAACGTGCTGGATGATCAGCAGTCTGTCCTGCCTGCTGCATGGATTGTGGTTAGCTGTGATGAAGCACTGCTTGTCAGGGTATCACTCAGCTGAAAACCTCACAGAAATTGAAGGATGGATTCTCTGAATGTTCTGGAGATGTGGGATGCTTGGTCTGCCAAATACTTCAGGCAGGATGAATTGACCCCTTTTGTAATTAGGATATTTCCCGATTCTTGCGAATTTCTGAAGTTATTTGGGGATTGTCATGAAGAGTCTTGTTTTCTGGATTGAAGCCCGGCCAATCCCAAATCTGGAAATAACTGCTCATGAGACCAAAAAGAACAGTTATATTTGTCAACTCTACTGTTGTGGGTAAGTGAGATTTAGAGACTCTTGCCTAGGGCAGGCAGGATCTGAGAAGAGTTTTCTCTTATGGAAATAAGTAGAATTACTTGCACACCAAGGAATTTATGTGGCCCTTGACTCCTATTCTTGGGAATCTGCACTCCTGTTGGGATGTTTGTGAAAATTTAAACTAAACCAAGTTAAAATAGATGCATTAAACTAAAGTTGGATGCTCTATCTGTGTGAACCATGACATGCTGAATTATTCTGAAAATCACCATGTAGTATGTGCAAAAACACCCCAAAACAGTATAGACAGGAAGCAGTGCTGGCAAATTCCAAAGGTGTCAAGTTATAAAGTTCTTGGATGCTTCAGGATTTACTGCTGGAATATTCCTGTCTTGAGAAAAACTCTTTTTCATGTGAAGTGGTCTCTCTGGGGTTAGCGAGGGGAGAATATGTTGGAGGAAACCTTTGGGCGTTAACAGCTTCCCACAGGATAAAGCACAAACAGTCCTTCCTTCCAAACATCCAGTTACTGGGTGTGAGCAGGAACTCAGAACCTTATTCTTAATTAAGAGTACTGGCCTCTTGCTCCAGAAAAATAGTTAAGCAGCTGTTTATAGCACTGAGGGAGCTCAGAGGAGGAGCTGGTTATACTGATTCATTCTGGTTATTGGCTTTTCTTCCCCCTTCCTAGTTCTAAGTCATTTAACTGGGACTAACAGCTAAAGCTGGGACTATCCTGCATGTCACATAATCCTTTCTTATTTTCCATTCTGCTTGATGATGCAAACTGAAACAAAGGCCTGGTTGTTTAAACTCTGTAAAAAAATTCACGTGCTTCTAAGCCTGGCGTTTAAATCACACCTCCAAGCCTGTATGGAAAAGCTACAGGCAAGTTTTGAGCAATTCATTCTTCACTCTGTTCAGCACACGGCTGATGGCATCACAAGAGGGGCAGGAGGAGAACTGGAGTGCAGATGGTTTTTTAAGTGCTCTGGTTAGAGATGGTGCAGGGACCAGAGCTTTGGGGTCAGGTAAGGAGATACCTGGAGCTGTCACCCTAGGGTCACAGGATGAATGCTGAATGTGCTAAAAGCTCACATCCTCCTGGGCAGTATTTTCAGAGCTGCTCTTGGGTAGCACATGTTCTCTCTAAAATGTGACTGTCCATATGGCACCAGGCATATAAATAGGGCAGACCCTTATTTCTTTTGAAGCCTTACTTGAGCTAGAAGATAGCTCAAGATAAGATAGCTCAAGCTTAAGATTCTATCTTAAGATAGAATGAAATGGAGGAACTGAGCTATGCAAGTGGTTAAGTCGTTTGTGATGTTCTAACACTTCCACTGTTGGTTTCTGCCTTCTCCAGGCAGCTTCTGTGGCATGCCAGAGTGCTCCTCTGCTCTTTGGAAATAGAGGAGTGGTGGTAGAGTGGAACACAGGTACAGAGGTGTCACTGCTCTTGAAGCACGTTTGGATACTGCTCTGTGTCCAAACTGTGATCCTGACATCCCTGAATCACCTCACTGCACTTCTGTGATTCAAGGACCATCCAGACTTACATCCAAGGGCTCCTTGGACGCAAGGACCAAAAATGTTCCACTTGATCAAGTTAGAAAAGTTGTTTCAAAGGCTACAATGTGGAATATAGGAGAAACCTGGCCTTTAAAATGAGACTTTTGGAGATAGTCACAGTGGCCATCACTTCAGTACCTGGGGCAGGTACTGGGTGTTCTTGTTCTTTCTTTCATTTCAATGGCACTGTAACAACTCTGAAGAAGTTTTTATAAAGACAGTGAGTTGTGAGCTGGCCCAGGAGACAGGAGCAGTTTTCCCACATTGTTTGAAGGCAGGAAGAGTACCAGAAATAAACATGGATCTGGGCTTTGAATATGGAGTTCAGCTTTCTCAGCATTTGTGTAGCTCAGTAGTTTTGATTCCTCCTTTAGCTTATCAGAGTTCTCTTTGCTTGGCAGAAGGGTAGTGTCTCAAGAAGGAGCTGTTTGGGATATTGCTCCATCCTCTGTGCATTAACTCTTTTTCCCACACAGGAGCAATGACAATTTTTCAATTTTTTTTCTTTCTTTTTGCCATTTGATGGCACCATCCCTTACCTCTTTATGTCTGTTCCCCTATGTGAGGAAAAAAAAGAACTGTAGATGTGGGGGATAAAATATAAGAAAATAAAGATAGTGCAGAAGGTAATCTTACCCCTGAGGAGTTGCAGCTGTACTAATTAGCAAAGATTAGGAACAGGCCTGCCCTTAACAGGCCACAGCTGTGTCCAGTGAGGATGAGTGCTACAGAAAGTGGGTTGGCTGGATGAGGAGAGAGTTGGACTTTGTTGGCTGTGCTGTGAGGAGGAAGGAGTTGGTGCTGCAAGGAGCTGCCCATGAGGTGTCACTGAGAAGTTTTGGGAACTTTGCAGTAAGGTGACAGCATGTAGATGCTAGCACTTACTAACTCTCAGTCTGAGAAAGACAGAATTCATTCTGAAATTAAGTGACAGAATTAAGTCACCCTGTCACAGGATTCTGAGCCACTTCTGAAAAAAGGCTGGATTTAGTTTGAGCACTTAGTAATGAAATTCAATCATGAGTAGCAGTCTCAGGAGAGGAGCACTAACTAAAGGTCTTCATTTGCAGCTGTCTCCTGAGAGCTCTCGTGGCAGTGGGAGAGCTCAGGGCTGAAATGGGGATAAGGTGTCACACTGAAGATGTTTTTGTGTTATTGATCTAACCTGTAGTGGACAAAAAAGGACTCATGTCTGACAGAAAGAAGGCCTGGGCTGTCCATGCAGACTTGTGGCTCAGCACGGTTTCAGTGGCAACAAGACAGAGTCTTTGGTGCTATTAATCCTTTTATGGCCTTGCATGGCAGCACTGCTTGGGTTTATGTGCTGTATCCAGTGCACCTTGCTAGAAAAGGAAGGCATCAAGAGGACCCTGGAAGGTGCTTTAGCTCACTGGCCAACAATTCCATTTGCCTTCCAGCCTTTTCTGGCCTCATCCTTTCTGCCATGCCTCCAGTGGGAGTGTAGTTATTCAATTAATTTATAGGGTGCAGCCTCAGCCAGGTTGTTTTTTAAGTTGGAGTAGCCCACATCCAACTTTTGGCGTCCACAAGCAGAGAGATGTGGGTGGTTCAGGTTTTGGGAAGATTTGGCAGGTACCACGCATATGCCAGAGGTTCTGCAAAAGCAGGTTTGGATCAATGGCTTTGAGGACAAGCATTGCCACTACCTGATCTTTGAGAGTTGCTGTGTCTGAGCAGATTGCTGCCCAGTTTGTAAGGTTTTCAGCCCTGTGATTTTTATGGTATACAGGCAAAAGGTGTGGTGTGATCAGCTGCAGCAGCTCTTGTGCATCTATACCTGTGCAGTAAGTCTTTGGCAAGAAGCAACAAAGGCGTCCATCAGAATTTAGGAGTTTGGTTTTCTGTCAATTGGATTTTTGACTAAAGGAAGAGATAGTGATGCCCTCAATAGCAAGAAGGATTCCTGCCCTTTTTTTCTTTTTTTTTTTTTTTTTTTTAATCTAAGAAATAGAAAGGGATGGAATACAAGAGCATGGCTTATTCTTTTCTTTTGTTTTCCCCTCCTTCAGGGAACAGATGTTGAAGTTATGCTTGGTCATTCCAACACTTGCCTTAAGCAGCAGCATCACGGAAAACAAATAAAAATAAGAGAATGAAAAGTTGTATGCTGTGCCACAAAGCATATATGAATGTGGACTTGCATTTCTGAATTTTGGCAGGAAGCAAAGTGGGAAATGCTTTATTAGAAACCTTGTCTGAGGACCCTATCATGGCGCAATTTAACTGTGTTGGCAAGTGACTCTGGCAAGGTGCTTGAGCTCCCATTACATGTGAACATCTGTGGGGTTTGCCTGTTGTTGTCTCCTGCCCTGCACACTGACGTTTTAAGAGAACAGTGTTTGCTGAATGCAAGCAGGGAGGTGGAAGCTAAATAGAGAACATTTTCACCTCCAGCAGAGTCTACTCTGGCGTGCAGCATGCTGCCTTTTCCACTGGGATTTGTGTGTTCTGTGGAGTGTGCCCCTGTTATCTCTGTGGATAAGTGTGTAATCATGTGGTTTTGAAGATTTTTCATATGCTCTCCTCTAAGCTCAGCTCAAACTCATGCAGAAGGCATCACCAGTGCTGTGAGAAAGCTCCTGAGGTTCTGCTGAGCTCCCTTCCCATGCCAGCTGTCCTTCAGAGCTACGTCAAATTAAACTGGCAGTAACCTCAGAACTTCTGAGTGCCTGTTGTATTTGCAGGGTGCCCCATGGCAGGAAGGAATGATGAATCTGACTCCTTGTTCTCAGAAGGCTAATTTATTATTTTATTATACAATATTATTTAAAAGACTACTAAACGAAACTATACTAAAGAATAGAGAAAGGATACTTACAGAATGCTAAAAAGATAATAATGAAAACTCCTGATTCCTTCCAGTCTCAACACAGCTTGGCCCTGACTGGCCATTGAGTAAAAACAATTCACATCAAACCAATCAACCAACCACCCGCTGGATAAAAAAATCTCCAAACACATTCCAAAGCAGCAAAACACAGGAGAAGCAAATGAGATAATATTGTTTTCCTTTTTCTCTGGGGCTTCTCAGCTTCCCAGGAGCAAAATCCTGGGCAAAGGGATTTTTCAGAAAATACGACAGTGGCAAGTGTCCTCCTGGCTACTCTGTTTTGAGCATTTCTTTCTGTTAAGAAGTGCCAGACCTGGGATTGAGTTTGGTAAGGACAGTTTGAACCCTGCAGGCAAACAGGACAGATCCACCCACCGAGCTCAGCAGAAACCTCTGATGGTGCCAGATCCCCTGGTGTGACGCTTGTCACAGCTCAGAGCTGAGCCTTCCCTCCTGTCTTCTCTTGAAGGTTGTTCCTCTCCTTACCTGTGTTACAAAATTTCAGGTGTCAGTGCTGCTGTCCCACTTGCAAACATTTCTGCTGCTGCTGGTTGTAGCTTCCCTCTCCAAAATGCCATTCTGCAAGACTGGAGGGGCATTGCCCCAGCACCAGGAAGGATAATGTCACTCCTGGTTTTTCTCACTATTTCAACTCTCCATTTTTGATACTTATTTTGAAGATAACTTTCATTTTTTGCAAACCTGGCCAACCAGCACTGGTGGCTGAGGAGCTGCTCCACTCACAAGTGTTGTACTGAGATGTAGTTTGTGAGAATTGCAAAACCATTTGGCTGGCACCTGCCAAGGCACTGTTTTTCCAAAGCTGTGCCTACTAAAGTGTTTTATGACATCCAGAAATCAGTACAAGTATACAGTTAAAATCTACTATGTTTATTTCTTAATAGTAAAACAGGCACATTATATTCTATGCATACATATATATAAAATTGTTTTTTTAATGGGAAATGAGCAGCTTCCTCATCTTTTGTAGTGTGTTACAGATGTTCACTGACAGAGGCTCAGACAGATCTTTAATCTTAGAGGGATTAAGTTAGGTGCTATCTCTTTCTGAAACTTTGCATTTAATATTAAAATATAATGTGTTTCATCTTGGTTTCTTAAGAAGTACGCAAATCTGATTTCTAAAAAGGAACTGGTAGAGCTCAGAAGTACCATTTTGTAATGGCAATAAAGCAAAGATTTCTTGAAAAGAACCTTAAGGAGGACTATTGCTTACTGGCCCTTTTTTCAATATAATAATTAGGAACAGTGGGTTAAAATTCTCTTGAATTTCCCGTGTGCTTACTTTTCTGAGCATCCTGAACTATCTGCAGTTTGAAAACAGATTCATTCATTAGTGCTGTGTTACAAGGAACAATTTAATTTGTATTTTTCCTACATTATCCTTGCTGTTCATAGAATATAATTAAATATGCTGTTTAACTTGGTGGTGGTGTTTTTCAGCATTATTACTACTGAGAATAGGTTTAGACTTAGACCACTAAATCACAGTAAACTCAGATTTTTTTTTCTTGCCTTGAAAAACCTGCTGAGCATCTCAGAGGGCCAAGCCCTTAATAACTGAATATTCCAGATACATTGGTCTTCTTTTTTTTTTTTTTTTCCTCTTTATCCTTGCCTTAATTTCCTCTTCATTTTTGCAATCTGAAGTTGCCATTTCTTATTTTCTGGTATCTTTTGTCATTGAAGCTTACACATGAAAGCATAAATTACTTATTTTTCTGTAGAATACTCAGAAGGGAACAGGACCAGTGTCTTTGCTGTTAACCCTTGAGGCTTGTGGCAGGTGCTGTCTATGCAGTGACTCATGCTGGCAGGAAGGACTGGGGGCTCACCTGTGAAATGCCGGGGGAAGGAACCCACAGGTGGCCCTTCCTTGCCTGCTGCACCTTCCCTGCAGGACGTTTTTCTTAGGACATTTGATTTTTCTGTAGCAAAAGCATCAAGGAGGAAAACGCTTTCTGGCTTTTTCGTTTGAGTTCCCAGACTGCTGGGGAAGAAGAGAGGTAGGCAGGCATTTTTGCTGCTTTATAATTCGGTCCATGGCTTCAGTTTGTACCTGAAGGGTTTGAGCTGTAGCTGAGTCAGTGGTGGATCTGCAAAGGCAATTTTATTTTATTTTGCTTAATTTTATTGTCCTAACAGATACATTAGCTGCTAAGGAGAGAAAAGCACTTTGAAATGAAGCTGCTGTGCATTTCTGTGGTCTTGGCCCTGTATGTCTCTATCAAAGTCTTTATGCTTGACGTTGTTGAATGTTTTGGTTTTTTTTAAAGATCTGATTTTTGGGTAGATTCATGGTCAGTGTAAGGCAGTGAGTAGAGACTGTGAACTGGGACTGTCGTTTTGGAATAAGAGTTTTAAGAATTAAATATGAAATGAGTTGGGGTGAAAAGTGGGAGGATGTGCAGAGAAAAGGGCTGGCAGAGAAAATAGAACCATTGAAAACAGGTGCTTTACAGCTCATCCCCCCCCAAAAAATGGCATTTCTCCATCTGTCCTGTGCCCTTTTACCCCTCTGTACCTGTGGGCACTGGGGAACTCTTTGCACTGAAGGGAAGTCTCCCAGGAACTCTAAAGCAAATTATTTTAAAGGAATAGATGAAGAGTGTGTGTACTGATCAGGTGAGGACATTTCTATCTATGGTTATTTCTAAGGGAGGTGGGAGAGGAGGAAGTTTGCAAGGGAGATGTTCTTTATTTCCCTCTGATTCACCACCTAAAAAACCTGCAAAATGTGACTGTGCCTTATAACTGCACTGGGAAGGAAAGGCTCAGTGATTCATTTTGTTTGTTTTAATTGAAGAGTCACTAGAAAAACAACTTCTTATCTTAAAAGCCTGTTCAATGTTGTATAGTTAAACCCTTTACAACTACCATTATGTTTCCTCATCCCAGAGGTATAAAACCTATTTTTTTGCATCTGTGAAGCATTGGCAATCACCCTTTCATGGATTTTCAGGTTGGTATGTGAAAAATAAGAAGCATTTGATAATTCTTGCTAAATATATTTTTGGGTTAGTATGTTGAAAGTGTGATGTCTGCAGTTTGAACTGCATTAGCAGTTGTGTGTCCAGGATGACACCTCAGGTGCGCGGGGAGAAGGCAGAGAAGCAGGGTTGTTGAAGGCTTTGGGGGTTTTACTTCATCAGAAAGAAATTCCATTGTTATTTTGTTGTCTGTGTCCTTTTCTGTGCTGAAAGCATGTGTAGAGGAAGTGGAAATTTCATGTTTGGCTCTCCTCACTTTCCAGTCCCTGACTGTTGAGTCAGCTTCCTTTCAAAGCCTCGGATGGCGTGAGAAGCTGTGTGATATAATTGCTGCTGCTTGGGTGGGAGTTTTAAAGGCATTCTGCTGTAGGTTATTGCTCCAGTGCTGGGTGGTTTGTATGGTTCAATTTGTTACATTTTTGAAGTTATTTTTTGAGTGGATTTTTTTCAGCTGGATCGCTGCACGTAAGGTATGAGCAGAAGTAAATGATGATATATTTGGGGTCAGAACTCAAGTAGGGGATAGAGCTCTGTGTTAGATGTGGATTCTTTAATGAAAAATGAGGTCTAAAATTAAATCACCTAACAAGAAATACGAAGCTGAAATAACGTGCAGACACCTGAAAAGCACAAGATGATCTTTTCTTTCTGGCAGTTATTTTGAAAAGAAATAAAAGAGTTGGTGTGATTTAGTGGCAGGTCAACACAGAATATAGTATTATTGCAATTGTCAGTGCCTTTTCAAAGGTGTTGGTGTTTTTCAGAACTCCTGCCTGTGAAGGGTTGCATTTTTGGTAGTTGTATTGCACTGCCATGAGGTATATTACTACAGCACAGTAATTTCCAGTTGTTCTTGCAGCAACAGCTGTTCTATATAAAGGTTTCAGATTAAAGGTGGGGGAATAGAATAGTTATATAAATATACTCTGCTTCTGTTCCTGCAGAAAAAAACAAACTATAGTGAAGACTCATAAATCAAAGGAAAAGGGAGCATGCCTTGTGTATGTTAAGTCAGTTATGTGGCCTGAGCTTGTCAGTCAAACATAATGAAATTCATATTTCTGCTGAAATTACTGTTTTCCGCCTCAGAAAGAAACACAGAAGAGCTCACAAGTTCATGAAATGCCATGAGTTATAAATATATGGGAATTGTGTGCCTGCAAAAAAAATGTACCGAGGCAGTACAGACTAAAGTTAATAACATTCTTTTAATGCAAGGGGAATAGCATCATGGAACCTGGCAGACTCAAGCATGGTGTTTTTCTAACATTTGATGTGCCACACAGTAATAATCCAGGTGTGAGAGAGAATCACAGTGGCATGGGAGGAGATGTATTGTTGTTTTGGCATGTCATGATGATAAAAAAGAATTGCTGCCAATTTTGGTGAAAGCAAGGGACAGTTCTTTGTAGTCTTTTTGTTGTCTTGGGGGTGGAAAATGAAAAGCAGAACTTGGAGGGATGAGAGGGTGATGAAGCACAGTAACAGTGGTTGAGACTTGCTGCTAAAACACCTCTCTGCCAAGTTATTAATACTGACAGCTACTCTAATAAAGAAATGATTGTGCGATTCCTGAGGTGATGAAAGATACCTTTGTTGGTTTAGCCAAACTGCTAACAAAACAACACTTGGTGTGTTATTTTTCTTGTTACCTTCAGCAGATGATGTTAAGCCAGTTTGTAGACATGTCCGAGCAGGCAAATGTGCATTTTTGCTGTGTTACTCAGCATTATAACAGTTTGCCAAGACTCAGCCACATTTATATCAGTTTTTCACTTGTGGAATTTTCTTTCTGACTGACCAAAAATAGGTGCCCTTTGTACCCATAAGTGTTTTGTGGCCTTAAAAACACTTGTAACGAACATTGGCACTTGGCACCCATGAGGTTGCTCATTCAGGACCATGAGCTGCCTGCCTGGAGAGTTCACTGTGCTTTGGGGTGTGCATCATCCCTGTGCATAACCATCAGCTTCCTCTGTGGCATTTTCCAGCTGTGCAGGGGCAGCTACACCCTCACAGAGCGTACAGAGTTTGGTACAGAAACACCCTGGGCTGGTATTTTTTTCCTTCTCATTAAGGTTAGGGCTTGGCCAGGGTCCAGGTCTTGCCCAGAAGAGTTGCCCTAATATATTTCTTTCAGAAATCTTTCAATAATGGTAATATTAAAAAGACATTAAACCATTTATAACTAATAAGAATCATAGTATAGAATAATTACTCATTAAATCAACCTCATAAGAGCTTAACCTTACAAAAAATGTAGCATAAAATATACTTTGAGAAAGTCTAAAGTGAACCTTTTAAAGTTTTAAGATACATTGGCAGTTAGAAAATAGAAAAAGATGTTTTCAAATAGCATGTGTCATAGGTAATTAGACAAAGATATGTTAAAGTTGATGAGAAGCTAAATATAAGTAAGGTAATAATATCTCATGAACAATGTTTAGTGGATTAATTTTATAAAAAATAAATTGGTAGGGATTGCCTTAAAGAATGGAGACCTACAAAGAAGATGATGACAAAATAGCAACCAGCCAGAGGCCACTCCAGTGTTCTCCTAGCCCCTCAAGGGGTGATTTCTGCTCCATAACCATGCCACAATGAACTCAGATGCTGGCCTAGGCCTTGGCACCTGGCTCCTGGTTTTGTGTTTTCACAGCAGGAAATTCAGTGTGTTGTTTCATTGTCGGCATGCCTGTGAGTTTCTTGACCAGCCATGTCTCTGACACAGCATGAGTGTTATTTTTTAGGTTGAACCTACATGTTGTTGCTCATTTCCATTAAGCTGTGCTTTCTCTCTGTCTGCCCTGTGCTCCTGAAGTACCTGTCTGACCAGGCAGGGGTTGGAAGGCATTCTCAAAGGTACAAACTTGTCAGTCAGGCAAAACCCATGACACTTTTTCAGGTTGGGGTTTATAGGGATCTGCATCAAAACATGATTTCTCATTTCAATCTGACTGGTATTTCTGGAGACTTAAAGTTTTCAAGTCTAGACAGAGAAGAAATTGGAACTTTTTTGTGGTTACAGCAAAACCCAGTGGTCAGTGCTGAAAGCAGACACAGTGCTCATTCTCAGTGTGGTGGGCACAAGGCGAGCTGTGCTGCAGGGCAGCAATCCTGGTTTTGGAGATGACAATTGGACCCTTAGACTTGTCTAAGCCATCTGCAGCTGTGGCTGAAGGGCAAAAAACAATCAGCCTAAGTAGAAATGCAAACAAACCATCAGGCTTTTAATCACAGGGACAGTGTGGGAATCGTAAATCAGGGAAAGGGCTAATGGAGTGCTTACAGGAAGCACAGGCGATTAGGAAAGGTTAGACTTTTCTTTTAAAATAGCTGCTCACTGACCCTACACAAACTCAATTTTTGCATAGCAGATATAATAAACAGAAAACAGGATTATACAGGAAGAAACCAGCATTATGTAGATTTTCTCATGCACCCATTTAATTGCATTTTCTGGACTCTGGAGTAGGTGTGCTTCTCTTTGCTGCATATGGTAGCAACACTTCTGATGTACAGCATAGAGTCATACAGTGTTCCTGTATTCCTTTTTCTTACCTCATGGTTTTGTTTTTTTTCAATTGCTGCCTCTTAGGATTGAAAAATAAAAAAATACCTTTATAATATGATGGGGTTCTTTTTCCAGAAAAGAAAACGAGTGAAGTTTGAAGAGACAGAAGAACATTATAAAGTAGCTTTTATGTTCATGTAGATCTTGTTTGTGTACTGGGGCCAGCAAGGACAAAACTGGGAAACCCATTGTTGTATTTCTGTGTCTTGGGAACAGCTTTGAGCCTGGAAACACAGCCATCATAATTTTGTAGTCAAGGAATGTATCACAACAATATTTTGTATAGAGTAAGCTGAGAGTTTAGAAGTTACAATAGAGCATATGTATGTACATGTGACAGGAGCCCACTGGATAAAAGTATATTCAGTACAGCAGAAGTAAGAAAAGGTGATAGGTTAGAAAAGCAAAATGAACTTTGTGGCAACTGTCCATTGGATTACAAAGTTCTGTATTGTCTTGTAGGGAAGAAGTTGTAACCACTTTGAGCTGTGGCTGAGTGCTTGCTCTCTTAAACCTCACGGCCTCTGAGACTGATGTTTACCTGAGCAATAAATGATTTTTAAGCTGACTGTGGTCCCATCCCTTCAGTTAAAGCAGAGCTAATACCCTTGGTCCAGCCCAGCTGGGGAGCTCAGGGAGCAAGAGATGTGTTCTGCTCTTGTGTGCCAGGACAGCGGAGGAGCGGCCAGCGACAGGTGTGGGCAGGAATCGTGGGCTGAATCAGCCCTGCATGCCCAGAAGGAGCGAAGAGGATCTCTCAGAGTCCCTGGGAACTGAAGAGGGAATTGCCCCAGGTAGCAACAGTATTGGAGAATGGGATTCCAGCCCTGCAGCATCTTCTCGAACAGCTTGGCTTGCCTTGTGATTCAGCCACTTGGCTGC
Organism: Ammospiza caudacuta; assembly: GCF_027887145.1. Classification (NCBI taxonomy): domain Eukaryota; kingdom Metazoa; phylum Chordata; class Aves; order Passeriformes; family Passerellidae; genus Ammospiza; species Ammospiza caudacuta. Next base: position 2,480,174 of record NC_080603.1, on the reverse strand, counting down.
AGGCTGAGAGTTTAACTTTTGGGGGCTAACTAATATCCACTGAGGAAGCTTGTTGATTAGCAGTTACAGAATGAGATTATACTTTGGTGAAAACAGAGCTGCTGCTTCAAAGTTTCTTCAGGTTTCTCTTCTTGTATTTGCTGAGTTAGTGGTCTGCAAGTGATTTTTTTTTTTCTTACTGTTTGGTTTGATGGATCTGCCTTACAGCTGCTGGGTGATCAGCTAATGTCCTGCAAAGTGGTGGTTTTTTAAAAAGTATTGATGCCTTCAACATGAAGAAGAAAATTCCTTTGCATCAGTCCATTTTAGCAGCCAAGGCAATTTTCCACATGGTGGCTTTATGGAAATGGGTTGCAGCTCTTGCCAACCATGACCAGAACATTACAGGAAATGTATTTTCATGGAAGATTTGCTGCAATTGCCAACTGGAGAAAGGGAGGGAGGCAGGGGTTTGTTCTGTTAATGGACAACTGCGTGCCATGCTAGGAATCCCTCCTGTTAAATTAAATTGGTTTGCACTTTCCACTGTTGCTTGTTCCATGCTGAGAGAAATAGTTAGTGATAAAGCACTTCCCCCTGTAAGAGCTGACGTGTTGGTGTAGCATGACACCTCATGCTGAAATGGGGTGTACAACAAACACATTTAGGTGTCTGACTGAGATAATTGAAGTGCTACAAACAATTGGAATATTTCCATGGGGTGACTTGGTCAGAACCAGAACTAATGGAAATTGGCTTTGCAGCCTTAGTGCTAATAGCTGGTAATATCTTACATGATTTACGCAAAAGAGATTTTGAATCTGCAAATAGTACTGCACATGCCTGTCTTTAAGTATGTGAAAATAGTATTTTTAAAAAATAGTATTTTGAAGTTAAAAATTCAGCATTAAAGTCTAAAGGTTTGGGTGGATTTTGATGCACTGTATTTTTTTTTCCATTGCTGGTAAAGTTCAATACTTTCCAAGTAGAAGCAGGAATGATGTGTGGCTTTATTTATACGTGAAAACGTTATCCATGCTGGGAATATATGATTGCTGGCAGGAAAAAGCACTGCATGACTGATTCCCCTTTGGTAAATATTTGAATTCCAGTAGGTCTGTTATCAATTCCATATGAGATATTTTCCAGTTCTTCCTGCATACACAGGAGATGAGAATAAAAGAGAAACAGAAGAGAGAGAATAGGTACAACCCCTAAACTAAACTTCTTTTTTCTGTCAAAGTAGTTTGGAGCTGTGGGGCAGGGAGACCTCTCAGATATTCATGTAGGGTCTTACTGGCTTATGTTCTCATTTCATTTTTCTGCTGCTTGATTTCAGTCCTCTCTTTTAAGGAGTTTAAACCTGAGTTCTCTAAGTTTTTGCTGACCCTGACACTGGACAGGTAAGTCTGTTGAAACAGAGCTTAATAGAAATTTTACTTGAAATTATTGTGAAGAAGCACATGAGGTAGGTTTTGCTCTGTAAGGGGAGAGTCATGCCAGACTCGGGTGGAGGTGCTAAGACCATCCAGACAGTAAAAATAGTGTTTGTAAAAGTAGTTTTGGACTGGTTGAGGTTTTTATAGTGACGTGTGGAATTTTCAGCAGTTGTGTTGGTTTTGCTTTGAATTTACTTCAGAAAGTTTTAGTGCCTACTGTGTGATGTTTGTAATTGTATGAGTAGGCAAAGAGAAAACAGTGATGTAAGAGCAATTGGGTAAAACTACCCTGCACATACAATAGATGTACTTCTTAACAAACTGCCAGTCTGTTATAAAAATTTTAGTCCTTTCATTTCCCATTCCCAACAAGAAGGGATTGGCTTAGCTATGTTTGCTTGCAGAAAAACTGGAATGACCAATTAAAGTTCAGTTTTTGAGGAAGAGCAGGTCCTGGATAGATATAGTTGATATAGTTCATGTGGCATATGATACATTTAGAAACTGGTTTTAATTTTGAATGTATCAGCAGCATTATAATTACATTGAACAGGTCATTCTGCTGTAGCTGTGCTTTAACTTCGTTACACAGAGTAAATTGGAAGAAATTTGGAATTGGGAGCATGGTGGAAAGGCTGAGGCCTTAAAGGAGGTGACACTGTGACTTTGTGACTGAATTTAGGAAATAAAAGATTGTTCTTTGTAAAGCTTGGTGATCATAAGGAGAGAGTTATAAGGGTGGATGGTCCCCAACCACTTCTTTATTATCTTGAGATGCGGAAAATATGCATGAAGCTCTTGAAACTGCAGCAGTAATTTAATCCAGAGCAGTTGTGCAGTGCTTTATTTTGCAAGGGAATGAGGCAGCCTTTTCCTGCTGCTGCTCTTCTGAGCAAAGGCATGTGCCATGAACCACCTTCCCCAAATGTGACGCTTTGGCACAGCCGTGAAGGGCTGGAGCAAACTGAGAACGAAACGCTAAGTCCTGTCTGTACAGTAAATACAGAGAGTGAAGCTCACTGTATGACTCCTGCTTTTTCTTTGCCTGTTTTATTTTGTTGCTTCAACTCTCAGCTGTGAGCTCCTTTCCCTTTCCTTGGAGAAAGGCTTGGGGTTTGATAAAGCAGTCAGATGAGGCAAAAAAAAAATACTTCTACAAATCAGCAGTGCCCCCAGTGAGTGTTTCCACCTGAGTGGAGTGGCTTCTGTGGCACACTGAGTATGACGTGCCATCTCCTGTGCCAAAGCCATTATTAAACCAACTACCATGCAAGGTTTCTTAACACAGTGTCAGCAGAGGATTGTTAAATATTCACCAGGACAGGAAGAAATGCAGGCTTTGGAAGAAAATGAAGCTTTCACATGCCAACTGGCCGTTGAGAACTTGATGAAAAATTATGGTTCCTCACAATTGTGCTCTTGGAGAGCTCTCTGTAGCTTCTTCCCTCTCTGAATCCTGATAGCAAGGCAGCTCCTGGAAGAGAGGGGGCCTGTGCTGTGTGCCTGGATGAAGGAAAAGAGTTCTTTAATTGCATATAGTTCTTAGAAAAAAGTGATTTAATCATTTGTGTTGATTAAGCAGTGCTCAGCTGTAAGGAAGGGAGATAAATGTCACACGTGCTTGGTGCATGACAGCAAAACCAATACGTGCCAGTGATTTACCTGCAGTGCAACAGCAAAACCAGTATGTGCCAGTGATTTACCTGCTGTGTTACCAGGTACACAGTGCATGGGTGAAAACAGTAATGCTTTTTGGGGGAAGAAACTACATACCTTGCAGTGTGTGTTTCAGGAGCAAGCATTAGATGTTTGTACCAGAAATTACATGAAAAGCTTGATGTCGCTTCATAAAAACTGAGAGATGCGGAGTTATAACTTAAAGGTCCTTTTTGCCTTGGACATTATAACATCTGAAAATAAAATGAAAGCAAATGAAAATGAAATAAAAGAAATCTGAATCACTTGCTTATGAGGAAGACTGAATGCACATAGCAGAAGCTGTGCAAATTACAGGGTCCATCTTTGATTTCTTTGCTCATTTGCAGTATTTCAAATGATGGAGCAGTGTGATTTTGCTTATGCAGGAAGTTTTCAGCAGCTGATTATTCCACTGATGTTTCTTGGATTTTTTTTCTTTTTGTTGTGTTTCATAGTAAAGAATGGTGCTGGACTTGTGACTTGAGATTTTCTGATTGCCTTGACTTTTTCTTGTTGCCAGTCCTTCCCCTGGTTGGGTACCTGGCTGTGAGCACTGCATTAAAACATTTTGGTAGTTCACTGACTGCTGTAATTCTGTGATGAGTCTTCCTGGCTGGACTGGAAACAGATTTCCTTGGAAATATAATATGCTGAAGGCAGTTTTAGACATGGCTTCCTGTTTTCTAGCAGTATTTTGCAAAGAGACTCAAGTTTGTAAGAGACCTACATTGATTTTAAAGAATCCCAACTGGCTCCTTGCCACTTTAATTAATTAATTAGAACTAGTTCCACAAGCAGAGGTTTTAGTTATGAGTCAGACAGCCATTATGATCAGTGACTATCTGCTCTGAAAAAATTGTGGCCTCAGACACACCTGAAATGCCTAATGTTTGTATGAGTGCCATTGGTTCTCTTTACAGGTTACAGAATACCTGTAAGGAAGCAAAGTTCAGCTCTCCTTGCAGTATGAATCAAAATTGTCTCTTTTCTTGGGTATAGGGGAAGGTCCCAGAGGTTACAGTTGGGTGAAGGCAGAAAAGAATTTAAACCCTTCACTCCAATCTGAGTCCTGGCTTGGTCACAGATTGTCTCCTGCTGTTCATGTAAAGAGGAAAGTCTGCTTTTATGGAACAGCTGGGGGGAGCTGGATTTACATTGGGCTGTTTTGTAGAGGGGTTGTTTTCTGCTTTCTCTTCAACACTCTGCCTACTGGATGTTTGTGTGTCTGTAGCTGAACAGCTGATGCTTCAAAAAAGAAAATAGATAAGGAAGAAAAGAGAGCAACTGCTGTTTCCTGAGCTGCTATAAATTGATGTGGATATCCCATTGTTAACCAAAGATTTTCCTAGTGCTGAGATGAAGACTGTGGCAGTGAGTTCCTGTAGTCCCAAGTCTTGTATCCTCTCAGTTAATAGGAAGCACTTTTTCCTAAAGAAACATGTTTTAATCGTTATCCAGCAAAATACTGTATATTTACTGCTTTTTACTGTTATGTGCTAATTGTAGAGGCCATTTAAAGCCATTTCTTTTGCCCTTGATTTCTGTGTTGCTTGGGCAGGATCTGGGGCACTCTAGTTCACAGTAAATAAAGGAGTTTCATGGATGTCTAACCAGAGCTGGGCACCTCTTCAAAATGATGTAGGAAGATGCAAGGGTATCATCCATTCTTTCTGCAAACAGCAAATGTAATAAAAAGCTTCATTGGGTTTGTTTTCCTTCCTTCATACAGCAGCTGAATTGCAATTATACTTAGATTTTTTCCCCCACTGTTATTAGAAGGAGAAGAAAGCTATTATTCCACCATTTACCAATTCAGACATGAAACTGAAAATGTTTATTTACTTTTGTTACTGAGGTTGAGTGCACAATCCTACTTGCATTGCCATCAGTGGCAAAGCTCCTGTTAATTGCAGTGAGAACAGGGTTGTCCTCTTGTTGGGAACAGGAGATGCTATGATCAGCTTCATTTGTGACAGCTCTAAAAGTGTTCAGAGCCAAGGAATTGAAAAACAACCCACAAAAAAGAGTAAAAGTATATCAGAAAAACATCCAGCTATCCTATCTGTGGGCCTGGTAATAATTTTAGGGGAAGTAAACAATGGCAATGGACTGTGAAAACATGCAGTGATCAAGTAAAAAGGTACCAGATTGTTGGAAAAAATTTCCCTGAGGGAAGAAGTCTCTCTTTTGAAAATAGGAAGTTCAAAACAAATCTAGCAGATGTGTTCAAGTTAAGATTTCTGATGCATGAAATGGGACGTGTGTGGATTTGGGTTAGTCCAGTTTAATTTATCTTTAGATAAGCTTTGTGGGTGTCCCAGCTTGGCAAGTCCTGTTGTCTTTATGTGTTCCCAGGCTTGCAGAAGGGTGGGGGAAAGGATGAAAGTATAAAAGGATGAAAGGATGCTCCTGCTTTTCTCTGCAGGTGTGGAGCTGCCCCAGCCTGAGCAATCCACCTGTGCCGCCCTGAGCCCCCTTCAAATGGGGTGACACAGCTCCAGGTCTGCCTGTGTGGAGCAGGAAACAGGGTGAATAGTGCATTTTAAATCTGTCTTTGCCTCTTCTGCTGGCAGGAGTGAAGCAGAGCTAATTTTGTTTGAGTTTTACAGTATCTGAGCCAAAATTTATGTAGTCTGTGTCTCTGCTGTTTGGTGAATAATCACCAAAACAAAAGTAATCAGTCTGTGTCTTTCTTCTTAAAAAGCAAGAAAAAGTCATTATGGGAACCCTTGAAATAGAATATGAGTTGAGAAGAGAACACAGATTTATTTTTTTTGCAATTGTTAATGCCTTGCTCTAAGTAGAAAGCTTTTAAGTTTAAATAACAGTTTTAAAGTGATGAGAAAGGAGTGAAATGTGTCCTTCACCCTACAGCTTTTGATGCATTTGCTTTCTCTTGGGAATAAATTTGAGCAGAGAAGTGCTAATTCCTCAATGGATTCAACTTTTATTTCTCGTCTTTTATTTATATTTACTAACCCAAACCTTCAGTACTTACATGAGATTGGGTTCTGGGTTAATGCATTTTGTCAGTCCTTATTGTAAGCAGCTTGTAACTATTCAAATATTCTGCCTTCTCCATGCTCATCCCATGCAGGTAGGAATGCCATTCCTGCCTGCTTCTTGCACATTTGGAGGTGTTAAAAAAGGGCATGAAGATGATGATGGCCAGAATGGGCAGAACTGGTTAATTTTGTGTGGTTTTTTTGCTTTCCTGAGATTTATTTTGGTTGTCTGTCCTCTTCCCCTGCATCCTCCACACCCAACACTGTGTGCATGTTCTGAAGAAATAGCATTTAACAGAGGGGAAAATGACATTATTGCTGATTCCAGTCTGGGTAGCTTATTTGATTGCTAACCAGATGGCAAATCCCTGTCTTAAATAAATAAAGTATCCAGCTAGGATAAACATCATGTAATTTAAACTGGTTTTTGGGGGAAAGGGGGAGTCGGTTAGCAAACACTAAAATGAGGCTGTTCCTGGTCTTCCTTATCTCTAGTGCCTGTGGGAAACCAAGTGCTGCAATTTCAGAGTCCTGCCCAGCTTTTTGGGTTTGGCAGTTTAAGTAGATTTGTACAGCTGCACACATCCTGCAGGATTGGGCATTTGGGGTCTTAAAGATTTGCTTCTGAAACTCTGTTTCACATTCTTAAATTAATTATTGAGCTTCTGGTGACTGAACTTCCCCTTCAGTTGCAAGGGTTTTCCCAGGCCCTGTATTTTATCAACTCTTCTTTTTATTTGATGTTGGCTTGGCCATGCCTATCCCACAGTGAAATTCTGCTGTCTGCCGGGTTTGGTTCTTCCCCTCATCACTTTTCCCCATCCAAGGGAAGGTGTAAAACAGGAATGTGCATCATCCTCTGCAATCTCAGTCTCAAAAAGTGGTGCCAGAAGATGAGGCAGTGGAATTCTGACTGCCTGGATGCATCATGGTGTGCTTCAGACTCCTTTGTGACTTTCCCTAGAAATAAGGTCAACCAAACCTGGCTGAAACTGGGTTTTTTTCCAGCAATCCATGAACTTGTGGCATGGTGCTAGAAATCACTTTCTGTTCTGAAGCAGAACATTGAGGAATTTGGAATAAACCCTTTTTGATAGGGAGTTTCTTTTGGAAGGCTTTTGTCTTGCAGCCCTGTTGTTTCCCAACTGATTTAAAGCTCTGCGAGAGGAGGAGGAACACTATGGTCTTTCAGCTTAGAAAACAAGTATTTGTGTTACTTAGTTTGCTTTTCATTGTTTTTTTTCTAAAAAAAAAAAAAAGAAAAAGGATCTCTAAAGATCTCAAAGTTTCTGAGACATCAGAGCAAAGCTTGACATCTGTAACTGAGATCACAGAGCTCAAGAGATTTCAGGCCCCATGCCCCTCGAGGTGATGTTGATGTGGTTTTAAAATGTGTGTTATCCTTTTTAGTCCACTGAAATCATGGACTAAACCTGTAACCAGGACTAGATTCATTTCTTTGTCTGCTTACTTTTTCTGTCTAATGATGCTCTCACACCAGTTCCAGGTAGGATGAGTTAGTACCAGGGTGTGTTAGTCTTTAGCATGCCAAGGATAAGCCATTTCTTCTGTGATACAGGTGAGACAGTAGAAGTTGGAAAAATGCAACTTCTGGGCTGGCATTCAGCATTCCTCCTCCTTCTCTATGCTCTTGCCACTGACAGCCCTCCAGGTGAGCAGGGTGAAATGAAATGCTGTGGTCAAACACAGGATGCAGGTCTCAAAAATAAGGTAGAACCTTATTTTTGCTTTTGTGATACCCCATGATGTCTGGCACAGCATCTGCATCCCAGCTCCTAGCCTGAGGAGGTTTTACAGCTCATACTGAGGTCTCTGCAGTTGGAATTACGCTGTTACCAAGAACTTCTGCTTTCCAGTTTGCTTTAACTGCAAACCAAGCAACACTGCACATATTCATTAACTGATTTACTTTCTTCTTGTACTTTGTTTTTATCCCATGCCACGTCACCCGTGTCCTCATGTTGTACTTATGCAAGTTGTACTTGTGTTGCACTTACCCAAGTTTTTGGGGACCAGACTTTCAAACAATATCCCTGAAAGCAGTTGATTCCAATAGATTTTCTTTAATCCAAATAACTTTTGATTTCTGCACAAGGTCCCACAGAGGTCTGCCTCAACACAGCTGAGAAGGACAAAAGTATAATGTTGAAGTATGGATGGAAAACAGATTTTGGGGGTTTTTCTCATCCTACACCCATGTTTTCAGGTGCTGTAGAGTTGGTATGTCATGAGACCACTAACACAACTGATTATTCAAAAACAGTACAAAGGAGTTAGTGCAAGGCCACGCCAGCATTTGCTTCTGCAAGAGCAGAGTGCACACAAGCCAAACAAACTTCTTGGATGTGCTCATTGCTTTTTTTTACCCAATAAAATTTTAGATTTCCCCAGAAAATCTATGGTATTTAAAGTTTGCTTTGCCTTTTTCAGCTGCACCCAGTTACTTTCTCTAGCAAAACTGAACTGGCAAACCCAGCAATGTCTGTAAAGCTCTGGGCTTTGTCACACTTGGTTTTATTTTATATCCAAAGTACTGATACTACATTGATTGTTGTGTTCCACAGTTTAAATTCTGCAATTTTAGGTTAATAAATGGTCTAAAAAATCTTTTTTGAGATAAGGTAATTTTTCTGCTGACTTTGTCATCTTTTTGGTCTTACACAGAGATTCTGTAGTATATGAGCCATTTCTTTGTAGTTTAGTATTTAAAATTCTGTGAATTTTGGCATGTAGAATTTTTTTTTTGGCGCTTTTATTTGTGTTATTTCCCAGATTATCTTTGTTGTTAATCTGTGTATAAACATCTATTATAATGCTTAATCCATTGTTAAAGGAGACCTGAGAGCATCCACTGTGCTGTAAAAGAATAATTAGCTATTTTTTTCTTTGTTGCCATGAATTGAATTTTCACTCTGTGTCATATTGACTTTTAACAGTTTATTGAGAACCAGGTTTGAGAAAGTCTGACTCCCACCCAACAGGCTAATCAGTCAATCTCTAATAGACCTGTGATGCTCCACAGCCACCAGCTAATAGATTTTCCATTGTCGTCCCTTCCTTGCTGATCAGATAATCTGTTGCAGTAGCTGAGCCGTGGCATGCACAAATGGCACTTTGCAGAGCATGAAGACCCTAAAATTCCCCTTATACAAAGTTTCCATTCTTTCTGACTTCCAAATCTGCCGGCTTCTACCTGCTTTTTGTCCCATTCCTCTTCTGGTTCTGTTAAAAACTGCTGCTTGTTGGATTTAGAGGTTCTGGAAGGTGAGAGACCGGTGGTTCTGCAGCTTCTTTTTCTCTTAATCTCCATGGAGCTGCTGTCCTACAGAAACCAGGAGGTGAAATTTCAGAATTTTAGAATATTTTACCTTTGGTTTAGCTGTGGGATGTCAGCTCCTCCGTGGCTGCCCTCACACCACAGCTGCTCCTTCCTGCTTGAGGCACACAGAGATGAGAAACAATTCCCCTGCTGCAGCTTTATCTGTGGTCAGGGCTCAGGGGGGACAGGGAGTGGGTGAAGCTTTGCCCTGTGAGGGAGCTGATGTTTGGGGAGCCCTTTAAAAGCCTGTAATCTGCCATGAAATTTCTGAATATAAAAATGGACCATCGCAGATGAGCATTATTAACAAATGAGTTCATGCCAGCGAAGCATGAAAGGAAAGCAAAAACATAGAGAAACAATGATATTGTTTCTCCATAAGGATTAGACTCTAAAAATAAGGTTTTGAGTTGATCTTGCATGCTGCTGGCACTGCAGGTCCAGGTGGGAAGCAAGGCCTCCTTTCTTCTGCTAGAACTGCTCTGAAAATTACATCAACGTGAAAGACAGAGCCCAAATCCTGCACAGAATAGTAGCTGGACTCCTAAGAAGCATATCTGGGGTCTGTAGGTGTAATATGAGCAAGAGATGTTTGGAGCTCTGTCAGTAACTCTTCACCCAGCTTTGTTTCTGCGCAGAACATTGAGAGCTGTTTCTAACCAGGACCAAAAGTTAGCAGTTACTCCTTTATTTATAGATAGGCTTAATGGGCCTCTATCTGTCCTCAGGGCAGGGGAAGAAGAGTAATTAGCAAAAAAATTATATTTTTGACCGTGCACTGGGCATTGTTTTGTGTCTGCACATCGCTACCCACCTTCCTATCCTGACAATGGTAATTTTCAGAAATTTGAGCTTAGTGAATAATAAGTTCTGAGGATGGGGATGTGGATGGACACACTTTCTTCCCAACCACCTGCAGGGAATGCAGTTTTTCATAGTGGTTGGTTGATGCATGGACAAATTACTTGTTCCTAGAAACAGCAAATATTTTTAAGGATAATTCCCAGGGAATGTATTCTGAAGAGTAAAAATACCACCTTTGTAGTCAGTTTTCACTTCTCTACTAGAGCTGTGGAAGTAATTTTAACAAAGTGTTGCACATGGCAGACATGGGAGTTCTGATGTATAGCAACACATTGAGCACTGAATGCAGCAATTAATTACTGAAAAGTGCTTGTGCCGTGAAGCTGACTTTTAGGAACTCTGTAGATTCCAGATGTAGTTTCATATTGTTGCCATGTGTTTGTGACTTTGGGCCCCAAAAGTCAGGGTCTTTTAGACCTGTTAGGCTTTGACCTGGTTTTACAGTCTTCACTGTGCAACCTTCATTGCAGTAATTTTTTCCCCTATCCCCGATTGGTGAGCTTTTAAAATTAAAGTGAAATGAGGATGGGGCTGATTTGGTTAAACCCTGTTTAAAATCAGGAGATGGAGTTCAACAGCTCAGTTCCAAGTTCTGAGCTTCAAGCACATGGTGAGGGGACAGCAGTACCATAAGCCAGTGTCTTGAGTCAAAAAGTGAAAGAAAATGACCTGATCCCAGTAGGTTTGCCAGGAGAAAGATGATAGATAAATGGAAAATAAGTAACAAAGGCTTCTAGGGATATTTGGGGGAAATGAGTTTTCTGGTTAACAGATAACTTAGGTAAGCTCACAAATGCTTTTTCTTTCCCCAAGTTCTCTGTTTCTGCTGACTTAAGCTGTAAGTGTTAATGAGACAAAGATCTTTAGCTGATAGTGTTTATCAGAGTGTTACACAGCCAGCCAGAACCTTTAAATTGTTCTGAAAGATGAAGAACTGGGCAACAGAAACCAGAAACTGCCCTGAAGGAAGGACCATGACTTCACAATTTCTTTCATAGCTCATTATCCCTTTTTAAAGTCACAGTTTTCATTATGTGCGCTTCTAGAAGAACTCTTGGGCCTAAATTTTCTTGACTTTAGATTGTAATTTTGGTGCTTTGCTGAGAGGTTTAATGCCTTGAGCTCCTGCCCAGTGTCCTGGTTTAGGGCAAATTTGTTAAAGAATCTGCAAAGGAGGGCCCCTCCAGAAAGCAAAACCCACATGGCACCTCCCCCCCAACTGGTTTGGGAAGAATTCCTCGGAGAGAGGTGGAAAGAACCTGTTTATTTCAGGCACAGCACCCCCCAGCACACAAAATGAACAATACCAGATGACACCGCTCTGAGAAGGATGACAAAATCAGAAAGTTTCTTTCAGGGGTGGTTGCTCTGTTCTCAGTCCCTCTGGCACTGGTGCAGCTGCTGCAGCGAAACAGTGCAAACCCTCAGTGTTCCCAGGTCCCAGTCCAGAGCAGGTTCGAGATGGTCACAGAAACAGGAGAGGAGAAACAGTCCAGGAAGGAATGTGGACAGTTTAACTAGAACTAGCTAATAAGCAGAGGCCAAAGCAGAGCAGAAGCGAGAGCAGAAAAGAGAGCAAGCAAAGCAGCAAGCCGAAAGCAAGAAGTGAAAAAACAGCCCTATGTACTGCCTGTCTCTGTGTCCCTGATAAGAGAAACCCAAACAAACTTCCACTCTTTAGAGCTGGTCTTGAAGGCACAGAACAGATGAATGGGGACACAAGCATCATAACGTCACCCCAGGAC